>NC_057798.1:694083236-694419446 GCF_018294505.1 Triticum aestivum | reverse complement strand
TATATATCGCTGCAACTTTGGCCCAGAATTTTAATGAAATGGACAAGGCCGAGCACAGTAAAGATAGTGGTCTCTGATGTATTTTTGTTCGTACTATGCAGGAAAAAAAGAGACCATTCTCAAATTAAAAAAAACAAGGGAGACCACATTACTAAACAATTTCACATGTATCTAAGTCACAACACATCATCCATCCTCCATCGTCCATCAATCCACAAAGGCACAAACACACGGTACTAGCTAAGAACATCCCCCCGGCTTGAAATAGCGCCGCCTGGGGGCGCGCCAGTGGAAAAATCAGCATGGGGGCGGTCGGGCTCCCTGCCACCCCCGCCCCCAGGTCGCCACCAGGTGCCGATTTTGGCCCACTTTCGGCGTAAATTGGCCCACTTTTCAGCCCACTTTCAGCGCAAATTGACCAATTTTTGCTCATATTCTTCGTGCTTCGTCACAAATTCAATAGAAACTATTTTTTATGACATAGTTCATCACAGAAAATCAATAGACATCAAACAGTTCAACAAATCAGTACAAATCATATAGTTCAACAAATAAAAACTCATATTTCATCACAGGTCGAGCTAGGCGTTGCCCTTGAGCCTCCATAGGTGCTCCACCAGATCCTGCTGAGTTGTCTCAGATCTCCTGACGCATATTCAGGAAGCCAGTCCAGGTTGCCGGTAACTGGTGATCAACTTGGGCAAGAGGACCCTGCCTGTAATATGGTTCAATGTCAAACACTGACTCTTCCTGCTCGCTCTCAATGGTCATGTTGTGCAATATGACACAGCAAGTCATGACCTTCCACATTTGATCTTTTGACCAGGTCTGAGCGGGGTACCGGACAACAGTAAATCAAGATTGGAGCACACCAAATGCCCACTCGACATCCTTCCTGCAAGCCTCCTGCCACTTGGCAAAGTGGGAGTTCTTGCCTCCTGGCACACGGTTTGAGATACTTGATACGTCTCCAACGTATCTATAATTTTTGATTATTCCATGCTATTATATTACCCCTTTTTGGATGGTTATGGGCTTTATTTTACACATTTATATCATTTTTGGGACTAACCTATTAACCGGAGGCCCAACCCATATTGCTGTTTTATTGCCTGTTTCAGTATTTCGAAGAAAAGGAATATCAAAAGGAGTCCAAACAGAATGAAACCTTCGGCAGCGTGATTTTTTGGAAGAATATGATCCTGGAGACTTGGAGTTCACGTCAGAAGATCCTCGAGACAGCCACGAGATAGGAGGGCGCGCCCCCTATCTCGTGGACCCCTCGAGCACCCCCCCCACCTGACTTTTTTCGCCTATATAACCCTACGTACCCTAAAACCATCGAATATGAAAATAGATCGGGAGTTCCGCCGCCGCAAGCCTCTGTAGCCACCAAAAACCTCTCGGGAGCCCGTTCCGGCACCCTGCCGGAGGGGGAACCCATCACCGGTGGCCATCTTCATCATCCCGGCGCTATCCATGACGAGGAGGGAGTAGTTCACCCTCGGGGCTGAGGGTATGTACCAGTAGCTATGTGTTTGATCTCTCTCTATCGTGTTCTCTCTATGGTACGATCTTGATGTATCGTGAGCTTTGCTATTATAGTTGGATCTTATGATGTTTCTCCCCCCTCTACTCTCTTGTGATGAATTGAGTTTCCCTCTTGAAGTTATCTTATCGGATTGAGTCTTTACTCCGAGAACACTTAATGTATGTCTTGCCGTGTTTATCTGTGGTGACAATGGGATATCACGTGCCACTTGATGTATGTTTTGGTGACCAACTTGCGGGTTCCGCCCTTGAACCTATGCATAGGGGTTGGCACACGTTTTCTTGACTCTCCGGTAGAAACTTTCGGGCACTCTTTGAAGTACTTTGTGTTGGTTGGATGAATTTGAGATTGTGTGACGCATATCGTATAATCATGCCCACGGATACTTGAGGTGACAATGGAGTATCTAGGTGACATAGGGTTTTGGTTGATTTGTGTCTTAAGGTGTTATTCTAGTACGAACTCTTTAATAGATCGATCCGAAAGAATAACTTTGAGGTGGTTTCGTACCCTACCATAATCTCTTCGTTTGTTCTCCGCTATTAGTGGCTTTGGAGTGACTCTTTGTTGCATGTTGAGGGATTGTTATATGATCTATCTATGTTATTATTGTTGAGAGAACTTGCACTAGTGAAAGTATGAACCCTAGGCCTTGTTTCCTATCATTGCAATACCGTTTACGCTCACTTTTATCATTAGTTACCTTGCTGTTTTTATATTTTCAGATTACAAAAACCTATATCTACTATCCATATTACACTTGTATCACCAGCTCTTTGCCGAACTAGTGCACCTATACAATCTACCATTGTATTGGGTGTGTTGGGGATACAAGAGACTCTTTGTTATTTGGTTGCAGGGTTGCTTGAGAGAGACCATCTTCATCCTATGCCTCCCATGGATTGATAAACCGTAGGTCATCCACTTGAGGGAAATTTGCTACTGTCCTACAAACCTGTGCACTTGCAGGCCCAACAACATCTACAAGAAGAAGGTTGTGTAGTAGACATCAAGCTCTTTTTTGGCGCCGTTGCCGGGGAGGCTAGGTAAAGAGCACTCACTCACACCCCGTCAACTAAGCTCTTTTCTGGCGCTATTGCCGGGGAGGTGAGTGCTGAAAATTTGAATTTCCTTTGGCATACTTGTGAACTTTGCAATGAACGTGGTCATTTACATCTCCTATGCAAATTGTTTCATTATCGAATCGTGTCCAAAATTTTTGATGATTTGATCTCGCTTGCTCATTACAATGAACTTAGTTTGCTTTTGGGTTATGAAGAATTGAAACGTTTACTTAAGGACCTTCCAGAATTTGCCCATAAGAAATTCCTTGATATTGATCTAGAGAAGATTTATTTGTATTGTGCGGTGAATTGCATTGAAAATCCTTATATTGCCAATTACCTAAAGAAAAGAAAGCAAATAGAAGATGAAGAGAATACTAATGAAAGGGAAGAGACTTCCCAATATCCCCCTATTATTTCTTATGATGAATCAGTTAACGAGGAGGAGCTTCCTATTCAACCAATCTCGTCAATAAGGAGCTCAAATAGGAAGGTTGAACCCACACATAATGTGAAGAAGAAAAAGAAAATAAGGAGCAACAAAGGTAGAAAGGTATCCCTCCCAAATGATGTTGCTCCTACTACTCATTGTGATGATTATAATTGCTATATAATTGGTGCTAACCATATTTTTAATGATGAGAGTGATTATGCTTATGATACGAAAGAGACCAAGCTTGGGGAAGCTATGTTTGATGAGGATGAAATATTGGAGAATATATTTGCTGAAATTAATGTTTGTCCCGAGCTTGGGATGCTATGTTTTATGAAGATGATATTTTTAGCATCCCAAGTTTTGATATGCAAAGTTGTTATGATGATAGCATGCCTCTTACCTATGATGATTATATTGATGAAAGTGGGTTTGGAAGAGTGTCAACTTTAGGAAGTATTGACCCCACTATTTTCGAGGATGTTGAATTTTATTGTGATGAATACAGAAGTGGATCTGGAAGAGTGTCAACTTTATTTAGTGATTCCACTATCTTGGGAGAGGTTTCAATCGATTATGATGAGAACGAAGTTGCTACTTATGATGATTATTGTGATGAAACTTATGCTATAAAAAGTAGTGATGATTATATTTATAAATCTTGTCATGATTATGATTACCCTTTTTTTGAACATTACTCTTTTAATGTGGAAACAATTTTTAGTGTTCAAGTCTCTTATGATACTCCCGCTATTCCGAAGGAGAAGAATTTTGCTTATGCGGAGAGTAGTAAAAATTCTATGCTTGTAGATCATGAAAAGAATGCTTTAGGTGCTGGTTATATTGTTGAATTCATTCATGATGCTACTGAAAATTATTATAAGGGAGGAATATATGCTTGTAGGAATTGCAATAATGTCAAGTTTCCTCTCTATGTGTTGAAAATCTTGAAGCTATGCTTGTTTTACCTTCCTATGCTTGTTGATTATTGTTCCCATAAGTTGTTTGCTCACAAATTCCCTATGCATAGGAAGTGGGTTAGACTTAAATGTGCTAGTCATATTGCTTCATGATGCTCCCGTTATGTTTCAATCCTTATTTTTTTTGTGAGCATCATTGTCATCATCATGCCTAGCTAGAAAGGCATTAAATAAAATCGCTTGTTGGGAGACAACCCAACATTTATCCTTAATGTTTTTGTGTGTTCACATGATTATTCTACTGAAGTAATCATGTTTTATAGCTTTTGTTTCAATAAAGTGCCAAGTAAGACATTTAGGATAGCTTACGGTGATAGTTGTGTTGATCCTGCTGAAAATCAGAAACTTTTGCACCCAGTAAATTCGTTTTTTTAATTCACATAAACGTGCTTCTGATCTGATTATTTTTGCTCTGGATTGGTACACAAACTGCTTAGGACTTCCTAATTTGGTAGGATTTTTGTAGTTCCAGAAGTATACGTTTGATACAGATTACTAAAGACTGTTCTGTTTTTGACAGATTCAGTTTTCTATGTGTTGTTTGCTTATTTTGATGAATCTATGGGTAGTATCGGAGGGTATGAACCATAGATAAGTTGGAATACAGTAGATATTACACCAATATGAATTTATAATGATTTCATTACAGTACCTAAGTGGTGGTTTTGTTTTCTTATACTAACGGAGCTTACGAGTTTTCTGTTGAGTTTTGTGTTGTGGAGTTTTCAAGTTTTGGGTAAAGATTTGATGGACTATGGAATAAGGAGTGGAAAGAGCCTAAGCTTGGGGATTCCCAAGGCACCCCAAGGTAATATTCAAGGACAACCAAGAGCCTAAGCTGGGGGATGCCCCGGATGGCATCCCCTCTTGCGTCTTCGTTCATCGGTAACTTTACTTGGAGCTATATTTTTATTCACCACATGATATGGGTTTTGCTTGGAGCATCATTTTGTTTAGTTAGTATTTGCTTGCTGTTATTTAGATTATTTTTTTGCATCTTTAGTTTCAATAAAGAAGTCAAGGATAGCCTTTGCCATGCTTATTTTGCTAGTATACATGCTGCTGTTTGAAAACAGAAAGTTTACCGCTGTTGAAAAAATTCCCTAGAAAATTCAGAGCATGATATAATGTTGAAACCCTTTGCATAATAAGCTATGATAAATTTACTACAGTGGGAATTTTATTTCATAATTTTTGGAGTTAGGGAAGTATTGATACTCTTGCATTCTTTACAGACTGTACTGTTTTGGCAGATTGCTGTTATGTTTGCATTGTTTGCATATGTTTGCCTGTTTAATGATTCTATTTGAGGATAGGAGTATTAAATATGCAGAGGCATTTAGTATGCAATGTTGAATAATAATTTTAGTGATTTGTTACAGTAGAAAATGATAAGGTTTTGCATTGGTTTATACTAACCTGTCTCACGAGTTCTTATTGAGTTTGGTGTGGATGAAGCTTTTTGGTAAAAAGAGAAACCATGATATGGGAGGAATTAAGGAGACACAAAAGTTAAAGCTTGGGGATGACCAAGGCACCCCAATACAATATTTCAAGAAGTCTCAAGCATCTAAGCTTGCGGATGACCCGGTAGGCATCTCACCTTTCTTCTTCAACAACTATCGGTTAGTATCGGTTGAGCCTAAGTTTTTGCTTCTTCACATGAGTTGTGCTATCCTTGCAATGTCATTTTATTTTGTTTTGCTTGCTGTTTGAATTCAATACCAAGATCTGAAATTCCTTAATGTTAGAGAGTCTTCACATAGTTTCACAATTATTCGACTACTCATTGATCTTCACTTATATCTTTTGGAGTAGTTTGTCATTTGCTCTGGTGCGTCACTTATATCTTTTAGAGCACGACGGTGGTTATATTTTGTAGAAATTGCTAGTCTCTCATGCTTCACTTATAATATTTTGGGAGTCTTTTAGAACATCATGGTATTTGCTATGATTACAAAGTTGGTCCTAGAATGATGAGCATCCAAGTTGGGTATAATAAAAACTATCATAGAAAAAGAATTTGATGTTATGATCAATATGATGCTCGATAATTGTTTTGAGATATGGAGGTAGTGATATTAGAGTCATGCTAGTTGAGGTGATTATGAAAAATACTTGTGTTGACGGTTTTGATTCCCGTAGCATGCACGTATGGTGAACCGCTTTGTGATGAAGTTGGAGCACAATTTTATTTATTGATTGTCTTCCTTATGAGTGGCGGTCGGGGACGAGGGATGGTCTTTTCCTACCAATCTACCCCCTAGGAGCATGCGCGTAGTGCTTTGGTTTTTGATGACTTCTAGATTTTTGCAACAAGTATATGAGTTCTTTTGACTAATGTTGAGTCCATGGATTATACACACCTCACCCTTACACCATTGCTAGCCTCTCTTGTGCCGTGCAACTTTTCACCGGTACCATACACCCACCATATACCTTTCCTCAAAACAGCCACCATACCTACCTATTATGGCATTTCCATAGCAATTCCGAGATATATTGCCATGCAAATTTCCACCGTTCCGTTCATATGACACGCATTACTTTTGTCATATTGCTGTTTGCATGATCATGTAGTTGACATTGTATTTGTGGCAAGGCCACCTTCATAATTTTCATACATGTCACTCTTGATTCATTGCATATCCCGGTACGCCGCTGGAGGCATTCATATAGAAGTCATATCTTGTTCTAGCTTTGAGTTGTAATTCTTGAGTTGTAAATCCATAAAAGTGTGATGATTTTCATTATTAGAGCATTGTCCTAGTGAGGAAAGGATGATGAAGACTATGATTCCCCCACAAGTCGGGATGAGACTTCGGACTTTACAAAAAAAAAGAGAAAGGCCAAAAAAAAGGAAAGGCCAAAGAAAAAAAAGAAAAAGAAAAAAAGGAAAAGAAAAAAAGAAAATGAGAGAAAAAGAGAGAAGGGACAATGCTACTATCTCTTTTTCCACACTTGTGCTTCAAAGTAGCACCATGATCTTCATGATAGAGAGTCTCATATGTTGTCACTTTTATATACTAGTGGGAATTTTTCATTATAGAACTTGGCTTGTATATTCCAATGATGGGCTTCCTCAAAGTGCCCAGGTCTTCGTGAGAAAGCGATTTGGATGCACACCCACTTAGTTTCTTTTGTTGAGCTTTCATATATTTATAGCTCTAGTGCATCCGTTGCATGGCAATCCATACTCACTCACATTGATATCTATTAATGGGCATCTCCATAGCCCGTTGATACGCCTAGTTGATGTGAGACTATCTTCTCCTTTTTGCTTCTCCACAACCACCATTCTATTCCACATATAGTGCTATGTCCATGGCTCACGCTCATGTATTGCGTGAAAGTTGAAAGAGTTTGAGATTATCAAAGTATGAAACAATTGCTTGGCTTGTCATCGGGGTTGTGCATGATTAAATACTTTGTGTGATGAAGATAGAGCAACAGCCAGACTATATGATTTTGTAGGGATAACTTTCTTTGGCCATGTTATTTTGAGAAGACATGATTACTTTTATTAGTATGCTTGAAGTATCCCATTTTCATGTTAATATGAACTTTTTATTTTGTATCATTTGGATCTGAAGATTCATGCCCCAATAAAGAAAATTACTTTGAGAATTATGCTAGGTAGCATTCCACATCAAAAATTCCGTTTTCATCATTTACCTACTCGAGGACGAGCATGAATTAAGCTTGGGGATGCTTGATACGTCTCCAACGTATCTATAATTTTTTATTGTTCCATGCTATTATACTACTTCTTTTTGGATGTTTATGGGCTTTATTTTACAAATTTATATCATTTTTGGGACTAACCTATTAACCGGAGGCCCAACCAATATTGCTGTTTTATTGCCTATTTCAGTATTTCGAAGAAAAGGAATACCAAACGGAGTCCAAACGGAATGAAACCTTCGACAACATGATTTTTTGGAAGAATATGATCCTGGAGACTTGGAGTTCACGTCAGAAGATCCTCGAGGCAGTCACAAGATAGGAGGGCGCCCCCCCTTGTAGGGCGCGCCCCCTGTCTTGTGGACCCCTCGAGCACCCCCCAACCGACTTTTTTCGCCTATATAACCCTACGTACCCTAAAACCATCGAATATCAAGATAGATCGGGAGTTCCGCCGCAGCAAGCCTCTGTAGCCACCAAAAACCTCTCAGGAGCCTGTTTCGGCACCCTGCCAGAGGGGGAACCCATCACCGGTGGACATCTTTATCATCCCGGTGCTATCCATGATGAGGAGGGAGTAGTTCACCCTCGGGGCTGAGGGTATGTACCAGTAGCTATGTGTTTGATCTCTCTCTCTCTCTCTCTCTCTCTCGTGTTCTCTCTATGGCACGATCTTGATGTATCGCGAGCTTTGCTATTATAGTTGGATCTTATGATGTTTCTCCCCCTCTACTCTCTTGTGATGAATTGAGTTTCCCTCTTGAAGTTATCTTATCGGATTGAGTCTTTACTTTGAGAAAACTTGATGTATGTCTTGCCGTGTTTATCTGTGGTGACAATGGGATATCACGTGCCACTTGATGTATGTTTTGGTGACCAAATTGCGGGTTCCGCCCATGAACCTATGCATAGGGGTTGGCACACGTTTTCTTAACTCTTCGGTAGAAACTTTCGGGCACTCTTGGAAGTACTTTGTGTTGGTTGGATAAATTTGAGATTGTGTGATGCATATCGTATAATCATGCCCATGGATACTTGAGGTGACAATGGAGTATCTAGGTGACATTAGGGTTTTGGTTGATTTGTGTCTTAAGGTGTTATTCTAGTACGAACTCTTTAATAGATCGATCCGAAAGAATAACTTTGAGGTGATTTCGTACCCTACCATAATATCTTCGTTTGTTCTCTGCTATTAGTGGCTTTGGAGTGACTCTTTGTTGCATGTTGAGGGATTGTTATATGATCTATCTATGTTATTATTGTTGAGAGAACTTGCACTAGTGAAAGTATGAACCCTAGGCCTTGTTTCCTATCATTGCAATACCATTTGCGCTCACTTTTATCATTAGTTACCTTGCTGTTTTTATATTTTCAGATTACAAAAACCTATATCTACTATCCATATTACACTTGTATCACCATCTCTTCGCCGAACTAGTGCACCTATACAATCTACCATTGTATTGGGTGTGTTGGGGACACAAGAGACTCTTTGTTATTTGGTTGCAGGGTTGCTTGAGAGAGACCATCTTCATCCTACGCCTCCCACGGATTGATAAACCTTAGGTCATCCACTTGAGGGAAATTTGCTACTGTCCTACAAACCTGTGCACTTGCAGGCCCAACAACATCTACAAGAAGAAGGTTGTGTAGTAGACATCAATACTCTTCACAAATGTGAACCATCTCAAATAGATGCCATCTGCTATGTAGTATCCCTTCTTGTAGTGCCGCCCATTGACCTCGAAGTTCACCGGAGGAGAATGACATTCAATAAGTTTGGCAAAGATAGGGGAGCACTGCTGTACGTTGATGTCATTGTGTGTTCCTGGCATAGCAAAGAAGGAGTGCCAAATCCAGAGGTCCTGTGTGGCCATTGCCTCAAGTACCACACTGCAACAACCGTCTTTGGCGCCTTTGTACATCCTATCATGGTGGGCGCATGGTAGATGCCATGGGATGGCTAAAGAAAGGAGGAGGCTCGAGGGCACTGGTGGGCTCCAGAGGCAAGGTTGGCATGAGCGAGCGTGGGACGCAAGACATACCCAGGTTCGGAGCTCTCCAGAGAGATAATACCCCTAGTCCTGCCGAGTGTAGTTCATGTGCAACAGTACAGAGTTGCTCCTGGAGCTCTGTGGAGGAAGAAGGAAGACTAGCCAAGGCTTAGGCTGCTCCTTCTCCTGGGTGTGTTCTACTGATCAATTGGCTATTTCCCTATGTGCTTACTGCTTGCCCGTATGCGTGAGGGCCCCTGGGTGGTTTTATAGGCCAACCCCTCAGGGGTACAATGATAATGCTACAGGGCCGTAGGGCCGGGTCGTCAGCGTCTGGGGACCTGTGGCTGGGACCCGCCGGGGGCTTGTGGTTCGCCGGGTTCCCCTAGGTGCGGGCCCCGCGTGCCTAGGGGAACTGTTTGTCGTCTTGTCGATCTTTAGGGAGTGGCCGAGTTGAGTCGAGTATAGTGGCGCTTAGTTAGGTCGCCGCTTGCTGGCGTCAGTGGTGACAAAAGGGGCACTAT
The DNA here is from genome assembly GCF_018294505.1 of Triticum aestivum. Taxonomy (NCBI): domain Eukaryota; kingdom Viridiplantae; phylum Streptophyta; class Magnoliopsida; order Poales; family Poaceae; genus Triticum; species Triticum aestivum. The sequence goes on along the minus strand of NC_057798.1, from coordinate 694,409,215 downwards.
TGCCATGCCAGCCCTGGTCAGCGTGCAGGTGAGGGGCACTGTTGCCATGCTCCGGCTGACCAGAGGCATGGGCGGGGCACTGTTGCCTCGGTCATCGATGGATGAAGACTTGTCCCATCGTACGACCTAGATGGGATGGGATCTGACCCATGGCTGGGTTGAGGAACACGCCAAGGGTGGAGCTGGCTTGTTGGGGAAGTCTTGGTGTGCCGGGTTCGGCTGCCTTGTGGTGGTCGTCGAGGCCGAGTCGAGGAGTTTGGCCGAGTCGAGGGGCTTGGCCGGGTTGAGCGACCCGGCCAAGCGTGGGCCGGCTGGAGGGGCGATGCTAGCCCCATTGTTTTCTAAAAGGATCAGGGTTCCGTTGCCTGCCCGGGGTTCATCCCATCGACAGTAGTCCCCGAAGCTGTGAATGTCCGCCGTCTTCGGATGGGAGGGCCTTCGTAGTTTCCCCCTTGAAGAGGTGAATCCTGCAACCACCGGGTCCGGCAACACCCACCGTGTGCCGGTTTTTGGAAACCCGATCGCGGCATCCTGACAGTGGCGGGAAACCGGAGAGTCCACCGAATCTTGGGGCAATCCCTCGTGCTTCGCACGGGCGCCACGTGGCGCCTGGAAGTCGGAGGGGCCTGACAAGCCACGCGTGTCACGGGACTGGGCGACATACTGGGACCTGCCGCCGCGTGCGCTTGGCCCACGCGCGCGGATTTATTGCGGCGTCGACAAGTCGGTTGCTCTTCCCCATGCAGTTATTGCGTGCGTACGTGCGCACTTATTACGGGGAAGTGGGAGAGGCGAGCACAAATGATCCCACTCCTCCACGTTCACACCGACGCTTATAAATTGGGGCGAGGGGGCGGCGGACATCATTCTCGCTCGTGCTCCCCTGTCTCTTTGTCCTCCTTCTGCTTCTTGCGTCCGCCGCACTGCGACGCCCGCTGCTTTGAGTAGAGCTCCATTGTCGTCCATCCTCTCTCCTTTTCTTTCACCTTCCTCAATGGCGCTGCCGTCGGGATCATGGATGGGATCGACCGTCACCGCCGATGATATCACCTACCTCCGCACCACCTGGTGCCTGCCAGGGGAGACGAAGGTTGTCGTGCGCCTGCTGCAGGACGAGCAGAGGCCGCTGCCCCAGGGCACAGAGCGCATGGTCTTCTTCCCGCACTTCAAGCGCGGGTTCAGCCTCCCTGCGAGCACCTTCTTCCATGACTTCTTGGAGTTCTTCGGGCTCCATCACCATTATCTTGGCGCTGGCGCCATCATGCAGCTCTCGGGCTTCGTCACCCTCTGCGAGGGATACCTGGGGGTCGCGCCTTCAATCGACCTCTGGGCGCACTTCTTCTCCTTGAAGCAGCAGGGGCCGACGGTCGGGGAGTTCTCCGACTGTGGAGCCACCGTGATCTCGAAGCAGTCGGGCGCTGATTGCCCCAAGATACCGCTGGAGGATTCTGCCAAGAAATGGCAGAATTCTTTCTTCTACGTCTGCAATCTTGGCGCGGACCGCATCAACCTGCGGGCCTTCGCCATCGCGCCGCTGTGGGCGAAATGAACTGGGGTTATTACCCCAGGCACCCGTCGCAGGGGATTCTCAATCTCTGCAAGCGGGTGTCGGTGATGAAGGCGCAGGAGGGGCTCAGCGGCACCAATCTCACCGCCGCCTTAATTATGCGCCGGGTTCTTCCGCTGCAGTGGCGCAACTGCCTCATCAGCGAGATGAGCGGCCTTCGGGACCCCAACCGCCTGGCGGCCACGCGCCTGGTGGCAGACCAGATTACGCGCCGGGTCAAGAACATCTCCAAGGCCGCGTTGAAGGGCGACTGGCAGTTCGGCAAGCCGCCATACAGCCACTCGAATCCAGCGCCCGTGGTGAGTCTTTGGTCTTCATACTTTGCTGCTGCGCATCTTCTCATCCGTCCTAACGTGACGCGGGAGGTGCTTTTGAATGCCATCCGGCACCCTTACGCCCGGGCACCGTCGCAGGTGGTGCGGGCGGCGTCGGAGGAGCCCGCGGCCCACGGCGGAGGGGAGGAGGAGGCCGCCGATGTTGGCGCAGGGCGCCACACGGGTAAGTCTTGCTTTTTGCTTTCTTTTTCATGTTCCCTGATTTGCTGGGTGCAACATGGCGCGGGCAACGCTGACGCGAACCATTGATGCAGTGGCATTGGGCGGAGGAGGCAGCGATACGGGTGGAGCCGGGTCGTCGCGAGGGGGGCGGCGTCGAGCCGACCGCACGGGAAGGATAGCGTTGCGCCAGGGCCTCCGGCTGTGAAGCACGCAGCGGACCCGGCCGGGGGCGCGAGGCCGGCCGCCAAGAGGAGGCGTGGTGCTGCATAGGAGAGGCCAGCGAGGCCCGCCGTCCTGGTTCTGTCGGGGTGAGTTTTTCTTCTGCTTGCATCCGAGTGGCCGAGTCGGCCCTGCTCGTTATTCATTTTGCCTTGGACTTCAGGTCACCGATCACGCTGGCGAGGGCGGTGGTTGACGCTGCGGCCGCCAAGGACGCCGCGTTCCGGAGGAGCTAGTCCGGCACCATCGACGGGGATGAGGAAGAGGAGCCGGTAGATCCGGATCTCGGTCTGGACCTGTCCGATGCTGAAGGCTTGGCCTGGCGGGACCGGAACAGGGCCGAGGCGGAGCTGGAAGCGTCATCGGTCCGAGCCTGGACCGATGCTGCGGCAACATGGGCGCGAGCCGGCGAGGAGCCGGCGTGGCGGGAGATGCCGGAGGGCACGATGGTCGTGGCGACGGTCTTCGAGCCGTCGTCGGTAAGGGAGCGCGACCAAGGAGGCCGGGCTAAGGTGGTGGACCTCGACCAGGAGGTTGTGGAGGTTGAGGACGACACCTCGCCGCAGGTCGATGCTGTCAAGTGGGCGGGGGTCGACGGAGGCGGTGGCGATGCCGTCTTGGAGGAGGTGCCACGGGTGGTGCCACAGGGGACGCCCCAGGCATCGGTGAGTGGGACGTTGCTGATGGTGGCGCCGCGGGCCACCCCGGCTGCCGAGCCGGTGGTGGCGTCGCAGGCCGCCCCGACAGCAGAGTCGGTGGCGGCGTCAGATAGGGTGTTGGAGGAGGCGCCGGCCATGGCCAGAGCGGCCTGCAGAGAGCATACCCTGGTGCCTAGGCCAGGGTGATGTCGGACCACCGTGTCGCTGCCGGCATGAGGCGGGGCCGCTGTGGTCTTCGGGCCTCAAACCCAGGAGGAGGCGGCGATGGATGCCGTCAGCCGCCGTCTACGTGGGCGGATAGACCGGATCAAGGCCTTCGCCCAGGCCGAGGTGGAGCGGACGAGACAGCTGGAGCGCACCGTGCTGGTAAGCTCCCTTTCTGCCTTCTGATATTTCTTCCTTTGCAGCTTCTTCTTTGTGGGGGCGTACTAGCGCACCCACTGGATGTAGCCCCCGAGGTTCGGGCCAACTACGTAGTAGTTGGGTCGAATCTTTGGAATGCCGTCTTTGTATTGATCGCTACTTTTTATAGCAACTGGACGCCTACCAGGTCAGAGCCTTCAACCTCCTCCTAGGCAAGTATTGAGAGCTCAACAAGCAGCTCGCCGCCAACGAGGAGGATCTCCGCGTCACCACAGGTATCTTCGTGCTCTTTTTTAGTGGGGGCGCACTAGCCCCCGAGATTCGGGCCAACTGTGTAATAGTTGGGTCGAATCTTAAATCTTGCTCTTCTTTTCCGAATCTTCTTTTTGTAGCCGATGTGTTGTCTCGGCAGGCCTGGCTGCTTCGAGCCGGCCATTGATACGTCTCCGTCGTATCTATAATTTTAGATTGTTCCATGCCAATATTCTACAACTTTCATATTCTTTTGGCAACTTTTTATACTATTTTTTGGGACTAACATATTGATCCAGTGCCCAGTGCCACCTCTTGTCTATTGCATGTTTAATGTTTCACAGAAACTCCATATCAAACAGAGTCCAAACGGGATAATAACGGACGGAGAATTATTTTGGAATATTTGTGATTTTTGGGAGGAAGAATTAACGCGAGACGATGCCCGAGGTGGCCACAAGATAGGGCCCATGCCCACTTAAAGTGGGCGCACCCCCCACACTCGTGGGCTACCCGTAAGGTGGTTGATGCCCTTCTTTGGCTGCAAGAAAGCTAATTTTTGGAAAACGATCTGGGCAAAGGTTTCAATCCAATCGGAGTTACGGATCTCCAGATATAAAGGAAATGGTGCCAGGGCAGAATTCTAGAACGCAAAAACAGAGAGATAGATCCAATCTCGGAGGGGTTGTCGCCCCTCCCATGCCATGCGAGCCAGGGACGAGAGGGGAAACCCTTCTCCCATCTAGGGAGAAGGTCAAGGAAGAAGAAGAAGAAGGGGGGCTCTCTCCCCCTTGCTTCCGGTGGTGCCGAAAAGCCGCCGGGGCCATCATCATCACCGTGATCTACACCAACACCTCCGCCATCTTCACCAACATCTCCATCACCTTCCCCCCTCTATCTACAGCGGTCCACTCTCCCGCAACCCGCTGTACCTTCTACTTGAACATGGTGCTTTATGCTTCATACTGTTTTCCAATGATGTGTTGCCATCCTATGATGTCTGAGTAGATTTTCGTTGTCCTATTGGTGGTTGATGAATTGCTATGATTGATTTAATTTGCTTGTGGTTATGTTGTTGTCCTTTGGTGCCCATCATATGAGCGCGTGTGTGGATCACACCTTAGGGTTAGTTGTATGTTGATAGGACTATGTATTGGAGGGCTAGAGTGACATAAGCTTCAACCTAGCATAGAAATTGATGCATACGGGATTGAAGGGGGACCAATATATCTTAATGCTATGGTTGGGTTTTACCTTAATGAACATTAGTAGTTGCGGACTGCTTGCTAATAGTTCCAATCATAAGTGCATAGAATTCGAAGTCAGGGATGACATGCTAGCACTAGCCTCTCCCACATAATACTTGCTATCGGTCTAGTGAAGTAGTCAATTGCTTAGGGACAATTCCACAACTCCTACCACCACTTTTCCACACTCGCTATATTTACTTTATTGCTTCTTTATTTAAACAGCCCCTACTTTTTATTTACGTGTTCTTTATTATCTTGCAAACCTATCCAACAACACCTACAAAGTACTTCTAGTTTCATTCTTGTTCTAGGTAAAGCGAACGTCAAGCGTGCGTAGAGTCGTATCAGTGGCCGATAGGACTTGAGAGAGTATTTGTTCTACCTTTAGCTCCTCGTTGGGTTCGACACTCTTACCTATCGAAAGAGGCTACAACTATCCTGTATACTTACGGGTTATCAAGACCTTTTTTTGGCGCCGTTGCCGGGGAGTCATAGCGTGGGGTGAATATTCTTGTGTGTGTTTGTTTGCTTTATCACTAAGTAATTTTTATTTGTTGTTCTAAGTTGTTCTCTATCTTTAGTTATGGATATGGAACATGAAATACCAAAAACATTAGGTGTACTTGCTACTCATGGAGATGGGGTAACTCCTAAAACCCTCGATGATCATCATGTGAGAAATATTTTGTACTACTTTGATAATCCTGAGAAAACCCAACTCAACTTTATAATGGGAGACACGTTGGATCAACGTGAATACTTTAGGGATTGTCGCTTGACACAAAAAGGGAAACTATTATGGGATCAAATGAATATGTTGCGTTGGTATGCTCGGGATCTATGCTTGAGATATGATATTACTTGTTGCTATAGGATGAAGGCTCCACACCTTCCCTTTTCATGCAAATTTATTGATAATGAAACCTTAGCTTCTTATGCTAATGGTATATATGATTACTATGATGTTGAACAAATTGAAGAATTTGTTGCTTTTAAGGCTGCTTATGAAATTGAATCTTTGTTTGAAAAGTATGAAGCTTTAGATGATGATGTTTATAGGCCTGAAAATCTTGCTATACTTAGATATTGCTATGAAAATTATGAATACAATTACAATATTAATGCATTTATTGAGAAAGTCTCCTCTGTCCAAGAAGAGACTAATATTTTGCAGGAAGCTATGGAAGAAGAAATTGATGAAACTGCGAGCTCATTGGATGAAAGAGATGATGAGGGGAGTGAAGAACAAAAGGAGGAAGAGCGGATTGATCACCCGTGCCCACCTTCTAATGAGAGTAATTCTTCAACTCATACATTGTTTAATTCCCCTTCGTGCTTACCGAAGGATGATTGCTATGATCCCTTGAATTTGTTTGAAATATCCCTTTTTGATGATGCTTGCTATGCTTGTGGCCAAGATGCCAATATGAATTGTGCTTATGGAGATGAACTTGCTATAGTTCCTTATGTTAAACATGAAATTGTTGCTATTGCACCCACGCATGATAGTCCAATTATCCTTTTGAATTCTCCAAACTACACTATATCGGAGAAGTTTGTGCTTATCAAGGATTATATTGATGGGTTGCATTTTACCATTGCACATGATGATTTTGATGAATGTAATATGCATGTGCTTGCTTCTCCGACTTGCAATTATTATGAGAGAGGAACTACATCTCCGCCTCTTTATGTTTCCAATATGATAGAATTGCAAGAAACTGCTTATACTATGCATTGGCATTTACTTGGTGTGCATGAATTGTTCTTTTATGACATGCCTATGCATAGGAAGAGAGTTAGACTTTGTTGTTGCATGATATATGTTACTTTGTGCTCACTACTACTCCCTCCGTTCCTAAATATTTGTCTTTTCAGAGATTCAAATGGACTACTACATACAGATGTATATAGACATATTTTAGAATGTAGATTCACTTATTTTGCTCCGTATGTAGTCACTTGTTGAAATCTCTAGAAAGACAAATATTTAGGAATGGAGGGAGTAAATCACAAATCATTGTTAATTACAATTGGCTTTGATATACCTTGGGATCCGGGTGGATTCATTACTTGAGCACTATATGCCTAGCTTAACGGCTTTAAAGAAAGCGCTGCCAGGGATACAACCCGGAAGTTTTAGAGAGTCATTTATTTCTGTTGAGTACTTTTATATAGTTTAAAACCAAAAAAATAAAGAGGGGAACCTAAAACTTTTCAAAAAGGAAAGTGAAAGTGAGAGAGACAAGCATTGTTGAAGTGGGAGAGCTCCTTGAACTTTGTTCATGCTCACGGAAACTTTGTGAATCTTAATTACAGAAAATTTTCATCAAAAATAATTATCCCCTTGTACAATTCCATTGTATTATAAAAATAATGTGCCAAGGTTTGCCTTTAGGATGTTTACAATGCTTGTTGGTTTGTATGGTGCAGGACAGAAACTTTGTTCCGAGTGCGCGATTTTACATTTTTAACTGGAACGTCAAATGGTTCTTATTCCTTTTGCACTTTGTTTCTATACAACTTGTTTATTTTTCCTAATTTTGGTAGAATTTTTGGGGTACCAGAAGTATGGTGATTGTTCAGATTTCTACAGACTGTTCTTTTTTTTAAAGGTTCTGTTTTTGATGCATAGTTTGCTTGTTTTGATGAATCTATCAATTTATATTAGTGGATTAAGCCATGGAAAAGTTATATTACAGTAGACAGAATGCAAAAACAAAATATGAATTGGTTTGCTACAGTACTTAGAGTGGTGATTTGCTTTATTATACTAACGGATCTTACCGAGTTTTCCGTTGAAGTTTTGTGTGGATGAAGTGTCTAATCGAGGATGTCTCGATATGAGGAAAAGGAAGAGAGGAAAGAGCTCAAGATTGGGGATGCCCGAGGCAACCCAAGTAAATATTCAAGGAGACTCAAGCATCTAAGCTTGGGGATGCCCCGGAAGGCATCCCCTCTTTCTTCAACAAGTATCGGTATGTTTTCGTATTCATTTCGTTCGTGCGATATGTGCAAGTCTTGGAGCGTCTTTTGCATTTAGTTTTCACTTTTATTTTATGCACCATGCTGGTATGAGATAGTCCTTGGTTGATTTATAGAATGCTCATTGCGCTTCACTTAAATCTTTTGTGTATGGCTTTATAGAATACTTCATGTGCTTCACTTATATCATTTGAAGTTTGGATTGCCTGTTTCTCTTCACATAGAAAATCGCCATTTGTAGAATGCTCTTTTGCTTCACTTATAATTGTTACAGCGTGGGCATATCTTTTGTAGAAAGAATTAAACTCTCTTGCTTCACTTATATCTATTTAGAGAGATGACAGGAATTGGTCATTCACATGGTTAGTCATAAAATCCTACATAAACTTGTAGATCACTGAATATGATATGTTTGATTCCTTGCAATAGTTTTGCGATATAAAGGTAGTGATATTAGAGTCGTGCTAGTTGAGTAATTCTGAAATTGAGAAATACTTGTGTTGAGGTTTGCAAGTTCCGTAGCATGCACGTATGGTGAACCATTATGTAACGAAGTTGGAGCATGAGGTGTTCTTTGATTGTCTTCCTTATGAGTGGCAGTCGGGGACGAGCGATGGTCTTTTCCTACCAATCTATCCCCCTAGGGGCATGCGTAGTAGTACTTTGCTTCGAGGGCTAAGTAGACTTTTGCAATAAGTATATGAGTTCTTTATGACTAATGTGAGTCCATGGATATACGCACACTCATCCTTCCACTTTGCTAGCCTCTATTGTGCCGCACAACTTTCGCCAGTATCATGAACCCATTATTTACCCTCCTCAAAACAGCCACCATACCTACCTATCATGGCATTTCCTTAGCCATTCCGAGATATATTGCCATGCAACTTCCATCATCATCATATACATGACTTGAGCGTTCATTGTCATATTGCTTTGCATGATCGTAAGATAGCTAGGATGATGTTTTCATGGCTTGTCCGTTTTTTGATGTCATTGCTATGCTAGATCATTGCACATCCCGGTACACCGCCGAAAGCATTCATATAGAGTCATATCTTTGTTCGAGATATCGAGTTGTAATATTGAGTTGTAAGTAAATAAAAGTGTGATGATCATCATTATTAGAGCATTGCCCCAGTGAGGAAAGGATGAAGGAGACTATGATTCCCCCACAAGTCGGGATGAGACTCCAGACTTTATGAAAAATAAAAGAGGCCAAAGAAGCCCAAATATAAAAAAAGAGGCCAAAGAAGCCCACCAAAAAGAAATAAATAAATAAATAAAATAAAAAATAAAAAATGAGAGAAAAAGAGAGAAGGGGCAATGTTACTATCCTTTTACCACACTTGTGCTTCAGAGTAGCACCATGTTCTTCATATAGAGAGTCTCTTGAGTTATCACTTTCATATACTAGTGGGAATTTTTATTATAGAACTGGTCTTGTATATTCCGATGATGGGCTTCCTCAAACGCCCGAGGTCTTCATGAGCAAGCAAGTTGGATGCACACCCACTTAGTTTCCAGTTTGAGCTTTCATACACTTATAGCTCTTAGTGCATCCGTTGCATGGAAATCCCTACTCACTCACATTGATATCTATTGATGGGCATCTCCATAGCCCGTTGATACGCCTAGTTGATGTGAGACTATCTTCCCCCTTTTTGTCCTCACAACCACCACCATATATCACCATAGTGCTATGTCCATGGCTTGCGCTCATGTATTGCGTAAGAGTTGGAAAAGCTGAAGCGCGTTAAAAAGTATGAACCAATTGCTCGGCTCGTCGTCAGGGTTGTGCATGATTTGAATGCTTTGTGTGATGAAGATGGAGCATATCCAGACTATATGATTTTGTAGGGATGAGCTTTCTTTGGCTATGTTATTTCGATAAGACATAATTGCTTGGTTGGTATGCTTGAAGTATTATTGTTTTTATGTCAAATGATAGACTATTGCTTTGAATCACTCGTGTCTTAATATTCATGCCATGATTAGACACATGATCAAGATTATGCTAGTTAGCATTCCACATCAAAAATTATCTTTTTTATCATTTACCTACTCGAGGACAAGCAAGAATTAAGCTTGGGGCTGCTGATACGTCTCCGTCGTATCTATAATTTTTGATTGTTCCATGACAATATTCTACAACTTTCATATTCTTTTGGCAACTTTTTATACTATTTTTTGGGACTAACATATTGATCCAGTGCCCAGTGCCAGTTCCTGTCTATTGCATGTTTTATGTTTCGCAGAAACCCCATATCAAACGGAGTCCAAACGGGATAAAAACGGACAGAGAATTATTTTGGAATATTTGCGATTTTTGGGAGGAAGAATCAACGCGAGACGATGCCCGAGGTGGCCACGAGATAGGGGCCCATGCCCAGTTAAAGTGCGCACGCCCCCCACCCTCGTGGGCCAATTGTAAGGTGGTTGATGCCCTTCTTCGGCCGCAAGAAAGCTAATTTTTGGAAAATGATCAAGGCGAAGGTTTCAATCCAATCGGAGTTACGGATCTCCAGATATAAAGGAAACAGTGCAAGGGCAGAATTCCAGAACGCAGAAACAAAGAGATAGATCCAATCTCGGAGGGGCTCTCGCCCCTCCCATGCCATGCGAGCCAAGGACCAGAGGGGAAACCCTTCTCCCATCTAGGGAGAAGGTCAAGGAAGAAGAAGAAGAAGGGGGGCTCTCTCCCCCTTGCTTCCGGTGGCGCCGGAATGCCGTCGGGGGCCATCATCATCACCGCGATCTACACCAACACCTCTGCCATCTTCACCAACATCTCCATGACCTTCCCCCCTCTATCTACATCGGTCCACTCTCCCACAACCCGCTGTACCCTCTACTTGAACATGGTGCTTTATGCTTCATACTATTTTCCAATGATGTGCTGCCATCCTATGATGTCTGAGTAGATTTTTGTTGTCCTATTGGTGGTTGATGAATTGCTATGATTGATTTAATTTGCTTGTGGTTATGTTGCTGTCCTTTGGTGCCCATCATATGAGCGCGTGCGTGGATCACACCTTAGGGTTAGTTGTATGTTGATAGGACTATGTATTGGAGGGCTAGAGTGACAGAAGCTTCAACCTAGCATAGAAATTGATGCATACGGGATTGAAGGGGGACCAATATATCTTAATGCTATGGTTGGGTTTTACCTTAATGAACGTTAGTAGTTGCGGACTGCTTGCTAATAGTTCCAATCATAAGTGCATAGAATTCCAAGTCAGGGATGACATGCTAGCAGTGGCCTCTCCCACATAATACTTGCTATCGGTCTAGTAAAGTAGTCAATTGCTTAGGGACAATTCCACAACTCCTACCACCACTTTTCCACACTCGCTATATTTACTTTATTGCTTCTTTATTTAAACAGCCCCTACTTTTTATTTACGTGTTCTTTATTATCTTGCAAACCTATCCAACAACACCTACAAAGTACTTCTAGTTTCATTCTTGTTCTAGGTAAAGCGAACGTCAAGCGTGCGTAGAGTCGTATTAGTAGCCGATAGGACTTGAGAGAGTATTTGTTCTACCTTTAGCTCCTCATTGGGTTCGACACTCTTAGTTATCGAAAGAGGCTACAATTATCCCGTATACTTGCGGGTTATCAGCCATCATTACGACCGGCTTGTCGCCGACGCCGGCCATCTTGGAGCCGAGGTGGCGCAGGCGAAGGCGGAGGCGGCAGAGGACCGGCGGTCACTCAACGAAGCCAACTGACTGCGGGAGCAGTTGACGGGCGACAAGAGCCGCCTCGAGGCCGAGGTGGAGAACCTCAAGGTGGAGTCCGCCAAGGCGGTGGAGGCGCAGCGGGCCCTGGCCGAGGCAGACCAGCAACACGGCAAGTTGGCCGACGACAAGGGCCAGCTTTAGGCCGAGGTGGAGCGCTTGAAGGGGCGGGTGATCGCGGTGGAGGAGGCCCGTCAGGAAGAGGCCCGCCACCGCGAAGCGTCCGAGAAGGCGGCCGAGGACAAGGACGCCGAGCTGAAGGCGGCCCTTGCCAAGGTGGCCAACCTGGAGAAGGCACTCCAGGAGCACGACCGCACTATTGATCGGGAGCAGCGCGGTACGTTGCTCGAAGAGCAGCACCTGGAAGAATCCTTCTTCAGTAAGTGCTTTTCTTGAGTTCTGCCGGGTTGGGATCTGGCTTCTTGTCCTTGATGTCTTTTTCCTGACTTGCTTTGCTTTCTAACAGGGTCCTTCCCGGGGATGCACTAGCTGGCGGAGGAGGCCGTCCGCTTCCAGCGTGACCCGCTGGGGGTTGTTGGCTCCGGGACCAACCCACGGGTGGCGTGGACCTTCCCGGAGATCATGACCACCGCCGAGGCTCGCCTGTGGGTCTTGGGTGATCAGATGGGGCGGCTGTTGATACGTCTCCAATGTATCTATAATTTTTGATTGTTCCATGCTATTATATTACCCCTTTTGGATGTTTATGAGCTTTATTTTACACATTTATATCATTTTTGGGACTAACCTACTAACCGGAGGCCCAGCCCGTATTGCTGTTTTTTTGCCTATTTCAGTATATCGAAGGAAAGGAATATCAAACGGAGTCTAAACGGAATGAAACCTTCAGGAGCGTGATTTTTGGAACGAACGTGATCCAGAGGACTTGGAGTGCAAGTCAAGAAGCAATCAAGGCCTCCACGAGATAGGAGGCCCCCCTATAGGGCGCGCCCCCTGGCTCGTGGGCCCCTCGGATTACGGTAGGTTTAACACCAAAATAAATAAAGAATGAGTTCATTACAGTACCTTATGTGGTGGTTTTTTTCCTTTCACTAATGGAGCTTATAAGATTTCCTGTTGAGTTTTGTGTGGTGAAGTTTTCAAGTTTTGGGTAAAGCTTTTATGGACTATGGAATAAGGAGTGGCAAGAGCCTAAGCTTGGGGATGCCCAAGGCAAGATATTCAAGGATAGCCAAAAGCCTAAGCTTGGGGATGCCCCGGGAAGGCATCCCCTCTTTCGTCTTCGTTCATTGGTAACTTACTTGGAGCTATATTTTTATTCGCCACATGATATGTGTTTTGCTTGGAGCGTCGTGTATTATATTAGTCTTTGATTTTTAGTTTACCACAATCATCCTTGCTGTACACACCTTTTGGGAGAAGCCTACTTGATTAGAATTTGCTAGAATACTCTATGTGCTTCACTTATATCTTTTGAGCTTGATAGTTTTTGCTCTAGTGCTTCACTTATATCTTTTAGAGCATGACGGTGGCTTATTTCTGTAGAAATTGCTAGTCTCTCATGCTTCACTTATATCTTTTTGAGAGTCTTTTAAAACAGCATGGTATTTGCTATGGTTATAAAATTGGTCCTAGAATGGTAGGCATCCAAGTTGGGTATAATAAAAACTATCATAGGAAGTGAATTGGATGCTATGATCAATTTGATACTTGATAATTGTTTTGAGATAGGGAGGTAGTGATATTAAAGTCATGCTAGTTTGGTGATTATGAATTTAAAGAATGCTAGTGTTGAAGTTAGCAAGTCCAAAGCATGCATGTATGGTTAAAGTTGTGTAACAAATTTGAAACATGAAGTGTACCTGGCTTGTGCATCCTTATGAGTGGCGGTCGGGGACGAGCGATGGTCTTTTCCTATCAATCTATCCCCCTAGGAGCATGCGCGTAGTACTTGATTTTTTATGACTTCTAAATTTTTGCAATAAGTATATGAGTTCTTTTGACTAATGTTGAGTCCATGGATTATACACACTTTTACCTTTCCATCATTGCTAGCCTCTTTGGTACTGTGCATTGCCCTTTCTCACCTTGAGAATTGGCGCAAACTTAGCCGGTGCATCCAAACCCTGTGATACGATACGCTATATTACACATAAACCTCCTTATATCTTCCTCAAAACAGCCACCATACCTACCTATTATGGCATTTCCATAGCCATTCCAAGATACATTGCCATGCAACTTTCCACCGTTCCGTTTATCATCATCATGACATACTTTACTTTTGTCATATTGCCATTGCATGATCATGTAGTTGACATCGTATTTGTGGCAAAGCCACCATGCATTATTTTTCATACATGTCACTCTTGATTCATTGCACCATCCCGGTACACCGCCGGAGGCATTCATATAGAGTCATATCTTGTTCTAGTTTTGAGTTGTAATTCATATGTTGTAATCAATGAAAGTGTGATGATCATCATTATTAGAGCATTTCCCAAAAAGGAAAAAAAAGAAGAGGAAAAGCCAAAAGAAAAAAAAATATAAATAAAAAGGGCAATGTTGCTATCTCTTTATCTACACTTGTGCTTCAAAGTAGCACCTTGTTCTTCATGTAGTGAGTCTCATATATTGTGCTTCAAAGTAGCACCATGTTTTTCATATAGTGAGTCTCATAAGTTGTCTTTTTTTATACTAGTGGGAATTTTTCATTATAGAACTTGGCTTGTATATTCCTACGATGGGCTTCCTCAAATGCCCTAGGTCTTCGTGAGCAAGCAAGTTGGATGGACACCCACTAGTTTTCTTTTGTTGAACATTCATTTATAGCTCTAGTGCATCTGTTGCATGGCAATCCCTACTCCTCATGTTGACATCAATTGATGGGCATCTCCATAGCCCGTTGATTATCCTCGTCAATGTGAGACTTTCTCCTTTTTCGTCCTGTCCACACAATCCCCATCATCATATTCTATTCCACCCATAGTGCTATATCCATGGCTCACGCTCATGTATTGTGTGAAGGTTGAAAAAGTTTGAGATTATTTAAGTATGAAACAATTGCTTGGCTTGTCATCGGGGGTATAGAAGTTGGGAACATCTTTGTGTGACGAAAATGACGCATAGCCTAACTATATGATTTTGTAGGGATGAACTTTCTTTTGCCATGCTATTTTGAGAAGACATGATTACTTTGATTATTATGCTTGAAGTGTTACTATTTCTTTTATCAATATGAACTTTTATTTTGAATCATTTGGATCTGAACATTCATGCCACAATAAAGAAAATTACATTGAGAATTATGCTAGGTAGCATTCCACATCAAAAATTCTCTTTTTCTCATTTACCTACTCGAGGAAGAGCAAAAATTAAGCTTGGGGATGCTTGATACGTCTCCAACGTATCTATAATTTTTTATTGTTCCATGCTATTATATTACCCCTTTTGGATGTTTATGGGCTTTATTTTACACATTTATATCATTTTTGGGACTAACCTACTAACTGGAGGCCCAGCCCGTATTGCTGTTTTTTTGCCTATTTCAGTATTTCAAAGAAAAGGAATATCAAACTGAGTCCAAACGGAATGAAACCTTTGGGAGCGTGATTTTTGGAACGGACGTGATCCAGAGGACTTGGAGTGCAAGTCAAGAAGCAGCCGAGGCCTCCACAAGATAGGAGGGCTCCCCCCCTATAGGGTGCCCCCCTGTCTCGTGGGCCCCTCGGGTGGCCACCGACGTACTTCTTCCTCCTATATAAGCCTACGTACCCCGAAAACATCCATGGAGCCACCGAAACACAATTTCCACCACCGTAACCTTCTGTATCCGCAAGATCCCATCTTGGAGCCTTCGCTGGCGCTCCACCGGAGGGGGAATCGACCACGGAGGGCTTCTACATCAACACCATAGCCTCTCCGATGAGTTGTGAGTAGTTTACCACAGACCTTCGGGTCCATAGTTATTAGCTAGATGGCTTCTTCTCTCTTTTTGGGTCTCAATACAATGTTCTCCCCCTCTCTTGTGGAGATCTATTCGATGTAAACTCTTTTTGCGGTGTGTTTGTCGAGATCCAATGAATTGTGGGTTTATGATCAAGTTTATCTATGAATAATATTTGAATCTTCTGAGAATTCTTTTATGTATGATTGAGTTATCTCTGCAAGTCTCTTCAAATTATCAATTTGGTTTGGCCTACTAGATTGATCTTTCTTGCCATGGGAGAAGTGCTTAGCTTTGGGTTGAATCTTGCGGTGTCCTTTCCCAGTGATAGCAGGGGCAGCAAGGCACGTATTGTATTATTGCCATCGAGGATAAAAAGATGGGGTTTATATCATATTGCTTGAGTTTATCCCTCTACATCATGTCATCTTGCTTAAGGCGTTACTATGTTCTTATGAACTTAATACTCTAGATGAAGGCAGGAGTCGGTCGATGTGTGGAGTAATAGTAGTAGATGCAGGCAGGAGTCGGTCTACTTGTTGCAGACGTGATGCCTATATACATGATCATGCCTAGATAATCTCATAATTATTCGCTTTTCTATCAATTGCTCGACAGTAATTTTTTCACCCACCGTAATACTTATGCTATCTTGAGAGAAGCCACTAGTGAAACCTATGGCCCCCGGGTCTATCTCTTATCATATTTGCTTCCAATCTACTTTTATTTGCATATTTACTTTTTGCATCTATATTATAAAATACCAAAAATATATTTATCTTATCATATTATCTCTATTAGATCTCACTTTCGCAAGTGGCCGTGAAGGGATTGACAACCCCTTTATTGCGTTGGTTGCGAGTTCTTTGTTTGTTTGTGTAGGTGCGTGGTACTTTTGAGGAGCCTCCTACTAGATTGATACCTTGGTTCTCAAAAACTGAGGGAAATACTTACACTACTATTGCTGCATCACCCTTTCCTCTTCAAGGAAAACCAATGCAAGCTCAAGACGTAGCAAGAAGGATTTCTGGCGCCGTTGCCGGGGAGGTCTTCGCTCAAGTCAAGACATACCAAGTACCCATCACAAACCCATCTCCCTCACATTTACATTATTTGGCATTTGCCTCTCGTTTTCCTATCCCCCACTTCACCCTTGCCATTTTATTCGCCCTCTCTTTTCCCAATCTCCTCCTCTCTCTTTCGCTCTCCTTTTTCTGTTTGCTTGTGTGTTGGATTACTTGTTGCCATGGCGCAAGATAATACCAAATTGTGTGATTTCTCGAATAGCAATAATAATGATTTCCTTAGTACTCCGATTGCTCCTCTTAATGTTGTTGAGTCTTGTGAAATCAATACTGCTTTGCTGAATCTTGTTATGAAAGATCAATTTGCCAGCCTTCCTAGCGAAGATGTCACTACTCATCTAAACAAGTTTGTGGATTTGTGTGATATGCAAAAGAAGAAAGATACGGACAATGATATTTTTAAATTGAACTAATTTCCGTTTTCACTTAGAGATCGTGCAAAATTTTGGTTTTTGTCTTTGCCTAAAAATAGTATTAATTCTTGGAACAAGTGCAAAGATACTTTTATCTCTAAGTATTTTCCTCCCGCTAAGATTATCACTCTTAGGAACGATATTATGAATTTTAAACAACTTGATCATGAGCATGTTGCCCAATCTTGGGAAATAATGAAATTGATGATTCGCAATTGGCCTACTCATGGTTTGAATTCATGGATGATCATACAAAAATTTTATGCCGGTTTGAACTTTGCTTCTAGAAATCTCTTAGATTCGGCCGCGGGAGGCACGTTTATGGAAATAACGTTAGGAGATGCTACAAAACTTCTTGATAATATTGTGGCTAATTATTCTCAGTGGCACACCGAAAGATCTTCTAGTAAAAAAGTGCATGCTATAGAAGAAATCAATGTTTTGAGTGGAAAGATGGATGAACTTATGAAATTGTTTGCTACTAAGAATACTACTCTTGATCCCAATGATATGCCTTTGTCTACTTTGATTGAGAATAATAATGAATCTATTGATGTGAATTTTGTTGGTAGGAATAGTTTTGGAAACAATGCTTATAGAGGAAACTTTAATTCTAGACCGTTCCCTAGTAATTTCTCTAATAATTATGGAAATTCCTACAATAATTCTTATGGTAATTTTAATAAGATGCCCTCTGATTTTGAGAATAGTGTGAAAGAATCTATGATTTCTCAGAAGAATTTTAATGCTTTGCTTGAAGAAAAATTGCTCAAGGTTGATGATTTGGCTAGGAACGTTGATAGACTTTCGCTTGATGTTGATTCTCTTAAACTTAGATATTCTCCTCCTAAGCATGATATCAATGAGTCTCTAATAGTAATGAGAATTTCCACTGACGAGTGCAAGGAAAGAACCGCTAGATTGTGTGCTAAAAAAGATAGCTTTATAAAAGCGTGTTCTTCTAGTTTCCATGAAAATAATGATGAAGATCTTAAAGTTATTGATGCGCCTCCTATTAGATCTATGTTTTGCAATATGAATCTTGATAATTATGGGACTGATGATGAGTCAACTTTACCTAGAAGGCGTCCCAAGAATTCAGAGTTTTTAGATCTTGATGCTAAATTTGGTAAAAGTGGGATTGGAGAGGTCACGACTTTAAATAGTATTGAACCCACTATCTTAGATTTCAAGGAATTTGATTATGATAATTGTTCTTTAGAAGGTTGTATTTCCTTGTTGCAATCCGTTCTTAATTCTCCTCATGCTTATAGTCAAAATAAAGCTTTTACCAAACACATTGTTGATGCCTTGATGCAATCTTATGATGAAAAACTTAATTTGGAAGTTTCTATACCTAGAAAACTTAATGATGAGTGGGAACCTACTATAAAGATTAGAATTAAAAATCATGAGTGTTTTGCTTTGTGTGATTTGGGTGCTAGTGTTTCCACGATTCCGAAAACTTTATGTGATATTCTAGGTTTCCATGATCTTGATGATTGCTCTTTAAATTTGCACCTTGCGGATTCCACCATTTAAAAGCCAATGGGAAGGATCAATGATGTTCTCATTGTTGCAAATAGAAATTTGGTGCCCGTAGATTTTATCATTCTTGATATAGATTGCAATCTTTCTTGCCCTATTATTCTTGGTAGACCTTTCCTTAGAACGATTGGTGCGATTATTGATATGAAGGAAGGGAATATTAGATTCCAATTTCCATTAAAGAAAGGCATGGAGCACTTTCCAAGAAAGAAAGTCAAATTACCTTATGAATCTATCATGCGGGCTACTTATGAATTTAGTGCCAAAGATGGCACTCGTTAGATCTATCTTCGCTTTTATACCTAGCTAGGGGCGTTAAATGATAGCGCTAGTTGGGAGGCAACCCAATTTTCTTTGTGTTTTTTGTTTTTGTTCCTGTTTAGTAATAAATCTTGCATCTACCTTATGTTTAGATGTGTTTTTATCTTTTAAGTAGTTTTTGTGCCAAGTAGAACCTATAGGATAACCTATGATGATAGTTGATTTGATTCTGCTGAAAAACAGAAACTTTGTGCGCACGAATTTAGTTTTGTTAAATCAGAGAAACGTTATTTTGTGTTGATTCTTCTTCCTTCTGATCAACAAGCAATTTTTCCAGGACTTCCTATTTTGGTAGTATTTTTAGAGTTCTAATAGTTTGCGTTAGTTACAGATTGCTACCGACTGTTCTGTTTTTGACAAATTCTATCTTTCGTGTGTTGTTTGCTTATTTCGATGCATCTATGGCTAGTAAATTAGTTTATACACCATAGAGAAGTTGGATTATAGTAGGTTTAACACCAAAATAAATAAAGAATGAGTTCATTACAGTACCTTATGTGGTGGTTTTGTTTTCTTTCACGAACGGAGCTTATAAGATTTCCTGTTGAGTTTTGTGTTGTGAAGTTTTCAAGTTTTGGGTAAAGCTTTTATGGACTATGGAAAAAGGAGTGGCAAGAGCCTAAGCTTGGGGATGCCCAAGGAACCCTAAGATATTCAAGGATAGCCAAAATCCTAAGCTTGGGGATGCCCCGGGAAGGCATCCCCTCTTTCGTCTTCGTTCATTGGTAACTTTACTTGGAGCTATATTTTTATTCGCCACATGATATGTGTTTTGCTTGGAGCGTCGTGTATTATATTAGTCTTTGATTTTTAGTTTACCACAATCATCCTTGCTGTACACACCTTTTGGGAGAAGCCTACTTGAATAGAATTTGCTAGAATACTCTATGTCCTTCACTTATATCTTTTGAGCTTGATAGTTTTTGCTCTAGTGCTTCACTTATATCTTTTAGAGCACGGCGGTGGCTTATTTTTGTAGAAATTGCTAGTATCTCTAGCTTCACTTATATCTTTTTGAGAGTCTTTTCGAACAGCATGGTATTTGCTATGCTTATAAAATTGGTCCTAGAATGGTAGGCATCCAAGTTGGGTATAATAAAAACTATCATAGGAAGTGAATTGGATGCTATGATCAATTTGATACTTGATAATTGTTTTGAGATAGGGAGGTAGTGATATTAAAGTCATGCTAGTTGGGTGATTATGAATTTAAAGAATGCTTGTGTTGAAGTTAGCAAGTCCCGAAGCATGCACGTATGGTTAAAGTTGTGTAACAAATTTGAAACATGAAGTGTACCTGGCTTGTGCATCCTTATGAGTGGCGGTCGGGGACGAGCGATGGTCCTTTCCTACCAATCTATCCCCCTAGGAGCATGCACTTAGTACTTGATCTTTGATGACTTCTAAATTTTTGCAATAAGTATATGAGTTCTTTTGACTAATGTTGAGTCCATGGATTATACGCTCTTTTACCTTTCCATCATTGCTAGCCTCTTCGGTACCGTGCATTGCCCTTTCTCACCTTGAGAGTTGGTGCAAACTTCGCCAGTGCATCCAAACCCCCTGATACCATACACTCTATTACACATAAACCTCCTTATATCTTCCTCAAAACAGCCACCATACCTACCTATTATGGCATTTCCATAGCTATTCCAAGATATATTGCCATGCAACTTTCCACCGTTCCGTTTATCATCATCATGACATACTTTACTTTTGTCATATTGCCATTGCATGATCATGTAGTTGACATCGTATTTGTGGCAAAGCCACCATGCATTATTTTTCATACATGTCACTCTTGATTCATTGCACCATCCCGGTACACCGTCGGAGGCAGTCATATAGAGTCAAATCTTGTTCTAGTTTCGAGTTGTAATTCATATGTTGTAATCAATGAAAGTGTGATGATCATCATTATTAGAGCATTCATATAGGGTGCGCCTCCCTGTCTCGTGAGCCCCTTGGGCGGCCACCGATGTACTTCTTCCTCCTATATAAGCCTACGTACACCGAAAACATCCAGGGAGCCACCAAAACACAATTTCCACCGCCGTAACCTTCTGTATCCGCGAGATCCCATCTTGGAGCCTTCGCCGGCGCTCCGCTGGAGGGGCAATCGACCACGGAGGGCTTCTACATCAACACCATAGCCCCTCCGATGAGTTGTGAGTAGTTTACCACAGACCTTCGGGTCCATAGTTATTAGCTAGATGGCTTCTTCTCTATTTTTGGATCTCAATACAATGTTCTCCCCCTCTCTTGTGGAGATCTATTCGATGTAAAATCTTTTTGCGGTGTGTTTGTCGAGATCCGATGAATTGTGGGTTTATGATCAAGTTTATCTATGAATAATATTTGAATCTTCTCTGAATTATTTTATGTATGATTGAGTTATCTTTGCAAGTCTATTCAAATTATCAGTTTGGTTTGGCCTACTAGATTGATCTTTCTTGCCATGGGAGAAGTTCTTAGCTTTGGGTTCAATCTTGCGGTGTCCTTTCCCAGTGACAGCAGGGGCAACAAGGCACGTATTGTATTGTTGCCATCGAGGATAAAAAGATGGGGTTTATATCATATTGCTTGAGTTTATCTCTCTACATCATGTCATCTTGCTTAAGGCGTTACTCTATTCTTATGAACTTAATACTCTAGATGCAGGCAGGAGTCGGTCAATGTGTGGAGTAATAGTAGTAGATGCAGGCAGGAGTCGGTCTACTTGTTGCGGACGTGATGCCTATATACATGATCATGCCTAGATAATCTCATAATTATTTGCTTTTCTATCAATTGCTCGACAGTAATTTGTTCACCCACCGTAATACTTATGCTATCTTGAGAGAAGCCACTAGTGAAACCTGTGGCCCCCGGGTCTATCTCTTATCATATTTTCTTCCAATCTACTTTTATTTGCATCTTTACTTTTTGCATATATATTATAAAATACCAAAAATATATTTATCTTATCATATTATCTCTATTAGATCTCACTTTCGCAAGTGGCCGTGAAGGGATTGACAACCCCTTTATTGCGTTGGTTGCGAGTTCTTTGTTTGTTTGTGTAGGTGCGTGGGACTTTTCAGGAGCCTCCTACTGGATTGATACCTTGGTTCTCAAAAACTGAGGGAAATACTTAGGCTACTATTGCAGCATCACCTTTTCCTCTTCAAGGAAAACCAATGCAAGCTCAAGACGTAGCAGCTATCCCAGGCCGGCACGGCGATGACGGCGGCCCTGTGGCCGGGCTCCGTTGCACCGAGCAGCTTCACGCGGTTGGCGCGCTGGCTGCTGATGGGGCCGGACCAGCTCCATGAGTGGCACGTCTCCGTCGCTCGTGCCGGCGCCGAGATGGCGCTCTGGTTCGCGCTGTCTTGGCACCCGGACCTGCAGCTGGACGCGTTGATGGGCCAGCGGGCCGGCTCGGAGCAGCAGCTGCAGGAGCAGGCCGACTGGATTGCTTCCCGGGCCAGCTACATTGCTGGGTTCGTCTTCCATGACGAGTTCCACCCGGAGCGGGCGGAAGATGGCGGAGTCGTGGCTGGCGATGACTACGACCTGCTTCTGCATGACCCGGAGGGCAGCTCTAAGGAGACGGACGTCTACCATGACGGGGGTGCCGAGGAGGAGGACACCGACACTTCGGCGGACCCGGAGGCCGCCGTGAGGGAGTCGTCGACTGCGTGACCCGACGCTGGAGACACCTGAGGCTGTCCTGTTATGACTTAGTAGAATTTGCTGTTAGGTCGCAGGTCCACCCACCCGCTGGGGGTTTCTGGGTGTAATGAACTCTGGCCGTGGGCCCGTTCTTAAATATTTTGCGATGTGTATATTTTGTGAATGCATGTGCTCTTGCTCTTTGCTTTTTAACCGATTTCTTGCGGTTTTCCTTTCTCGAACCTCCCCCCCGCGAGTCTGACGACCGAGGCTCCGGTCCGAGACAAGGAGTTCGTTTTTTTGAGAAGAGAGCACAGTACTTAGGTTTTCGAAACATTGAGCACGAGCGAAATACCCACTGGGCCGGCTGCTGGCGGCAATCCGGCAGAGCCGGTTGGCGAGCAGCCGGTCGTTCGGCTATTTTTAAAGTGACGAGCTGGGTTGGTTGACCCATGCGTCAATGAGGACTCGAGAAAACTTGCACGTGCGCCGTGCGACAATGGTGGGGTTGAGGATGAGGGCGTAGCCACCCGGATTCGGCATGACAGCTGGGTGGTCTTCCCGTGTCCATGTGACCGGGCGGTCCGACCAGTGCATGTACTCCGGCTGGGCCGGGACAACGGTGTTCACCTCCTGCCGAAGGAGGCGCTCGCTGCGCTTGTCATCGCTGAGGCTGGTGAAGACAACATAGGCCGCGTTCTGGTCTGGGTAGGTGTTGTCGCGCATTACGCCGCCGGCTGGGGGCGGCGGTGGAGACGGAGGCTGCTGACCCGCGCTTTGAGCCAGAGCCAAAGGGGTCGGGACGTCGCCCCTCATGATGCGCTTGGTGGTGCCGCACTGCCGAAGCGTGTGTGCGGACGGCCTTGCGCCATTGTGGTGCTTGCAGGGGGCGTCGAGCATCTCTTCGAAGCTCATGGCGGGTTGCCACACCGTCTTGCCGGTTTGCCGGCGCTTGGCTGCCGGTTTGCCGACTTCATCCAGTGCCACCTGGATTTTCATGGCAGAGTCGGTGTTGGCGTACTTGTCCGCCGTTACCATGAGCGCGGCCATGGTGGCCGGCTCGGAGCGCAAGAGTTTGAGCTTGAGGAGGGTGCCATCTCGGCACCCGTTGACGAAGTACTGGATCACTTGAACCTCGTGGACACCCTCGTAGCTGTTCTGGAGCTCAGTCCAGCGTGTGAGGTACTCGCGGCCGGTCTCCGTTGGCCCCTGCACGCACATGGCGAGCTGGCTAGGGAAGCCGGGTCGCTTGTAGGTTCCCATGAAGTTGCGGATGAAGGCCTGCTCGAAGTCGACCCAGGTGTTGACGCTGCCCACCGGCAAACTGTTCAACCAGGTGCGGGCCAACCCTTGGGGCATGAGCGGCGCGTAGCGTACGGCGAGTCGGTGGTTGCCGCCGGAGATGCTGATGGCGGTGGTGTAGTTGGTGAGCCAGTCCTTAGGCTTCACGATTCCGTTGTACTTGGGGGTGTCGCGGGGGAGCGTGAACCCTTTCGGAAAGGGCTTCACCCGGATGCATGGTCCGAAGCACGCCGGCCCCACAGCGCCGCTCTCCTCCACCTCCAGGAAGAAGGCGAGCCGGTCGAGGCAGTGGCGAGCGTTGGTGTCGTCGATGGCGCGTGCGCTGAGTCGGCTGGCGACCGGGCCGCGGGGGGGGGGGTCGGTTGGAGCCGGACGCCGACCAGGCTGGCTGGGCATGTGTCAGTTTTGTGGGGCCGGCTCGTCGCCTAAGCCGCCGGCGGCCGTCTGGGCCGGGTCGCGCCAGGTCCGGGTGCGGCCGGAGTGCGCCTCGCCGGGTGGTGAGGACGCCGTGTGCTGATGATCGCCGGGTCCGGCAACACGGGCGGAGCCGGATCAGGCCAGCTTGGTGAGCTGGTTGAGGCCGTCTTGCTACGTGTTGGCCGTGTCGAGGAGGTCGTTCATCCGCTTGATGTGCTCCTTCAGCTCCTCGCCTGGTCAAGGCCGATCGCGGCCGCCTGGGTAGCGCACATGTTCTTTGTGGGAGTCTCGTAGACGGTCGGGATGGCGCCGAGGACACGGCCGATCGCGCCACCCCGGGCCCACACGTCGGTGACCCGGCTTGGCTCGACCACGGTAGGCGTGAAGCCGTAGGTGGCGTTGCGCTCCAGCTGAGCGGAATCCAGGAGACGTTGCGTGGCGGTGAGCCTCTCGGTCAGATCCAGCAGGTGCTGGCGTCTCTCCTCGAGCTGGGCCCGGGCCTCGGCGATGTTGGAGGCGTCGATGTCAGTGTCGATGGGGACGCGAAGGCTCTGCAGTACAGCGTGCAATGGGTTGGACGAGGCGGCCCGCTCTGCGGCGGCCTTGGCTTCGGCGTCCTTCCTCGTCGCGCTCGACGAGGAGGAGGCGTCAGTGCTGGTGACGAAGACCTCCACGTGGACATCCATTGTCCCGGCGGGAATGCTGCCGCCGAGGGAGAGGGGTGAGTCGGAGAAGTTAAGTACCTCACTGGGGTACTCGTCGGCTGCAGGCGCATCGGAGATGCGTAGTGCGGTGAAGGAGGCGGCGAGCGCGCCAATGACATCGTCCGCCAGCGTGACGGGCTCGTCGGAGTCGGAGAGGAGCCCCGTCTGAAGCATGCTTCCAGCCAGGACCTGGAGCTGCCCCATGGTGGGCACCAACTGTCGTGGTGGGCGCACGGCAGATGCCATGGGATGGGTAAAGAGAGGAGGAGGCTCGAGGGCACTGGTGGGCTCCAGAGGCGAGGTTGGTATGCGCGAGCGCGGGATGCAAGACATACCGAGGTTCGGGGCTCTCCAGAGAGATAATACCCCTAGCCCTGCTGAGTGTAGTTGATGTGCAACAGTATAGAGTTGCTCTCTGAGCTGTGTGGAGGAAGAAGGAAGACTGGCCAAGGCTTAGGCTCCTCCTTCTCCCTAGGTGTGTTCTACTGATCAGATGGCTATTTACCTATCCGCTTACTACTTGCCCGTATGCGTGAGGGTTCCTGGGGGGGTTTATAGGCCAACCCCCCAGGGGTACAATGGTAATGCTACAAGGCCGTAGGGCCGAGTCGTCAGCGTCTGGGGACCCGGGGCTAGGACCCGTTGGGGGCTTGTGGTTCGCCAGGTTCCCTAGGTGCGGGCCCCGCGTGCCTAGGGGAACTGTTCGCCATCTTGTCGATTGTCAGGGAGTGGCCAGGTCGAGTTGGGTACAGTGGCGCTCCGCCAGGTCGCCGGTTGCTGGCGTCAGTGGTGACGAAGGGGGCACTGTTGGCACGCCGGCCCTGGTCAGCGGGCAGGTGAGGGGCACTGTTGCCATGCTCTGGCTGACCAGAGGCATGGGCAGGGCACTGTTGCCTCGGTCATCGGTGGATGAAGACTCATCCCATCGTACGGCCTGGGTGGGACGGGAGCTGACCCTGGCTGGGTTGAGGAACACACCAAGGGTGGAGCTGGCTTGTTGGTGAAATCTTGGTGTGCCGGGTTCGGCTGCCTTGTGATGGTCGTCGAGGCCGAGTCGAGGAGTTTGGCCGAGTTGAGGGGCTTGGCGGGGTTGAGCGACCCGGCCAAGCGCGGGCCGGCTGGAGGGGCGATGCTGGCCCCGTTGTTTTTGAAAAGGATCCGAGTTCCGTTGCCTGTCCGGGGTTCATCCCCCGACACATCCCCTGCCAAGCAAATGGACAGTTTTCCATTTTCAATGCATGCAGTCGATGCTTCCAAGCATCCTAGAAAATCATCTTGCTGCATTTTGTGCTTGGATCCAAGAAGTGTATTCAACATGGGGTGATCGCCAGTATTGCTGTCCAAACACTGCTACCACTGCCATACAGAACTTGTACAAACACTCAATGGTCATGGGCTCGGCCATGCGTCCATAGTCTTCCAGTGAATCACCGGGAGCTCTGTATGCAAGCATCCTCATAGCTATGGTGCACTTCTGGAGTGAGGTGAATCCAAGTGTGCTGGTGCAGTCCTTCTTGCACTTGAAGTAGCTGTCGAACTCACGGATGGAATTCACAATCCTCAGGAAGAGCTTTCGACTCATCCAGTAACGACGCCGAAATACTCTGTCATCGTGCAGTGGAGCATCTGCGATGTAGTCGGAGTAGAGCAAGCAATAGCCTTCCAGTCAATGCGTTTGCTTTGCCTTCAGCCGGCCCGGTGCCGAGCCACCTAGCCGCGGCTTTGCGTTGGTCGCGAGCAGGCTGACCAGAGCGGCGAGGACCATGAGATGCTCTTCGTCCTGGACGTCAGTATCGGCTTTCTCCCCCAGCAGCGTCGTGAGCGCCTCCTCGTCGTCCGAGTCCATCACCGAGCAGAAAAATCACCGAACACCACACGCGCACACACAGGGTATAAGTAGTGACACAGACGAACTTAGTTCGACAACAGGGATCAACACTACCATTTCACGTTCAGAATGGCAAAGCCTACAAGTGCGGCCACTAAGACGACGGGCAGGAGGTCGAGCAACAACATCGTCTTCCCGCCGGCTCGTCGTCCGCCCGCAGCTGCAGGGGGCGATTCAGGTGCATGAAATGCCCGGACGGTACTGAAGAAAGGCAGTCGTTGACTGCTACTTCCCTCTCATTTCTGAGAGGGGAACAAATATGTGCCAAAATGCAAGACGATTTTCTGTTCGTAACAAGGCAGAGACCAGATCAATGACAATCTCACAATGATCAGAAAGCAGGGTAGAACCTGAAACTCTGCTACCATCCCGTTTCGATAAAAAAAGCCTCATTGCCACAAACATGTACTAAAACGGATAGCAGGTCGAAGCAAATGGTACATCAAGCTCACTAACTGGCACACACACGTAAAGGCGTGCTCGCACACAACTGACGCAGGATGAACTATTTCATGCTCAGAATGACAAAGCCTCCAAGCGCAGCCACAAAGACGATGGGCAGGAGGCCCAACCAAAGGATCGTCTTCCCGGTGGCATGTCGTCCGACCACATCGCCTGACACCCAGAAGCCAACTGACGCCTCAACCACCCCAAAGATCACCACGAAGATGAGGATGCCGTAGTACAAGAAGAAGGGTGCTTTGTCGTGGTGGAGAAGTATACCTCCGGGCGCTTTGGATATGACGAGGCAGAGCGCCACTGCTACTTTGACGACGCCGCAGGAGATGAGAGCAGCCGACAGCTTCTCCGCGTTGCCACATGTGGCGGAAATCAAGGCGAGCAGGTTCCAGAAGTCGGCCAGGAACTCCATTGCTCGTCTCGAGGGTGGTCGTGTTTGCCGGGGAAATGGGTTTGTGTTTGAGGCTCGGCGATGGCGAAGAATTTATAAGGACAGCCTTTAGACGTGCAAATTGGCAGTAATATGTCAGAGACGAAGTGGGACGTGACATTTCGCAGCCCCAATAACCCAGCCGATCCGAACTGAACCAGAGCCGAACCGAACCACACATTTTGGTTTTCCATCCCTTGGGTAAGCACATGCCATGCTGTAAGGCTTGAATGGATGATGCTTTATAGCTTAAACAAAGATTCAGAGCGTATGGCGTCATTAACTCCTCTAGTAAACAATCTGCGCACCGAGAAGTGACTTTATTCAACTTAATACTTAGCTACGTACTAAGAGGGTTCTTGATACGTTTTAGTCTCATGACTAAAAGTAGTGGGACTAAAACTTGCTAGCCCCACCCATTCTTGGATCCAAATACTAAAGAGACTAAAATCAAGTTTATGATCATTTATTATCCTCCAAATGCTACAATCCGGAACTCGCATGTGTTAAAGGAGAGGAGTTAAATGAGGAGAGAGAGGAATAATCCACATTTTAGTAGGGGTACCTGAGGGAGTCCTGGAATAGGGGCTATCCGGACAGCCGGACCGTGTGCAACGTCCGGACTATTGAAGCGTGAAGATACAAGACTCAAGACTTTGGCCCGTGTCCGGATGGGACTCTCCTTTGCGTGGAAGGCAAGCTTGGCGATCCGGATATTATATTTCCTTCCTTGTAACCGACTCCATGTAAACCCTAGCCCTCTCCGGTGTCTATATAAACCGGAGAGGTTGGTCCTTAGAAGGCCGATCACAATTACAATCATACCATCATAGGCTAGCTCTTAGGGTTTAGCCTCTACGATCTCGTGGTAGATCTACTCTTGTACTACCCATATCATCAATATTAATCAAGCAGGAAGTAGGGTCTTACCTCCATCGAGAGGGCCCGAACTTGGGTAAACATATGTGTCCCTTGCTTCCTGTTACCATCAGCCTTGACGCACAGATTAGGACCCCCTACCCGAGATCCGCCGGTTTTGACACCGACATTGGTGCTTTCATTGAGAGTTCCTCTGTGACGTCTCCACAAGGCTCGATGGCTCCCTCAATCATCGTCAACGACATGGTCCAGGGTGAGACTTTCCTCCCCGGACAGATCTTCGTGTACGGTGGCTTCGCAATGCGGGCCAACTCGCTAGGCCATCTGGAGCAGATCGACAGCTATGCCCCTGGCCATCAAATCAGGTTCGGAAACCTGAACTACACGGCGAATATCCGCGAAGACTTGATCTTTGACAGGTTTGGGCCCGCGCCAAGAGCGCCAGACAGTCATGACGAGCATGGCCTGGACCTGCTGTCGGACAACGCTCGGGATACCGCCCATGCAGCAGCTCTGGACTCAAATCCGGAGCAGGCTATGTTGCCTAAGCACGGAGGGATGGACCCCGCCCCGCAGGCCGTACCCTCATCGGCGGTGGAGCCGAACACATGCCTCGCTTCTGAAGAAGCCTGTGACTCCGGACCCCCGAATTCGTATCCGGTTGTAGGATCCAGTCGGCGCGTTCCCGAGCTCGCCGAGCCTGGTTGGGCTCCGGTAATGGAGTTCACCGTTGCGGACATCTTTCAACACTCGCCCTTGGGCGACATGCTGAACTCAGTAAAGTCTCCCTCTCTCTCTGTTAGGAGGCTCCCAGCCAAACTATTTCCGGCTCGAGTGGGAGGCAGGCGACGAAGGAATTTGCTGCCCACCCAGCACCCACTTCATTGCCACGATCGGTGATTTAACCGACGTGCTTGACTTCGACTCCGAAGACATCGAAGGTATGGACGACGATGCAGGAGAATTACGGGAGCCACCGCTCACAGGGCGGTGGACAGCCACCTCTCCATATGATATATAGATGGTGGACACTCCGAAGGAAACTAATGGCGACGAGGCAACGGAGGATAACCCCTCAGGAAGAAAACAAAGCATGGGCGTCGTCGGCGCCACTCCAAGCCCCGCCACAGCAATACCGGCCCCCGAGACGAAAGTAATCCAGATGGCGCCGAAGAAGAATATGACCCTGACCAGCCCGCCTTCGAGCAGGCCAAACAGGAAGATGAGCAGGTCAACTCAGAAGAACAGGTGACAGACGGATACCCGGAGGAAGACAACTACATGCCCCCCTCCGAAGACGAGATTAGCCTCGGCGACGACGAATTCGGCGTGCCTGAGGACCCCGTGGAGCAGGAGCGCTTCAAGCGTAGGCTTATAGCCACTGCGAGGAGCCTGAAGAAGAAGCAGCAGCAACTCCAAGCTTATCAAGACCTGCTCACAGATAGATGGACTAAAGTCCTGGCAGCCAAGGAATATGGACTCGAACGCCAAATGGCTGACCGGGCACCCGGTGGCCGGGATAAAACGGGATATCATCCCGAATACCAGCCCGCACCACCACGCCTATACACTACAGCCCAGGGCAACAGGCAAGACCTGCAAGATATTCTGGAAAACAAAGCAGGACAGCCAAGATCGATCTACGGATCTCGGGGGCGCGCCCCAGCATGCGAAAGTGATCGTCGCGCCGGATACATCATCAACAAGTCTAGCCGGGCCGAACATAGCAACCCAGACCAATTCGAGCTGCGTAGCCACATAGCCCGGCACAGAGGCGCCGCACACCCCCTCTGTTTCCCTGATGAAGTGATGGATCATGAATTCCCATAAGGGTTCAAACCCGTAAACATCGAATCATATGATGGCACAACAGACCCCGCGGTATGGATCGAAGATTTCCTTCTCCACATTCACATGGCCCGCGGAGATGATCTACACGCCATCAAGTATCTTCCCCTTAAGCTCAAAGGACCAGCCCGACACTGGTTAAACAGCCTGCCAGCAAATTCCATTGGCAGTTGGGAAAACCTGGAAGATGCATTCCTCGACAATTTCCAGGGCACATATGTGCGACCATCGGACGCTGATGACCTGAGCCATATTACTCAACAGCCCAGAGAGTCAGCCAGGAAATTCTAGACTCGGTTCCTAACCAAAAAGAACCAAATAGTCGACTGTCCGGATGCCGAAGCCCTGGCGGCTTTCAAGCATAATATCCGTGATGAGTGGCTTGCTCGACACCTCGGCCAGAAAAAACCCAAGTCCATGGCAGCTCTCACAACACTAATGACCCGCTTTTGTGCGGGCGAGGACAGTTGGTTGGCCCGCAGCGGCACCACACCACATTCTGGCACTTCGAACGGCCGCGATACTAACGGCAAGCCACAGCGTAACAGACATAACAGACATAACAACGGTGACAGCACTGAAGACACGGCAGTCAACGCCGGATTCAACGGATCTAAGTCCGGTCAGCGGAAAAAGCCGTTCAAGAGAAATAATCAGGGACCGTCCAGTCTGGACCGCATACTGGAGCGATCGTGCTAAATTCATGTCACCCCGGACAAGCCAGCCAACCACACCAATAGAGACTGCTGGGTGTTCAAATAGGCCGGCAAAATAAATGCCGAAAACAAGGACAAGGGGCTGCACAATGATGATGACGAAGAACCCTGGCGTCCGAACACGGGGGGACAAAAGAAATTCCCCCCTAGGTAAAAAAGGTCAACATGATCTACGCCACTCACATCCCCAAGCGGGAACGGAAGCGAGCACTACGGGACGTCTATGCGATGGAGCCAGTCGCCCCCAAATTCAACCCATGGTCAGCTTGTCCGATCACCTTTGATCGTAGGGATCATCCTACTAGCATCCATCATGGCGGCTCTGCCGCATTGGTCTTATACCCAATCATAGACGGATTCCACCTCACGCGAGTCCTTATGGACGGCGGCAGCAGCCTGAACCTGCTTTATCAGGACACAGTGCGCAAAATGGGCATTGAACCCTCAAGGATCAAGCCCACTAAAACCACCTTTAAAGGTGTAATTACTAGAGTAGAGGCCCGTTGTACGGGCTCTATAACACTGGAAGTGGTCTTCGGATCCCCAGATAACTTCCGGAGCAAAGAGTTAATCTTCGATATCGTCCCTTTCCGTAGTGGTTACCACGCACTGCTCGGACGAACCGCATTCGCTAGATTCAATGCGGTACCACATTATGCATACCTCAAGCTCAAGATGCCAGGACCGCGCGGGGTCATCACTATCAATGGAAATATGGACCGCTCCCTTCGAACATAAGAGCATACGGCAGCCCTCGCGGCAGAAGTACAATGCGGCCTACTCCGACAAACCAATCCGGCAACAACTTCGAGCACCGTCAAGCGAGTCCGGAGCACCCCGCAACATGATCATCAGGAACGCCAAGAGCATGATTAGCAGTTCGGCCTCCGCTCAAGCCCCATAAAAGTAGCATTCGTGCCACGCGTACACAATTACACACTCAAGATACCATAGGCATGGGCATAGGCGCATCAACGACTCAGTCAATAGTGCGGGTAACTGCCAAATACCCTCATAATATTTCCCTCTTACCTTTCAGGACATCGCTTTAGTGCAGCATCCTCAGAAGAGCCATTTTGCCGGACTTACATGGGAGAGACATCCAAGGAGGTAGCTGACGTTATGCGCAGAAGGAAATACCCAGGTGGAATCTATCTACGCTCATTATACCTGCTTTATCTATCTGTACACAGCCTGCCCCTGGATAGGACATGTCAAATAGTCCTATTTATCTCCGCTTAATGCATCCATTGTAAACATACGCTTAAACGTATTATTCGTCAATGGGAGATCATATATAGCGTCAGCTTATTATTCTTATTCGAGCATTCTCTCTCTTATAAATGTTTACTTGATATTGAATCCGTACACCTTCGTACGGTCAGTTTGCCAGGGGCTTCTCATGGCGCCCCGTAAGATGGCAAGTAAAGTCCGAACACTTTCAACAATGCGGCACCCCGAACTTGTAGCACTATATGCATCAGCTCCGAATCATGTCTTGGGTCTACAGTTGGGATAGCCCGGCTCCCTTGTTTTGGTGCCTTACGTTCCGTTATATCGGCTAAGGTAGCGCAGGGAGAACTACTGCGATTGTGTCCCGGTTCTTCCGGACGAGCACCTCAGTAGAGAAAGCCGAAAACTGACCGGCATGATGTGGCGAGAGCTGGTCGCTGTTTGAGAGGTCTAAAAATCCATAAATATTTTCTGCTTTAGGCGATAAATCGGCTTCGTCCGATCTAGGCGTATATAGCGCCCCAATTCGGCCTTTCGGATTCTAGGGGCTTCACCAAAATTAAAAATTGTAGACTTCTATGGCTAAGTGAAAGTTATAAAGCCGCATAGTCCGATTGCCTTGTTCGCTGCGCCGGACACCTCCTTAAGGGACCAAACATTTGGATAAAGAGTGTCCGGGTTTTCCACGGACACCCCAGTACTAGTTACGTGGAGGCGGAAGCCGACGACTGTCCTTCTTTCAGAATTTTATAAACAGCCGCACTGAAGGTAATATTTTAAATAACAAAAGCGCTACATAGCGCAAGTCACTTCGTCCTTAAATTACAAACATGACAGAGGTGAATTCATTTAAAAATGGTGTCCCTGGTACATTCATCAGCCACGAGACGAGCACCTTTCATAACGCCGTCATAGTACATCTCGGGATGGCGATGCGCCTTGCCCTCCGGCAACCCGTCCTTGACCAGCTTCTCCGCATCCAGCGTGCCCCAATGCACCTTGACACGGGCAAAGGCCCGACGAGCACTCTCGATGCAAACGGATCGCTTGATCACTTCAAGCGGCGGACAGGCATCCACCATCCGCTTGATCAGGCCAAAGTAGCTAGTGGGCTGGAGCTCAGCAGGCCACATCCGGACTATGAAATCTTTCATAGCCAGTTCGGCCGTCCTGTGGAGTTCGACCAACTGCTTCAGTTGGTCACTCAGAGGCATTGGGTGTTCGGCCCCAGTATACTGGGACCAGAACAACTTCTCCGTTGAGGTCCCCTCCTGGGAACGATAGAACTCCGCAACGTCTGATACGCTACGTGGAAGATCTGTGAATGCCCTTGGAGAGCTCTGAATTCGAGTAAGTAAAAGAAACGCCTCCTCCACATGTTTGCTTTGCATAAAGAACTTCTTACCCGCTGCTATCTTTTTGGCCACCTGGAACTCCTGCTATGCTTTCTCGGCTTCGGCCTTGGCGTCTTTCAAATGCACAAGGGCCTTCGTCAGCTCGGCCTCTTTCGCCTTCAGATCATGCTCCACGGACTCGCACTTCTTGCCGAGGTCCCGGAGCTCTTGCTGTACCTCGCCCACTCTGGCACTTTGCTTTTTGCGCTCTTTGCATTCCAGGGCCGCTTTGTCTTCGGCCTCAGACAGCGCTTTCTTCAGGGACACCACTTCGGCGGTGGCCCCTGTTACACAGTCACGATGCTTTGGCGTTAGACTAGCCAATTTTGCCTATCTTTAAATACATGCGAGCGGGGAATCGCTTACCTTTATTCTCCTCGAGCCGCCTCTTCGCGAGGCCGAGCTCTCCCTGCGCCTGCTCCAGGTCCTGCTTCAGTTCAGCAACCTCGGCAGTACGGGCAGCAGCAGCAAGCAGCACAGCCTGCTTATGCACATGAATATTTATTGTTAGACTCCTGCGGATTATAATTGACCCTTCGTTTGGCTTTTCTTTCTGAACACCAAACAGAGTTTCAGGGGCTACTACCGATTGGGTGGTAATTATACACATATTTATTACTTACCTCAAAGCCTGTCAAGAGGCTGGTGCAAGCTTCGGTTAGTCCGCTCTTGGCGGACGAAACTTTCCGAATCACCGAACTCATAAGAGTATGGTGCTCTTCATCCATGGAAGCGCCGCGAAGCGCTTCCAGCAGACAATCCGGCGCCTCGGGCGCACCGGAAGTCCTCGACGCAGACGGCTCGCCCTCCCTAACGAGGGGCTGTCCGCCTGAGTTCGGAACCATTGGAGGTTCCAGGATAGTGTTCGGCTGAGAGCCCGGCCTAATGTGGCTCTCATCGACACGATCCACGGGGATCTTGAACCCCACGTGTCTGACATCTGGGACCCCGCCTCGGGGCGTCTCCAGAGTCACCTCCCCCGCTCTGGGAGCCTTCGGGACAACACCTCCGTGTCATCTGCGGGCCGAGGAGTAGTGGCTGTCGGGAGCGAATTGATCTCGGAATCACTCAGGGACCCGGAGGAAGATACCTCGGGATGAGCCCTAGCCGGACTGCACATATGTTCGGCGTTAAACAAAAACTACAAAGTGAAATCATGATAGAATGCGGACACTTATGATCGCACTGGGGGCTTCCCCCTGGGCAGCCATCCCTCCTCGCTGTGAGCGGCCATGGCGGAGTAGTCTGGAAGGGATACCTTCCCCTTCTTGGACGCCCCAGCCTCCCCCTCTGGGGCGGCTTTTCTCTTATTCTCCCCCCAGTATGGGAAGGTAGAATTTCTTCTTGATTCCCCTGCCTCCGCGGGAGGAATCTGTCTCGTCGTCATCAGACGACAAGGGTATGATGGCCTTACGCCGGGGGCCTTTTCCAGCCCCTGGTCCGCCTTCCCGGGCCCTCATCCTTTCCGGATGGGGCGTCTTCTTCTTCTTCCTCCTCCCCTTGGTGGGAGGAGTGCGCCTCGTCGTCTTCGGACGAGGCTTCTGGCGTAACCTTACGCCGGAGACCCTTTCGGGTCCCCGGGGCCTTCTTTTCGGCCTTCTTCTCTGGCACCTTGTACGGCGCCGGGACCAGCATCTCCATCAGGAGAGCATCAGCTGGGCCTTCTGGCAGCGGAGCCGGACAGTAAACCTGCTCCGCTGTCTCCACATAATCCTGAAGCCAATATGCATAACTACTTAAGGCTCTCCTATGAATATATTGGGAAGAACCAGGTCCGGTGGTAGTCTGAGAACTCACCTTACTAGGGGTCTGCGCGGCGTGAAGCCCGCAGTCCTCGGATGTGGGAGGAGGTACTTCAGAGGTCTTGAATAGCACCTTCCATGCGCCTTTATGCGTCATGTTGTAGAGCTTCGGGAGCGTCTAGTGTTCGGCCGAGATGAACTCCCAAAGATTGACTGCCCGCCTTTGGCAGGGCAGGATCCGGTGAATGAGCATGACCTGGATCACGTTGACAAGCTTGATGTTCTTGTCCTTCATGCTTTTGATGCATGTCTGGAGTCCGGTCAGCTCCATAGAATCTCCCCAGGACAGGCCCTTCTTTTCCTAGGAAGTGAGCCGCATGGGGGCTCCGGATCGGAACTCGGGGGCCACTGCCACTACAAAAAAAAGACACATCTGTGACATTTTGGGACGAACAATTTTTTTTTCTGTCATACATATGACACTTCTATGACGATAATTGTGACAAAACCCGGTATCATCATAGATGTGGTGGGCTCCTACTTCTATGACAAAAAATCATGATAGGAAATGGGCTTTTTGTCCTGGGCGGGCCGGAGACGCAGCTGCGTGACATTCTTTGGGCCATCCATGATGGAAAAAACCGTGGTAGAAGCGAGGGGGAGGAAAATTTCGGGGAGTTGCCGGTTACGGTGG
This sequence comes from Triticum aestivum, assembly GCF_018294505.1. Lineage (NCBI taxonomy): Eukaryota > Viridiplantae > Streptophyta > Magnoliopsida > Poales > Poaceae > Triticum > Triticum aestivum. The sequence continues at coordinate 694,373,042 of NC_057798.1, read as the reverse complement.
GAGGTCGGGGGCGGAGCGATGCGCGTTTCTCTCGTACGTACGCGTGTGTGTGCAAGGCATTGGCTCTAACTAAACCCGAGCGAGGCGTTGGGCTCTAACTGAACCAAAGCGATTGCACTGCAGGCTACGCGTTACTGAACCCGAGGGATCGATCGATGGCTGTTAACTGAACCCGATGGAGCGATTCCTTTGCTACTGCTGCTAACTGAAGCTGATCGATTGGATGAACAGTGAGCGTTGCTAGGGGGGTTTGGATGAATAGTGAGCGGTGGCGTTGCCTCTGGATGAACAGGAACCCATGGTGTAGAGGGCTGGATGAACAGTAGACGGTGGAGGGGTGGTTGAACAGGATCCCGTGGTGTGGAGGGCTGGATGAACAGTAGACGGTGGAGGGGTGCCCGTGGAGGGGTGGTTGAACAGTAGCCGGTGGAGTAGTGCGCGGTGGAGGCTGGATGAACAGGAGCCCGTGGAGGCTGGAGGAGGTCGACGGTAGCCCGTGGAGGCTGGAGGAGGTCGACGGTGGAGATGAACAGTATCCTGTGGAGTCCCGTTTTGCGGTACGCCACACTCCTCCCCCCCCATTTCGACCGTAGCGCTCCAACACAAGTCCGTTTCGTCCGTTTTGCGGTACGCCACACCCCTCCCGATGAACAGGACCCCCGTTTCGACCGTAGGAGGTCCGTTTCCTCCGTTTTGCGGTACGCCACACCCCTCCCGATCAACAGGACCCCCGTTTCGACCGTAGGAGGTCCATTTCCTCCGTTTTGCGGTACGCCAGGCCCCTCCCGATCAACAGGACCCCGTTTCGAACGTGGCCAGCCGAACACAAGGACGTTTGCTCCGTTGTGCGGTACGCCAGGCCTCGTTTGCATTGCCTGTTCCGTCCAAGCCCTCCCGATGAACACGACCACACATTCCGTTCCGACCCAGCCGGTTGGCTCCCCATGAACACGACGACGAAGCTGTTTCTCCGTTCCGACCCAGCCATGTATGTATGCGCGATAGGCATTAGAGACCCTGCCCATATGTACGTACGTGGCCGTATTTTCTTTCTTGCACCCTCGCCGCTGTATGTACATGTACGTGCTACGTGTGCGCCTCTACTACGACACGTGCGCGCCTCTACATCGACCAGTATGTACGTACATGTTTGTGACCAGAATGAGAACGCTACGTACGCTTCGACCAGGTGGGTCCCGACTGTCAAGAACTTCCTTGCATGCGAAGATGTAGCTGGTGGGTCCCAGCAGTCAGGGGGGCGAATTGTTCTTTTTTTGCCCGGACGCACTTCCTTGCGTGCGAAGATATAGCTGGTGGGTCCCAGCGGTCAGGGGAGCGAATCATTTTTTTTTGCCTGGACGCACTTCCTTGCGTGCAAAGGTGTAGTTGATGGGTCCTAGCAGTCAGGGGGGAAACATTTTTTTCGCGAAATATGGTGGCCCATTCGATGGGTCCCTGCTGTCAGGTGGAGGAATAATTATTTTGCGCGTAATAAGGAGGCACTTCCTTGCTGCGGCCGTGGACCCAGCTGTCAGCCTCTCCACGTACAGTCCACGTCCGATGGAAGCCGTTCCTTGACCACGTTGACCACACTGCACCGAGAGCACCAGGGCGATGGACGACGGCGAGGCCTAGGAAGGGGACGACGCGGAGCCGGGGAAGACGCGGTAGTGGATGTCCACGCGTAGAGGAGTACGAGGGTTCACTGGTTCGCTGCAGTGTGAGGCTGTCGTCACCGCAGAATAACAGGAGGTGTGGGTGAGTAGAGGGATGGCCTGGCTAGCGGTTGGAGTAGTAGGGGGCGGTAAGGCCTCTGCCGCATCGCAGCCGGCCACGAGAGGCAGGAGCACGAGGCACGACCGGCGCTGGTTTGGGCGGCTGGAGCAAGAAGACCAGAGGTTGAAGAAGCACTACGGCTATTGGATGGACATCGTATGGTCACTGGAGCTAGAATCGTGCATATTGACTAAGTTGACAAAGCCCTCCGTCCCCGTCAACTTAGTAGGCCCACAAGTCAGCCTGCCACTATACTGGGTCCCAGCTAACAGGGGGAGTATTCATTTTTTTGTGCGTAATAAGGAGGCACTTCCTTGCGTGCGAAGATATAGCTGGTGGGTCCGAGCTGTCAGCGGTGGTAACGTTTTTTCGCGAAATACTGAGGCCCTTTCGGTGGGTCCCTGATGTCAGGTGGACGAATCATTATTTTGCGCGTAATAAGGAGGCATTTCCTTGCATGCGGCCGTGAACCCAGCTGTCGGCCTCTCCACATACAGTCCACTTCAGATGCATGTCGGTCGTTGACCACGTTGACCAGGCCGCGCTGAGAGCACCAGGGCGGTGGACGACAGCGAGGCCTAGGAAGGGAACGACACGGAGGCAGGGAAGACTCAGCAGTTGTTTCCCACGCGGAGGGGAGTACGACTGAACGAGGGTTTACTGGTTCGTCTGCCGTCGCCGGAGAATAACAGCAGGTGTGGGTGAGTAGAGGGATGGCTAGGCCACCGATGGGAGTACAGTGGGGCGGTGAGGCCTGCGCGGCAGCACAGCCGGCCGCGGGGAGGAGGGAGCAGGCAGTCCCGCCGGCGCTTGTTTGAGCGGCTGGAGCAGGAAGAGCAGAGATTGAAGAAGCACGACGGCCGTTGGATGGCCATCCAACCGTCACTGCTTGTGCGTCAACCTTTTTTTAGGAAAGCCTCAAATCTGTGGAAAACAGCATACAACCCATCTGCCATTATTTCTAATAATTTACAGCCCATTTGCTAATTCTTAAGGTTTTTTTGGAGCCCATATTCTTTTTGTTAGCATTAAAGCCCATATTGTGGCCACGGTTAAAAAATTATACGAAATTTTGCATATTTCAGTGCGGTCCGAACTGTTTTTAATCCCGAAATTTCGACTCACATTCAAACTGATTTTAAAACTAAATGTATATCAATATAAAATCCAACAAATTCTCCACGCATAAAAATTAATGTAACTTAAAATCTCGAAATGAAAAAAAGATATTTGAAACTAATTGCCGCTTTGATGTGTTTTAAAAATGTACATCCCATTTCTCATTACTGATGGGCCATTTTCTCGGCCAGCCGAATGAAAGCTCTCCTCGTCTTGAAAGATTTGCAGCCCAACAGGCCTGACAAAGCGACTTACTTGGAAAATCACAAAAAAACTGGGCTGTGGCCGTGGACCCAGCTGTCAGCCTCTCCACGTACAGTAGTCTTCCGATGGAAGTCGTTCCTTGACCACGTTGACCACGCCGCGTGGAGAGCACCACGGCGGTGGACGACGACGAGGCCTAGGAAGGGGACGACGCGGAGCCGGGGAAGACGCGGCGGTGGAAGCCCGCACAGAGAGGAGTACGAGGGTTCACTGGTTCGGCTGCGGTGTGAGGCTGCCGTCGCCGCAGGGCCTGGCCAGCGGTGGGAATAGTAGGGGGCGGTGAGTCCTCCGCGGCAGCACAGCCGGCCACGGGAGGCAGGAGCATGAGGCACGACCGGCGCTGCTTTGGGCGGCTGGAGCAAGAAGACCAGAGGTTGAAGAAGCACTACGGCCGTTGGATGGACATCGTACGGTCACTGGAGCTAGAATCGTTCATATTGACTAAGTTGACAAAGCCCTTCGTCCCCGTCAACTTAGTAGGCCCACAAGTCAGCCTCCCACCAAGGTGGGTCCCAGCTAGCGGGGGGGAGTATTAATTTTTTTGTGCGTAATAAGGAGGAACTTCCGGTGGGTCCGAGCTGACAGCGGGGGGGGGGACGTTTTTTTCGCGAAATACGCTGGCCCGTCAGGTGGGTCCCAGCAGTCAGGGGGCAAACATTTTTTTTTCGCAAAATACGGTGGCCCGTCCAGTGGGTCCCTGCTGTCAGTTGGAGGAATCATTATTTTCCGCGTAATAAGGAGGCACTTACTTCTTTTTTGCGGGCAAATCAGAGAGCTTTATTCAACAAGTGTTCCCCGGGCAATCAGCCAGAAGGCTGGTTACCAAAAAACTACGGGTCTCCTCTAGCCAACATTCGGTCACATTCAATGTGCATGCACGTTTTGCACATAGATGTGCCGGTAAGTTTGCTGACCTTAATACATGTTGAATCTCAAAAACAGAAAAATCACAACTAAGCTCTCCTATTTCATCTAGGATAGGAGCCACAACCGAACGTGAGTTGTGGCGTGTATGCCAGAGTTGCACTAACTCCTGACAGTCAGTCTCCATTATCACATGCGATAGGCCTCGAAGTTTTGCAAAAAGTGTTCCTTCTCGCATTGATAGGGCTTCCATTATAAGAGGATCGGATATGTCACCGAAAGGCTTGCACCAAGCACCCAAGAGCGCGGATACGGACCGGGCTATGCCACCCGCACCTCCTCGACCTTCCACCACATTGAGTGCTCCATCACATGAAATCTTGATCATACCTGGTTCCGGCGACGTCCAACCATGACCTGGTAGCACAGCTGCTTCGTTGCGGGGTAGCTCCAGCAGCCGTGGACCCAGCTGAGACTCTGCACGTACAGTATACTTCCGATGGAAGTCGTTCCTTGACCATGTTGACCTCGCCGCATTCCGTTGCATGCATGCGTCCATGGGCGTGGTGCGTCCCCACTGTCAGCCTCTCACGTACAGTCATCTTCCGATGACTCTCGGTTGTTGACCATGTTGACCACACCGTGCCGAGCGCACCCAGACTGGAACGACCCGGAGATGGGGAAGACGGGGCAGTGGAGTCGTAGATGGAGAGGAGTGGGAAACTTCACTGGTTCGGGTGCGCGGCAGCACATCCGCGGTGCCGCCCACGGGAGATAGGAGCAAGAACAGAGGTTGAAGAAGGAGCACGGCTGTTGGATTAACATCCAACGGTCCAGCTGCTAGAATCATTTGTTGATTAAGTTGACAAAGCCGTGCGTACACGTCCGCTTAGCAGGCCCACAAGTCAGTCACCAAATCTGACGGGTCCCAGCTGTCAACGGGATGAATAATTTTTTTCGCAAAACAAGGAGGCACTTCCTTCCGTGCGAAGATACAGCCGGTGGGTCCCAGCTGTCAGGTGGAGGAAACATTTTTTTCAGCTTAATAAGGAGGAACTTTCCTTGCGTGCGACCATGGACCTCGTGGGTCCCAGCCGTCAGGCTCTCCATGTACAGTCCTCTTCCGATGACTCTCGTTTGTTGACCACGCCGCACCGAACACAGCGAGGCGGTGGACGACGGCGAGGCCCCGGACGGGAACGACTCAGAGATGGGAAAACGCGGCAGTGGAGTCGCAGATTGAGAGGAGGAGAAGGGTTATAACTGGTTCTGTTGCAATTCATATCAAACTCAGGTTCACAGGACACGTTCATATTCATAGCCAACATTCACTATCAACAACTCAAAAGATTCATATATACACAAGCTCAGCATATCTATGCATCCAAATGATTGATAGATCACACGACAATATTCATACATAATTCACAAAAAGATTCAGATATACACATGTTCAGTATGTTTATGCATCCAAATGATTGAGATCACAGCCAATATGATCCATGGACGAACTTTAATTACCTAGGGTACAGACTGGTAAATGGTGTTCAATCAGAGGTACTTCTTGCTAAAATTAGTTCTTGTACGAGTAAACTTTCGAGTACATAAGAGGCAGCACAGACAATCTGAACTTTGCTTGTAGGTTTATCCTCAAATAGTGGCCTCGTGCCGACGGAGGTTTGAGCAACTTGGCCACTACTTTCATCCAACTAGTTTACTGGCTCATCTTGGTCCTGTATCTCGCCAAAATTCTACATTGCAGACGAGAAAGGAGGCGGTTGAGAAAATGAACCACCCAAATTTTTTGTGCAGTTCAACTGAAATGGAGCATCCTTGGCGTGCAGACTGATTAAGTCCCAGATGAATATACGCGTCAACCAACTTGTCTGGAATCTTTAGACTCCATGCCATATAGTTCGCTACCATATGTGCCGATAACCAAAAGGCACAAGTTGGGACCAAAGACTGGACTGCGTTTTTCTGGGCTATGCACCAAGCAATATTTTTGGCGTTCACTCTCCTAATACTTGGAGTTTGACAATTGGTTGACGCCGGTTGATACTCGAATGAATATAGGCACTTCTTGTCAACATTGATGCTTGTCTGAGTGAACTTTGGAGTACATAGCAGCAGCATAAGTACCTGTCCATCTGATCATTTTGTGCAGTTCTACTGAAATCACCCGATGTAATGATTTGCCTGCGAGTTCAGGCTCCAAATTACTCCTTTATGAAATCGGCAAACAGTAGCACAATACCAAATTACCAATACATATGACAGGCACAATAATCAGGATAAAGACCAGTACCAACCTGTGTGAGGTAGCATATCAATTACTATTTCCTTTGACTGGAAGCCGAGATAAGCCAAGCGACTGACAGCAAAGGAAGAAAGCAAGCGGAGATTAGCGACTGACAGGAAAGGACGGAAGCTGTCGAGGCAATGAAGCACCCAAAGTTTTTGTGCAGTTCCACCAAAATCGAGCATCCCTGTTGGCACATATATTGAGAGAGTGAGATTACTGTAATAGTGGGACTAGTTGATGAAACATACACTAACAAATAGAAGCACCCTCATTATCTTAATGGGTAAAGTTAGCAACATAGTAGTCTTGCTTAAAGAGAGGTATTAGTTTATTTAATCAGTGCCAATTAGCTCAACTCAACACTCGAAGCATTGCCATTTATCATAGGTTGCAAAACTTAAAAGTGCAAAGATAAAGGAGTTTCTCATGACAGTAGCACGATACAAATAGAGATGACAGCAAACTAATATGGATGAAGGCCTTAGGCCCGTACCAACCTGAGAAAAAAGCTTATTCATGTAGTCCCATAAGAGATGATAAAGCACTCACTGGAATCACACAATAGTATATATTTTTGTGCACTTCAAATGTATGGTTGAAATCACTCTTGTTTACCAGTGCTGAGATTATATCGAAAGATTATCAAGAACTTCCAGCAGAGTTAAAGCACTGGCTGGGATACAGTTCATTGTATTGTCTTGTGTAGTTCCACTAAAATGTATGATTGGCACAACATGATCCCTGTTTGCACAAGTAGGAACAAGGTGAAACCTTCATTAGCTTAGTGAGAAAGGATAGGAAGACATTAGCATATTACTCAAACAGTAGCATCAAATTCATGATGGACAATACGCAAAACATTGCCTCATTGAACCAATGGCAATAAATTGACATGCAAAACAATAGCACTATTATGTCATGACACTAATAATATTCCCTCCCTGCTCCACCACATGATTCACCTCCATAGACAAACATTCACACGTACATGATTCAGCATAGGGTCCTACTAAAGATTTGTTTAACTCCAACAGGAAAATTAGGCAGTAATAAATTAGTGGTACTTAAGTGCTCCTAATTAATTAAGTGAGACAGCAGAAGTGGAAGGGCTCCCTGGAGGATCGTCTCACATGTAAGGTAGTCGTTGCCGGAGCCCTTGAATAGCCTCGACTGAGGCCTCTGGCTTCAGCAAGATCGCCTTGGCACTGTTTATTCTTCTTCTTCTTCCTCTTCATGCTATGTTTCTCTTTCTCCTCACCAGTTGGTGAAACCAAGTACATGATTGGCCTTCTAATTCAGAATTGGTTTTGTCAGTGAGGGAGTACAAGTGTACTAGTAAAAAACAGCATTATTTTCTCATGGCAGTCGGAAAATAGAGATGAACACATGCATTAAATATCATTCTTACCTAAAGGAAGGTTATGGCGCCAATATGGATGATGAGGATTGGAACACAGATCTCCCTTTGTGCAGTTCCACCAAAATGAACCAACTGTTCCATCTGACATTCCAGTTAAACAGCACAAAAGTCACTTCTTTTAAGAAGAGTTTTGTGCAGTGCACCAAAAGGTCACAACAGCAACCAGGTGAATTGGATATCCCTGTTTGCACAAAAAGGCACAGAGGAAACAGTCAGAGTCTCAAACAATTACAGGCAAAAACATTTGGCTAAACTTGTCAGAGTCTCAAACAATTACAGGCAAAAACAGTGGCATGGCTTCATTTTTACCAGGGACATTATATTAAGAACAGCTAAGGCTGCGTTCGGTTCACAGGTTTGGTGCAGGATTTTCGTAGGAACACAATTCCTACCGTATTCTTTCCCTTCCAACCGTTCGGAACACGGGAAAGGTGAATAGTGTTTCATAGGAAAGCTGGTCTGGTAGTACTGATTCCATCGGATTAGAAACATCCACGCGCTGCTCATTTTTTGGGCGGAAGCCCGAGGCAGGCGCTCGCTGCCATGCGTTAGACAGGTTGCTGTGCTGTGTTTGCCGGAATAAAAAAGTCAACCTATGTGTGGTACGTGAGGTGAGGACAAGAGTAGTCACTGTGCAGCTGAATAAACAAATAGCATCTCATACTTCCAAGCATGCTACTCTAAAAAAACAAATCTGTACATTTCGTAGTCCATCCGAACACATTCTATTGAGAGTTTCCTCCGGTTCGCTGTTCCATAGTTTTATACCTACATTCCTTCCCTATTCCTCTATTTTCATCAAGACTTATGTTTTCTGCCCCTTTATTCCGACCGGAGCCTAAATATTTGGTATAAGGGCATGGGACAGTGGGTGCACCAGTAGTACAACACCATGTACGTAAACAGGGGCATAAAGTGGTGATTCATAGTTTGTTGCCCCGAGAAACAAACGTCCAAGAAACATACTATCTGGGTTGGTCCCATTTTTGTTCACTCTAGCCACCAACTCCTATGTGTGGATAGCAAATCTAGTCCTGGTCATACCACTCTGTACATCGTTACCCCCATATTTCCCTTTTCTACCAAGAGACCAGTTGGATGACCAGTCTATACTATTTTCATCCCCTTTCCTTCCTGTTTGTACCAAGTCCGAGTACATACTAAATTCCCCCACCCCCACTTTATTTCAATGACAAGTATTTTCGGACGGAGGGAGTACAAGATTCGACTCCATGAAGTAGCTTTACCTCTAACAATAAAAAAAAGGTGACGTTGGACCATCCGATCGAGAGGGGTTGAGAGGTAGAAAATGATGCACATGCAGCGAGGTAGCAAGCTAGGGAAGTAGAGCTAAGGAGGTTACGAACGAAGATATACCTGAAGGTCGTCGGGATGTGGATAGGTGGGCGGCGGGAGGCCGGATCCGCCCACAGGCAACGACGAAGGGATCGGAGGACCTCCCGCGCCGGCGCTCGGCCAGAGATAACGGTGCGGCCGGCAGTGGGTCTCCTCCCTCGCTGTCGACGATGGCCTAAACGCTGCCCCTCCTCCCCTTCACCGGCGGAGGGGGATACGTCCGGATCTGTAACCAGCGGTGAGGATAGAAAGCCAGTGTTTTTTGAAGGGAGAAAGACAGGGTTACTACCCCTATCTTGTTTAGATCTGGAGAGGATGAGAGTGTGTGAATAGAGCATCCCTAGCAAGCAAGCGCGGAGGCTCCGGCCTATATATAAGTAGTGGGGTAGTTTTCCTTTTTCACTCCATCAAAACAATCGTTTAAAATTGTGTACTATACTACATGCCAGGTCGCGGTTTTTTTAGTTGTTGATTGTTTTTGAGATAGCTACCCGCTTGTTCCAAGTGGTGTTACGGTGTGCCAGGTCGCACTTTGTATCGTTCAAGTCTGGTAGTACTACAAGTCCCTCCATTAAATGAACAACCACCCCCTCGTAAAAATTGTGAACAAGCCCACGGCTAAAATTAGCGGAAACGTGGGTTGCCCCAACATGCATTATTATTTATATTTTCTACTCCCTCCGTTCCTAAATATAAGTCTTTTTTATTAGCCACACCTAAGACAAGAATTTTTTTATTAGCAGTGAACCCCACATGTCATAGACACAAAAATTTTGGCAAGATTCCCTTAGGCAAGCCAAAGTGTGTCTAACAATTTGAGCAACTCAGGTTAGGCAAGTGGCAAGTGTGGGAAAAATAATGTGGCAACATAAGACAAACATAGTCACAATCCAAACAGCCCCGTGATTTTTTGTGACATGCATGAAAATTTGGTTAGTTAAATTTATAGTCAAAATTTGGCAAGGTGCATCAAATCAACACATGCAAGTATCAAAAGGAAAGTCACGGCATGCATGCATGCGTTGTACTCCCTCCGTTTCCAAATATAAGTCTTTTTAGAGATTGCAACAAGTGACTACTCCCTCCGTTCCTAAATGTAAGTCTTTTTAGGGATTCCACTACAAACTACATACGGATGTATATAGACATATTTTAGAGTGTAGATTCACTCATTTTGTTTCGTATGTAGGAGTAGTTCATAGTGAAATCTCTAAAAAGACTTATATTTTGGAACGGAGGGAGTACATACGAAGCAGAATATGTCTACTCCTACATACGAAGTAGCCCATTTGAAATGTGTAAAAAGAGTTTTATCGAATGCAGTGCTTTGATGTGTCGCGTCAACTCGTACAAGCCCGAGAAATTTGATTACTACGACGCCCTCTCCCTCGCGGACTGAGCTCTGGTGCCTTAACTGCACCTGCCTTTGGCTGCATGACAGGTGGGCCAACCACCTCTTGGGCCCACCTGTCATGGACGCAAAGGCAGGAGCAGTAAGTAGAAGCTTTCGCTACACGCTATCCCTCCCGCACGAGGTGGACGGACATGCAGCAGTGGATTCGATACTGTAGAAGTAGGAGTAACATCATTGTTCGTCTTCTCGAAGAGGCGAAGAGCCAAGTGCAAACCGAACGTGGCAGTTGCGAACGCTCGCGTGGTGCGGTTCCTTGGAGTACTAGCCAGGCTCTTGCATGAGACAAAATTGCTATTGTTTAACAATTAAACTCCATTATCCATTGGTTGATACTCATTCTGCATAGGTCCACGCGCTTAGCACCGTTTCCTCCTGGGGTCACCAATGTTTATTTGCTAATTAATAGCATTCCATGCAATGAACTAGCCATTGCAAGTCATTAAAAGCATGCACACCTCTCATCTCTTATTGGTTGATACGTATGTCAAGAAACAAGAAACAAGGTAGAAGTTAATGCACCGCGCCTAAGTGTTTTGGGACTATTTGGTTTTCGTAAGATGACTTACACACCTAGACGGAGGGAGTAGTATAGACCTGTAAACCGGAAAGGAGTATTTGCCTTTCTAGAGATTTCAACAAGTGACTAGACTTCGGCTAAAAAAAAACAAGTGACTAGACTACACCGTGTGCAGTACCCCCTCCCCTCCGGTTTATAGGGCTCAAATCTCAAATCTCATGAACCAAGGCATTTTGCGATTGGAGGAATGTATCTCGTACTTTACAAAACTACCCTAATTAAACTCATGCATTAATTACGTAGTTCTCTGTTTTTCCTCTCCGCCTTGGTCGCGGTGCACAATATTGATCACTCCTATATGACTAGCCGCTCTATCTACATGCGGGACATTTCAAAGCATCCGGGCCCGCGTGCCATCCACCAAATCACAGTGAGGTGCTACAATAGAGACTCACCTGTCACCCCGGTGTGGCCGTCATGACCCGTCATATCACAAAACCCACACCTTTACCAGCAGTGGTAAGGTGGCCTCCAAGTTGGACTGGACGAAGCAACCATCATTTCATTGGAACGCTCGTTCAAGCCCTTTCTTCCCTTTCTTGAAGAAAACCTCACTCCAGGCTACTCACTTCTGCCATTTTTCTTCTCTACCGACGAAGGAAAGGTGGGCGAATCAGTTATGCTGCTATATTTTCATTCCAATAATCTTCTTTTTGCGAAGCACCGACCGATTCTCACATCCTATTCTTTTCCCGTTTTCATTGCGATTGTGGTTTCCTTTCGATTGCTTTTTGTTTGTCAGTTCATTGATGGATCCTGGAGCACTAGGAAAGAGTTGCCGGCGGACAACCCACTGGAGACAGCGATCTCCAGGAAGCGAGCACCGACCAACGAGTTGACCATGTTGGCGGGCCAACCCATGGAGACGAAGAACTCCAAGAAACAAGCACTGGCCAAAGAGTTGAGGACGTTGGCGGACGAACTCCTCAAAGAAAGTTGGAAGAACAGCAAGGGCCCCACCGTGCCTACCCCAGGAGCTCTGATTGCCACCTATGTGAGGCTCAAGACCGAGTTTGAGGAGATAGTCGCCGTTGAGAAGCAGTATTCCCCTGGCAAGGTGATGGCCCCCATCGAGGACGAGGAGATGGCCCCCGGAGGGATGAGATCCCCCGGTGAGCTGCACAAGGTAAAAATAATGGCTTATTACCATAGTTGTGGTTTTTGATTATTTGCAATGTGCTTGCTTTTTGATTATTTGCAATGTGCTTGCTAATATGTTAGTGTTGTGCAGGTGCCGGTGGTTGTCCTTGATGATTCCGATGTCGTGGCCCGTCCTGTTGGCATCGCCCCGGAGATCGATTCCGATGCCGCTGTCCATCCTGTGGACATCGCCCCAGAGATCGATTCCGATGTCGCGGTCAGTCCTGTGGACATCGCCCCAGAAATCGATTCCCATGCCGCTGTCCGTGCTGTGGTCATTGCCCGAGAGATCGATGACAAGAAATAGTTGGTCGCGCTAATCCTTCAGGGTAGTTTGCATTGCCCTGTGTTTAATTACCAGAACGATGCGTGTTATCAAACCATCTTAGGGCTAGTGCACTGTCTTGTGTGGGCGGATCTTGCTACTTTTGTTTGATAGTGAATCATGCGATGAATCATGCGAACCCTCTCCGAGTTATGGAAACAGATGTATCCTCACCAGCTTTTGATGTAATATATGGCATGCTTAGATGTAAGTTTGAACTGTTTATCATATCAGCAGGGCTTGTTTGATGATTCTTGGTGTTAGTAGGCTAGCTACTGTGCGAGCTATAGTACTTGCAAAACACTCACCGAAGAGAAATGTTGGGGCTGATGAGCTCGTGGTACCCTTATACTTATCCCTCGTCGATCAACCAATAGCCCTAGCTCCTAAAATTGTAGGCTTAGCGATCGACCAGACAATAGTCAACATACATTCAGGCCTCATTTGGTTCATAGGGTAGGAAAATCGTAACAAAAGTACAGAGAACGTGCAACACAAAATCATAGCAGTGCAGAGACATACTCCATCCATTCCAAAATAGATGACCTAGGCGGGCTAGTTTGGCCTCGTGGGTTTCAGTGATATGACGTGGTACAGTGTCGTCCAGTCCTCGCGTGTGGTAGCAGTATTGTGGGTACAGTAAGGTTTCTTGAAGAAGCTGAATTCAACGAAGTCATGATGGTTCCGTCATCCGAACAACTTACGGTGGGAAAGGTTGGGCCTGCGATATGACCGGGGTAGACCAGGATAATTTTGTGCATGGCAGGTGGACTAGGATGGTCGACGTCCCACATGTCGGCGAATGAAAGTATTCTTTCCGATATAGAGGACGAGCAACGAGTATTCATTGTTTATTTTTGATGAAAGCTATTGTCTCCACTGTTACTCTTTGCCTTTGTCAATGCCTCTCTCTCCTCCACGTAAGCAGGGACTACTTGCTATGCATGTAGCGAGCAGTTGGCGTCTTGAGGGGCCAGAGCGGTGAGAGCGGGCTCCGGAAGCGGTCCGGACTCCAGCATGGCCCACCTCACATTATCACCATATATTTCTTGGAGTCCGTGCGCGGTGGGCGGGCGATCTCTTCTCCCTCCCCCATTTCTCTCTTCTCAGCCGACGCCCGCCGAGCGATTAGATTTCGGCTATCGACGGTTTATTCAATTACGGTCCCACATGTCAGTGAAATTGCAAGACAACGCATGTCCCCTTTGGTGAGCGGCGTGCGAGCCGGACTGTCGGGGTTGCGACGCGTACGAGTCGTAAGTGTGCCGCCTTTTCCTTTAGAACTTGCGAAGCGTAACATTTTCGCACGATCGATCGATAGAAATCTAGAACAAAATGACGAGGGTGGTGCTTTCCCGCTCGTTAGGCGGGCTAGTTCAAGTGATATGACGTGCTACAGTGCCGTCCACTTGCTCCATTTTTAGGTAAGCAAGAGTTTACACTCGTACGCGGGAGGAGTGTGAAACACCGCGGATCTGATTTTGATCAAGGGATAAATGTTCCCTGCCAAATAATGGAAGATTGTTAGCGATTATAGCATGATAGTTAGGGCAACTCCAGCGCTGGCCCACAAATTTACACAAGCATCTGTCCGAGGACACTGATGGATGCCATTCAATGCTGCCCGCATACCTTTCGACAACTATATGAACTAACCGGACAAAACTCGTGCAAACAGAGCAAATTTCAAATTAACCGGATGAAATTCATTACATTTCGAAAACTTTTCCTACAAACTGGACGAAATTCATTACATATTTCGCACAAACCGTACTAAACCTACTGTAAACCTAATCTAAACGATCGCCGGCGCCCGACCACCAAGTCCAGCCATGAACCCGAGAAAGCCAGCCATTTCCTTTGCCTCCTCCTCATCCGAGAGCACAAGGTTATGAAGATTTCCACCTACATGTCGCCATCAAGCGGCTAATCGGCCGCCGATGTTTACCCCACCAAGCTTCGCGTCGACTGAGTGGAGTAGCGGTGGCCTTCCCGGGACCAGAGCGGCGGCGACCTACCATGTACTACTCTTCCTCGCTGCCGGCTGCGCCCGCACACGTGCGCCGGCTTCGTGGTCATGGCGGCGGAGGGCGGCCCAGGGGGTGCTGGCGATCTCCTTCGTTTGCTCCTACGACAGTACGTCAAAGAGAGCTTTGGAGCGCGCCCAGAGCGGAGCCGCCGATGTCCCTCGTCTGCTCCTGTGACAGTACGTCCAAGAGAGCTTCGGAGCGCCACGAGGCCATGGTTGAAGTGGTGCCGACAGAAGGAAGGGGCCGGAGGAGAATAAGTGTGGGTCTTTGGCTATGGCTGGGAGCTGGGGCTCAAGTTAATATAGCGGGCGAATGGCAATGAGCCACGGCAGACGGATGGACAACTGGCGCCGGAGTAGGTTCGTCGGGCATGAATGCGGACGCTGCTTCAGTGACTTAACTGCAGATGCGTTTGGGTGTCTGACATGTGGGCCCAACGGGCGTCTGGCCCGCATGTCAGTGACACACCAATTGCACCTGCAGTTAAGTCCAGTGAATGCGGCATTGACATTCTGGAGAGACAGTGACCGTTTCAGGTGCATGTGGACTGTTTGACTGGTCAACCATACAAATACGGAGCTATACGCTGAGCCAGCGACTGTATAATCACCATATCTCGTATACAATGATCAAAGTGAGCTATCAAGACAAGTTCGATGACCGCCAATGCATTTTACTCGGTAATAAATGACCAGGATTGAAGGGGAATCCTAATTTGCTTCGTCTTCTGTCCTTGAGCTCTTGACAAACCAATGCACTATACGGTTGTCCGGCCACTCCACCCCAGAGCTCTCACCAAGCGTCGTTCATGCCACCGCGCCGCACACTAACCGGTAAGGCAGCGATGGCATCCCGCCGCGCCGAGTTCCTCGCCGCCCACGAACGCACACAAAATGGTAGGGAAGCGATGGCATCCCGCCGTGCCGAGTTCATCGCCGCTCGCGACCTCACAACTATGTGGGAGGAATTTGAAGATGCCAAGGCCGAATGGGCGGTAGAGCAAGAGGCGGCCAAAGCCGCACAGAGGGAGCGGAAAAGTCAGAAAGCACTCAAGAAAAGAGAGGCCCGCCGCCGCAAGAAAGAAAAGGACGCACGCGCTGCTGCGGAGAGGTCGGCGGAGATCCAAGCACGGTGGGGTGTCACCGACAAAGCCGGGAAGGAGAACGACGGTGTCTGGCTAGCATGTGAGAAGTAGTAGTACTAGTAGTTAGTGTGTGTGTCTGTGTCTGAGTACGAGCATGTACCAGTACTACTAGTTACTACTGTAGTTTTTAGAGCAAATTACCAGTACATTAGCCTAGACTAAGTGGAAAAATTCCTATCCTATGCATCAAATGGCATCTCTTTCTCTATAGGAATTGAGATGCATGTCATCTCACTTCCTATGATATTCATATTCCTATCCTATGAACGAAAGGAGGCCTCTATTGGAGTAAATAATGTAGCTAGCAGTACTGCTGGTACAGTAGTTTTCTTCAAGAAGCGGAATTCAACGAAGTCATGATGGTTCCTTTGTCCGAGCAACTTCAAAGTGGGAAGTGGGCCTGTGATTTGACGGCTCATTAGTCATTGTTACTGTGGCGCGACGACCTGGGTGACTCTCCCTTGGAGTTCTGCGTGCATGGCAAGTGGACCAGGATGGTCGACGTCCCACATGTTGGCGAACATAAGTATTCTTTCCGATATCGAGGAGCAAGGAAACTGCGTGGTATAGTATCACTGCTGATTGGTTCACAAAAAAAAGTATCACTGCTGATTTATAATTATTTTTTATTTCTAATGAATGCTAGTGTTTCAACTCTTACGACGAAGGGTGCCAAACACGGCACGTGCTGGATGTCCCACACGTCAGCGAAAGGAGTGGGACATGAACAGCGTGGTAGAGCCCGGCGTAGAAAAAACAACGTGGTAGAGCGTCTCCACTTCTTCCACTTCTGGGTCGGAGACCACACGTAGTAGTACTTAGCTGTATGAACGATACAAAGTGCGACCTGGAGAGAAAGACACGTCTAGTTGGAACGTCTCGGGGCATACACGTAAACAAATATAAAAGTTAATACGTGCCTCCAACTAATATAGTAGTAGTAGAGTACTTAGACACGTAGTCCATAATATCACCGTGCATTGCACGTACAACATTTAGTGGTAGTATGTAGTAAGAGACAAATGCCGCCCAAGAGTTCCCTTCTCCACCTACTTTTGGGTGTTTGGTAGAGTGTATGGAGGGTGCATGAGTCCACACTAGTTTAGCACAAATACACTAGAAGCATGCATGAAGAGAGCATGCATGAAGAGGGGTGTTGAGTTGAGCATGCATGAAGAGGGAACAACTATGCTGAGACGAGAACGCAACCAAACACACCCTGTATGCCACGCATGTTCATACCATTTGTGCCTTTCTACTTCACTTACTGCGCTACATTACTCAGGTTCGTACGTCCACTCCTGGGTACATGTCCGTCTCGTAGTTCCAGTGCCACGTGTTCTTCATATAGATGGAACGATCGTTGCATAACACGTGCGCCTTGATGCTAGATGTCTCGCGTGTTGGCAAAAGGATGAACAAAGCTCACGTAAAAAAATAGAGTGGAAGAACATAGATTCCGGATGACCGAGAAGGAGCAAGGAACCTCGTGGTGGAGCGTCTGCACTCATAATATTTAATATTATTAAGTGATATAAAATTAACCAATCATCTCCACAGTGGACTGGAAGAGTACGAAACACGGCAGCCCAGTGTAGTTACATCATACACTAGTACATGGCTAACCCACGCTATCACCATATTTCTTGGCTTCCGTGCGACACCTATCTCTAGTAATCCAGCAGCCTGTATCGTTTCTCCCTCCTCGTCTCTATCAAAGTGCGGCGGGCTGGCATTTCTACCATCTATTGAGGTCGGTTAACTATCACATGTTAGCGACATGCCAAGAGCATTCTAATTTTTTTCCTTTCACGTTCAGTTTTCAAAAAGAAAAAAAATCCTTTCACGTACGAATTTGCCTGTATGCTTTGAGCAACTTGCATGTCCTATACTGCTCCTGTTTGATACTCTAACTTAGCTAGAGGTTAGACTAACTCATGACTAACCCTGAACTAACTGTAGCCAAAGAGGTGTTTGGGTGACAGGGTTAGATTGACAATAAATGGACTTCATGGAGAGAGAAAAGTGATTTTTCAGTTGTCCCAGTGAGAACTATCTCCAGTTAGCACCTCTTGGGTGGGATAGTTTTTTTTGGTGGGTTCGGTGCAACTTGCTCCAATTTAAACCCTCATGCTTGGATACTTTAGGGCTATTTGAGCCCCAACTAGCTCAAACTAACTCTAACCCATGGATCCAAACAGGGCCTATGGCCAGTCTCGACGCGGAGCAGTCGCGTGCACCGGGAAGCAGCACTCTCTCGGCCATTGCGCCACTTCAAAGCCGGTGCCAGTGAGAGGTCGCCTCCGCTCTGGCTACGCATTAATGCAACACTCACGCTCCAGGCGACGCTGACCGTTTCACGCGGGAAGCGCACACTGGCAAGGGAGTATAGGTTTTGAATCGTTTCAGGTGTAGTAGTAATGGTAGTTTGCAAAACTACTCAATTATTGCACTGAGTTTCCTAAGAAATTGTGGTAAAAAACGTTACTCCACAGCCCGCTTCCCTTCTCCTTCCTGCTCGTGATTTACGTGGCCATGTTAACGTGGTTGTGTCAAAAAATGTCACTTCCTGCTCGTGATTTGCGTTATATAATTACAAGCAATTCTCGTGCATTGCATGGAACATCAATATGCATTTTTTTACAAAACACCTATAGTGATTGACCCATGCATGAGTAATCCCATGTGTAAAAACTAATGATATCTCGAGAATTTTATCGAAAAACTGGTATCTCGAGAATGTTATCGAAAAAATGAAAGATGAGAGATAAGGCGAGGAGGAGTGGAGCATGGTGGTGACTGGTGGTCGGAATGGGCGGAGGCATGGGGATGGACGGCGCCGGCAGGCGGCAGCGGCCACCATGCATGCTAGATTGTTTCGGAGACTTATTCCTTTTTTAATTGCAGAGCAATGAGGTTGCGAGAGATAATGATGTGGAGATAGGTGCGTGTATCTTTCGTAAAATTATCATAGTTTGCTTCCTATCCGTCAGATATAGATCATACGGTCTGTATTACAAGATGGCAGGCACACCATCATCGCCAACTCATTTTTTATAAGGGTATACATATGATAAGTTTGCTGACTACTAAAGTAAAGTGGAATCTATCCATGTTATGCAAGTAAATAAAGGTGATTGTTTATCATACGAGTAAGGTTGGATGAAGGGTGGTAGGAACAAATGCTCTGCCTAGAGCATGTGTGTGTGAGATGGAGTCTTAGTGTGTGTGGTGTGTGTGTGTGAGAGAGAGAGAGAGAGAGTGAGAGAGAGAGGAGAGAGAGAGATGGAGTTTGTGTGTGTGTGTGAGAGAGAGAGATGGAGTCTAAGTGTGTGTGTGGGGGGGTTCATGTGTGTGTGTATGTTTGTGTGTGTGATAGAGAGAGAGATGGAGTCTTAGTGTGTGTGGGGGGGTGCGTGTGTGTGTGTGCACGTGTGTGTGTGTGCGCGCGCGCGCGTGTGTGTCCCGGGGTCCTCTGTGGCGGATGTAATTTAAGTGTGCATGGCTTCATCATAGAGAGGTGATGTGTATGGCAGAGGCCACCAACGATGGGGTGCGAGAGAGAAAATGCCCAGGGAGGTAAGAGAAGGTGCGTGCGCGTGAGAGGAGTCGACATCGAGAGAATGTGTTTGTTCGAGAGACACCACGGAAGACTACTATATATCGATGGTGCATGTAGGCGGGAATTAAACAAAGGGATGGTCTTATTGGTTTCGGGGATATAGGGGAAGAGTGAGAGGCGCGCGGGGAGGGGGGGGTAGCCAGAAGGAGATTGTTAAGTGTGAGTGTGTGTTTTGCCCATCCAGGCGGAAGTTATGTGCACAAAAGAGGAGAACGATTCGATGTGGCGTTAGGATTGAGGGTAATTAACTACGTATGGAGACAGAGAGACCTTGAACGTGCATGTGTGAGAGGTATACATGTATACGTGGGATGTGTGTGTGTGCACGCGCATGATCGAGATAAAAGAAAGAAGACATAAGTCCTAAGATCAACGACATGGGAGAGATGGATCGGTATGACAATATGCATGCATGTGAGAATGCAGGGAAAGGCCCGACAATTGAGCATGTGTTTTTGTCTTTAAGAGATAGTGGCATGGGCTGGAGCATGCATCTATGGCGAGCAGAGGGGGTGAGGCGCAACGATTGTGCAAAAGAGATCAACATATAAATGCATATGTATGGATAGACATATATAGTGTGGGTGATAGGAAGCAAGACTCCGTGCGAGAAAGAAATGTTGACGGAGAAACTACAGATAGATACAGAGATGGAGATGCTAGCTAGAGAGACATCTATTAGTTTGGGTGTCGGAGATGACCGTCGGGTGGTTCAAAGGGTGAAGTTATATATGTGTGTGAGAGGGCACTTGACTGCATGCATGTAGAGAGAAACATATGTAGTGTGCGTGATAGGAATCAAGAGTGAGGGCGAGAAAGAAGGTTGATGGAGAAACAGATAAATAGAAAGATAAAGATGCTAGCTAGTGTGCGCTAGAGATAGGAGTCGAGTGGATCAGAAGGCTGGGTTATGTGTGTGGGTGTGAGAGAGATAGAGAGAGGGTGCATGTGAGTCACATACAAACAAATATCAGAGAGAAATGAGATCCAGAGAGACGGAGTTTTGTGTCTGCGAGAGAGAAAGATATTTCACAATGAGAGTGATAGCTAGAGAGACATATGAGGGAACGCAAGATATCTCTAGGGAGAGAGGGTGTGTTTGAGCGACATACAAGAGAACAATGGAGAAATATGAGACCCTGGGAGACAGAGTTTGTGTTTGTGTGTGAGAAAGAGATATTGAAGAGGAAGAGTCGTAGGTTCTCATATCTAAGGAGCGAAAGACATCTCTGTATGAGGGGTGTGCGAGTGGCACACATGGGAATAGTTGAGAGAAATGAGACCCCGGGAGACAAAGTTTTGTGTTTGTGTGAGAGAAAGAGATTCCACATGGAGAATCATAGCTAGAGACACATAGCAGGGAGCGAGATATACTTAGAGAGAGATAGAGTGATGAAGGTCAGTGGAGAGAGTACCGTCAGTGTGTTACAAAGATAAAAGATCATTGTCGACATGCAGGTAGCACGAGAGATGCCTGAGAGACGATGAACCAATATAGGTCCAGAGAGATAGTCCTATATAAGCATGAGTGATAGCTATATGAGACGAATATCTGCATTAAAGGGGATTCAAATATTTAAACTGGAGATCACGACATCGATAATATCATAACACAAATTGGTGTATCAAACATGCATATTCATTTGAATTTGGGCACACGTGTAATGTTATATAGTTTATCAATATTGGTGATCCATAGATTCTTCAATTATAAACAATGCATGGTTTATATTCAATTAGTGTCTAAACAGGATTACACTATATGTTGCGTGTGTGAAACACATTATACATGTTTGAGAAGTTAAAAAAAACCCGCATGAAACACACATTAATTCGAGACAGTTAGCGAGGAATGCATACATTGGATTTCAACATAAAGTGGTTTAAAATATTTGAAAATCCAAATTGATGGATACAACCTTATGAATCTAAGATCATGCCATTTGTAAACCATATTTATGTATAAATGATGTTGTGCTTTTGAAAGTATATATGTAAAAAAATGATGTATATAGAATGTAATTCCAATTGAAAATGGATCCCGCCCGAAAAAAATAGTAGAATACAAACAGGATTCGAATTGAGTTGGCATGGTAAACGTGCACTGTGCAAAATTTCAATGAAGCGGGGAAAGTCGCAGTAACCGCCCGAAACCAAAATCTGCGAGATGGAAAGCACTACTGCCTATCCGTGCCGCGCAAAGCCTATCTGCTGGATTTCTATAGGTTTCGATTGGGGTAGGCTTGTAATTTTACCCAAACGTGACGTAACCACCTCTCACCCGGATTCATACACGGTGGGCGCCAAAACACAGTGTGCCCTCGGCCGAAATCGACTCCCTCCCCGATTCATATTCATACACGGTGGGCGCCAAAAACAAACTCTCGTCGGCAAATATTCGGTGTATGCGAGATTACCGTCCTATCCCCAACCAACTAATGTTGCTGTGATGTAGTAGAAATTTGAAACGGGGGCTAAGTTTGTAAATTTCCTCGCATTTGAGACAAGCGCGCCCTGACTACATGGTTCCCCCCGTTCCTCTCTACCTCCCTTTTCCCCATTCGTACTCCGTGGGCGCCAAAACACCCTCTCCACCCCACCCTCCTCCGTCCGCCACCCCATCCACCGCCGTCCTCCCCCACCATGCCGGAGCTGATACCCTAATGCCGCCGTCCATTACAAGAGGTCGACCTCTCTCATCCATGCCTTCGGACCGGGATCCTTGCATCCCGTCCTCTCGCTTCATCCCCACCGTCGTCCACCTTGCCAGCGCCGCTCCTACGACCGTCTCGTCCACCGTGCCCCACCGCCACCGTCTACCCTCCTAGATCTGCTTCCACGCCGCCGACAGCCATCACTATCGCAGCACCGTCAAATTCTCACCAGATGCGTACACGGCGCCGCACCAGAGGTGGTACTCTTTCGTATCTGCTCAACTTATTTATCGCAACAAGAAGATAGATCGCCACTGCTTTACTCTGATTTCTTGTCTTGGTTGCGAAGTTGCCTTTGTCCGATTTGCATCTTCAGATCCGCCATGGCATGCTCAACACCATACTCCCAATGCTTATGGTTTCCCCTTTTATATTCCACACTAGTTAAATCACAGTAGACTAAATTTCAAAATTGGGTCAGTCGATTTTTCAGAGCTCGCCGGAGTTCGCCGGTGCGATCCAAGGGGCTCGGGTGGTTGTGGGGCCTCGCCGAACGAAGAAAACTCGACGCGGGTGGGTGGTGGGGGTGGTGGAGGAACACAGGCGGGGGGGGGGGGGGGCGGTGGTCCGGCCAGCGGCCTGTGCGTTGTTCTGTATGGGAAGAATCACAGACGAGGAAGAAGGGTTAGGAGACGTAGGATCTTCATCCAACCGCCTGAAATGGTCGAGAGACAGCTGGGAGTTGCATTCTTAATGCGCTCTGGTTCATCATGTGTGGGCATTGCGCAACCAACATTTTATTATCCAAAATCTGCTTGCTCTTCTTTACCATGTTCGATAGTGATGGCCTGTACGTGATCTATAGGCTTTCAATTACTAGCGGCAATACAACACCGTATTTTCAAGCCAGTTCCACTTTCCCGATTTATATATCCTGGTAATGGTGTACCCCTGTTATGTACACTATGATCTGCCTAGTTGTTGTGTGCTCTTGTTATCATGGTTTGGCAATAAACTATCTATACAGCATATTATGAACCTATCATCTGCCAGCTATCCTTACTTCTGGAGCCTATTTTTTGTGTAGTTGTGCCATATTATATAAATGCACGCACGATATTACAGCGCACATGAGCTCTCTCATCAGAATCTAGTGATAGCACATAAGTGTTTACAGGGGCGCCCCTATATTAGAATATCATCTGCATTACAAAGATAATCTCACAACTATTTATGTTTTCATGGTTCTCAGATATTATACGCAATTACAGTGAATATCAGAATCCGCTCATCAGAAGAATAATGTGGAACACTGCAATGACTTACAAAATTGGCACCAAGGCATTGAGTGCCATTTTGGAAGCAATGAAACTCGTACGCTCCCCACCTATTGATTCTTGTTCAGAATATCATTCTAATGACTATTCTAACCTCGAGGAGTCAAAGGCAGATGGCCTGTCCTGTTCACCCATCAAGGTGCCTGTTCTAATTTGGCAAGGTTTTATTGATTGCGCGTATCTTACATATGTTGTCTTGCATTTCTTCTACTTTGTTGCACCACCATCTGCTTAGTTTACTCATCATATAACTCGAGATGCTATGCCCATCCATTATCAATACATATTCCATCTGTTGTCATACCATGTTTTTTCACTCAAATGTTGTTCTTGTGCATCAGACATCAAAAAGGAAGAGGGTGATTGCCGAACCTGAAGGAGCACCAACAAAGTCCTTGAAAAACATGGTGGTGCCGGAGAAATCAGACAGCGCCCCACTTATATTGGCTGTACAACCAGTGACACAAAACATAGGACCGACTCCAGCAGACTGTACCCCTACTTCACTGGCCACACCACTAGCCCCACCACACAGGACCTGCACTCCAGCAAAAGGTATACCGATTTGATTTTCCATAGCACCAGCCGTACCACAGAAAAATCCCACTCCAGCAAAAAGTATAGCAAGTCCACCGGCCGAAGACATATCCCAACTGCAGAGACGGCCAATTCCTGCATATTGGAACCCCATTCCATTTCTTCCTAGTTTAAAAGCCATGTTCAAGAATTCATCCGATTAACCAGTTAACTTGCCGATTAATCCCTACTCCTAGGGTCGCCGAGTAGCCTATAAACCGATAAATCGTCCGATTAATTGATTAAATGGCCGATTAACTTGCCGATTAGCCGATTAATCCCCTACTCACCAGCCAACCGAGCAGCTACCAGTTAACGATTTCCTCAACAATGTTTAAAAGACAATGCTTTCAATGTTGTTAGGGACTACGTGCATATATTCCCATCATGGGAAGATTATAGTGAAGACAAACACCATTTTCACATCTTCCTGTCCAACTTATGTGTAACTGCTATTATTCATGGTTATTATTTTCCTGTTTTCTATTGATCGAACACATCAATGATTTACATTACACTGTTGTAACTAGGTGAGGGTCAATCTGGATAGTCATGACGAGCAAAGCTTTCTTGTGCTTTTCAAGGAAGCATTGCAGCAGTATCGGTGTTACCTGAGGAAATCACACTTTGATGGCAAGTCTATAAACGAATTTCCGGTGAAGTCTCCTGTGCTAAATTTAGAAGACATTGAATGGAAAAACCTTGTTATGCACTAGTCTCGTTCCCAGGATGAGGTACTGTCTATGAAATCACATGATAATTTGAACTTCTACTTTTCCGCATGTGCCTTACGGATCTTTTTTGCAGGAAATCTGCTCGAAGAAGAATTCCGGTTTGAAAAGAACGACAGGATATCGCAAATATGCTACCCATTGCTTTCTCTTGTTAGTAGCTGTTGTCCTGTATCACTGTACTTGCATACATACCTGGTTCATTATGTGACAGCAGTATGCATGATAGCTTGGTTATCAATTGTTCGCTCCAAATTATCTGATCTGTATGAATGGTTACATTAGTGTAGAATATATCCAATGCCAATGAATTTTTTTAGCTCGGCATTGTTCTTGTAAGTACATGATGTCCTTTATTAGTGTACTTATATTGACAGGTAGTTGTTCATGTACCATCACTCTGCAGCTTATTTTCCTTTGCCCTCCATTTTCTACACATCAGGTCTATATTTACTCTTACCATAAGGTTGGTACTGAAGAAGTTTAGCTGTGCATTGCTCTTGGCTGTGCCTTTTGCCTGTATCGCTGCACATACATTTATAGCTACTTGGTTATGTAGCATCACTCTTCATCTTATCTTAAATACTCTCCATTTTTCGTATATTATCACATTTATATTTACTCTTAACAAAATGTAGAATAAAGGCAATGCTTATGAAGAACATTCTGTGCTAAGCTTCTTGAATTGCCCCCCCCCATCAGCATGGACAAGGGCTTTATAGAGCCTGTCTTCACCAGTAATGTAAGTTTGTCCTTCTCAAGCCTTCAAACTTTGTTGTGTATATTTGGTTAGGCATGACTGCAACAGTTGTTTATTTTTGGTGTTTGCATCAATTGCATGTTTAAAGTTTATTATGTAGTTCATAAACAAAAGTTTGTCCTTCTCAATTTAAGTTTTCAGTTGTACAACCAAGTTCCTTCTACATACCATGTAAATTAAACTATATAGAGCAAGTGATCTTCTTTTGCACTGCATGTATGCTTCTGTTCTTCATCCATAATCCAGTGGTGTGGTGAACCTACCCACTACAGCACAATGTCATATTCTGCAATGTCTTAACTATGAACAATGTCATATCATTATACTATTATTTAAACCGCCTCTTTATTTGCCAATATGAAATGGGATAAATTGACTGCACACTAACCATTGATACTTATGAGTTCTTGATCTGTAATCCAGTGGTGTCGTGAAGCTGCCAACTCCTTCACAATGTCAATTCCTGCCATGTCTTGACCTGAACAATACCATATTGTGTTAATGCAATTTTAAACTGTGTCACTTTATTCGTCAATAAGAAATGTGATGAATCGTCAGCACTGATACTTTTATGTGCAAAACCTGTCATCTGTCTGCTTGTTTATCTTTCAGAGTGAGGAAGATATAAGTGTTGAACAAGTGCAGTCTCATCATCTTGCTCAGCTGCTTGCGCTGCAACTCCCCAGCAGAGCTAACCTTTCTTGAACTCTATTGAAGTGCTGTCGGTTTTGTATATTATTTTGTCGGCGTGTTTATTTGCACTGGTGGCGATCTTTGATGCCCAGTGTATGTAATCTATTGTCCGCTTGTGCTTTATTATCATAGTGGCGAACTTTCACTACTAGGAAAAGGCCTACTAATGGCGCACCTAATTTGGCCATTAATGGCGCATTAGTGGTGCGCCATTAGTGCCACGCCATTAGTATATTTTACTAATGGCGCATCACTGGTGCGCCATTAGTATCTGGTATACTAATGGTGGACCTCAGATGCGCCATTAGTATATACAACAGTGCGCCATTAGTATGCCTCCCCGGGGGCCATGTATACCCAGGTGCTTTGGCATACTAATGGCGCACAACAACAAGATGCGCCATTAGTAACTTCGGCATACTAATGGCGCACTGTTTAATGATGCGCCATTAGTATCCTTTGGCATACTAATGGCGCACTGTGATGTGATGCGCCATTAGTATGAATATTAGGTTTTTTCTATTTTTTAATTTTCTATTTTTTGCACAGGTTACAAAATGTATAATTGGACAAAATATAGACAGCACACATCAACAACAGATTCATCAAATACAATAGAAGATTAGTCTCTGAATACAATTCATCATATTAGTCTCCAAATACAATTCATCATATTAGTCTCCGAATTGAAAAGACCGAACAAAGATAGAACATTATATTACAAGTCTCGAGACCGCGAGTAGCGAGTTTGTCTTCACATTACAAGTCGATATCGATCATCTAAACTACCATCACATAGAAGAGAGCTGCGGTCATCACGATGAGCATCATCACGACGAAACTCGTCTTCACGCTCCCTCCCCTCTCCCGCTAGATAGCGGGCGTATCTAGATTCGGCCTCGGCCCTAGTGGTGTACCCTTTGTAACTGTTACCGCTGAATCGGTGAACCTGTCTCCGACACTCCTCCCAGTCGTCGTAGACTCCGGGAACCTTACCCTTGTACACGACATACGACGGCATCGCTATGCACTAGCCAAACGAAACGTTAGTACCAATTCACAGACAATACATAAGCAATATATAAGTATGCAACAGAACGATCGGAAGAGAAAAGCAAGACATTAATAGCATCGATTACATCTAAGTTGAACGACTCTCGAAACCAAAGAGACATACTACAAGTTCATTAAAGTTTAATTACAACATGAGCCAATCGATGTTTCAGAACTAGACACAGCATCACTGCTTTCGACTCGACTCAAGGGACCGGAGCGTGGATGAAGCCGCCGTCTATCGTGGGAGTCATGAAATAACGGGCGTTGTCAGCCTGCATTTGTAGCATTGTGTCGATGTCACTGTTGGACGGTTGATTTCTGAGGTAGAACTGCCCCGAGGTACGAAGGACATCTTGATGGATGATTTCCGCAAACTCCGACTGGATGCGAAAGAATTCTTGTCTGATGTCCGCGTCCTGGATTGCCGACACGCTCGCGGCCCAATCTTTGAGTTTACTCGGTAGCAGAAGTTGATGATGGTCCCGTACGATCGCCCGCATGTGATGGATGGCGTAGTAGGCACCCTTCTGACCGCCAGGCGGCTGCTTGACGCAGCAGAACATCGTATTGTGGGAGAACACGTGCTTGCCGTACTTACGAATAGGCCTGGTGAAGGTGCCTCCAGATTTGGCGTAGCCGGGGAGAACATCATCAAGAACCTTCTTGACATTTGTGTAGTCTACGTTCGACTGACGGTCCGGGTCGAAATACGTGGCCATGGAATATTTGGGGCTTAGGAGGATGAGCGTGCAATGTGTGTCACTGCAGAAAACACGGAATGTTAAAAGAAAAACGATCGAAATCTAAGAATTCATATGTTACGGGCCGGTTGAGGGGAGGACTTACTCGGGAAAGTAAGGCACGAGGAAGTTATCCTTATCTTGGTTTGCCAGAATGACGCCTTCGAGGTAAGAACTCGCGACTTGCCGGTCCCCAGCGCTGCCCAAGATCTTGGCACGCATGTAGAAGGGGTCGACTATCACGATGTCCGGGGTCTTGTCGCGAATGATCCGCATCTCCATACTCAGCGAAAATAGCCGAACGAAGGTGTAGTGCAGCGGATGAAGGTTCAACATAGCGTGGATGTCATCAAACCGCAGGACGATCGTACGCCCGATGGAGTTATCCACAAAGCCCTTGCCCTCTGGCACCTTGGCCGCGAAAACCGGGTATGCCACATCCTTCTCTCTGAGACGCCGCTTCTCCAAAGAAAGAACACTGTCATGCAGACTCCGCATAGCACCGGTTGCAGCATTGAGCATATTTGTCGGTAGCATCGCCCTACCCGCCACATGCACCCTCCTCGAGATATCCTTAGGTGAAGGTGGCCCGTCCTGAGCACGGATCATACTCGGTGCCGGCTGGCTCGCACCCTTGTTAGTCTTTCTTTTGCGTGCCTTCTTCTTCTCCTGTAATGGGACCGAGTTCTGCTCACAGACCGCCTTCTTGAGTGTGTTGGGGCTGATAATATTTCGCACCTCGCCTATCTGAGGCTCGGTGAAGTCGGCAGCTGGAGGCGTCTCCTGAGAGCTGAACGGCAGACGACGCCTGTTGCAACTTGGCTTCTCCGCGGTACCAGCTAGATCGCGCACGTCTTTTGTTGGGTTGGGTTCTTGAGAAGGAGGCCCCATGAAGTCGCCATCGTACCCATGATCGGCAAAGTACTGATCGACGTTGCCAAATGTATCATCGTCGTCGTCGTTCTGATCCTGTGCCATATGCATGTTTGGATCCAGTGGCATAGGGATGTCCGGCACCGTTGCGGCGGTCTTGCCATGGGGCCGACTTGGCGCCGGCACGACTGGCGGTGTTGTCTTTGGGGTGGTGTCCCCCGCCCCCAAACGAATCTGGCTCTTCGGCCAAAGCAGGGGCCAGCTCAGGCAGGCGCTGAGGGTCATCACGTCATCATCGTCGGCCCCGACGGGTCGAATCGGAGGTAACAACTCGTCGCAGCCTGGCAGCACCCGAACCAGTTGAACCCTAAACAAGTTGGGTGGCATCTGGGTACCGTGGAACAAGGGGTTGCCCGGTTGAACGATTTTGCCCTTGGCGACATCGACCAACTCGTTGTTCACGAAGTGCAGGAGAGTGCACGGAACGTCGGCGGCGCCCTGCGAAAACATGTAGGGCGTCAGGGATGCCCAGTCAAAGGCAAGGAGATGAAGTCCTCGGCCGAGAGAGGCTTAATTAGTTACCGTGATGATGGCGTCGAGCTCGGCTAATGTCGAGGCACCGCCAACGGCGGGCGTGCAGTTGACGGAGGGGCCGCTTGCTGCAGAG
The DNA here is from genome assembly GCF_018294505.1 of Triticum aestivum. Lineage (NCBI taxonomy): Eukaryota > Viridiplantae > Streptophyta > Magnoliopsida > Poales > Poaceae > Triticum > Triticum aestivum. Next base: position 694,343,599 of record NC_057798.1, on the reverse strand, counting down.
GTGCCGGCCGGCGTACACCCGGGTGCATTAAGCTCCCGTGCCGGCGTCGGAGACACCAATGCCGCCTCCGCCGGAGACACCAATGGCCCCGCCATCGCATTCTGCGAGTTGCTGGCCGTGAAGCTAGGAATCGGGGGCGGCCCCTGTTGGCCGCCCGCAATCCACGCACTCAACCCCTCGATCAAGGTAGGCACAATGGCGGTGATCGTCGCTCCGAGTTGTTGTTGCACTTGCTCTTGGACAATCTCCGGAATCCGCGCCACCTGTGCCTTGAGTTCTTGAACCTCGCGCGCCTGGCTTTCCGAGCTGGTCTTTTTCTCCTTTCGCCCACCATTGTTATAGTATGACGACCATTTTGTCGACAAGCCTTTGCCGGCCACACGACCAGCTGACGTCGGCTTACTGAGCTTATCCTTGTTCTTCATTACATTCAACGCCCTATTTAGAGTGGTGTCCCAAGGGTTGCTCTTAGTCGACCCCGCGCTACTGCTTTCAGTCGCCTGCGGAAGGAATGTGAACCATTTAGAAATTTGGCTTCATTAATTAGAATGCAACCATATGGAGCTAATTACGCGGGGGTGTATTCCTTACCAGAACAAGCTCAAGCGCCCTGGTCTTCGGATCCGTGGTAAGCTCCTTTGTTTTCGGGTCCTTCTTGTACCGGGCCCTGACAAAGTTCCTGGTCTGCTTGTCACCGTATTTATCGAAGAGGGGCGGTAGGCCTTGCTCGGCACGGTCCGCCTCCTCCTTGTCCCATATAGGCTCCGCCACTCTGTAACCGCCGGGACCGAGTGTGTGTTCCCCTAAGTTCAGCTCCCGCATTTCTTTCCCCCACTGACTTGATTGGGAGTTTGCGGTGCTCGAGCAATTGATCTTGAAGTCGTTGTAGTCATCTTCGGTGATCGAAGGATTTTTCTCCTTGATCTTCTCATAACTCTCACCTTTCTCGATCATTCTCTTCACATTGCTTTTCCAAGTAGACAGGGCCTTGCTCATCTTCGTGAGGGCAGCATTGTTCACTTTATTCCCTTTGAGGCTTGTGTTTTCAAATTCAGCGGGGAACTTGTATCGTTCGTGCAGCTTCGTGAAGAGGAGGTTGCGCAAATTCCCTCGGTCAGGATGCCTCAGGTTCTCGGTGTTGATCGAGACGGTGCTCCGGAGAATGCACCCGAGCTGAAGCGAGTACCCCTTGACTATTCGTTCGGGCGCCGTTGGATTCCCGTCGGAGTCCACTTCAGTAACTTCCTCCTTGAGGGTGCGGAGCACGGTCGGGCGCCGGTCCTTCCGTTGCCTCTTCGGTTGGCTGCCATCTGTGCGTGCGCCGCCATCATCAGTGGTGGCATCCTCGGCGGCACCATCAGTGGTGGCATCAGTGGGGTCATCCTCGGCGGTACCATCAGTGGTCTCAGGATCGGTGGGGAAGGCGGCGTCCTCATACAAGTGAGGTTGTTCCTCCATCTCCTGGGACAGCTCCCAGAATGCCTTGCCGCCCGAACCCCCGGCCTCATCGTTGTTGGCCATGTTTCTCTCTAAATAGGAACAAAGTTTGGTCAAAAAGTTGGTTATTGTCAAGGAACAAGATCATGGTCTCATCATTTAGGGTTTGTCGACACCGAGGCATCCTAAAAGCTAAGCTTTTATCATTGAGGGTTTTTCGACGCCGAGGCACCCTAAAAGCCTAAGCTTTCATCATTAGTCACAAGTACCCCGGCCCATGCATTAGTCACAAGTACCCCATATGTCCTATTTTTAGCAAAGTCATGCTAAAATTCACGGAAAATTTCAGCATGACCTTTGCTGAAAATAGGACATATGGAGTACCCGAATTTGCTGGAACGGAAGTTAATCGACATTCCAGCAAACTCAAGGGCCTCTCGGGTGGACAAGGCAAAAAAGGCCTCCATCACAACATGGAAAATACATTGGCATGTGAAGAGGTGAAACAATATATGCATCTCCAAGCAGTATCATTCAACATTTTGGACAAACCACTACAAGCAATACTGGATCAGATACAAGAAGAATGTGAGAAAATGCAGACAAATACTAACAGATTGAGGTGTTTAACTTGTGGTGCTCTCTGTGCTATTAACATTTCAAGTCAAAACCTTTTCTGGTTAGTAAGTGTTTCTTGAGCATATGTATGTAGTAAGTGTTTCTGCTCTCAGTGTTTCAGAACACATATTTTAGCTACCTAGTACCAGTGCTATTACCCAGCAGTTAATTAGCTTTTGCTTTTGCTTTTCAGTGCCAAATTCTAGCTAGTACCAGCAAATTAACATCTAGCAGCAATCATTTTCAAATATATATACACTGGACATTTTAATATTAACCTAAGGAAAAATGAATAGTTAGGTTAATTACCCACTGTTAGTTATTCAGTCTGATGCTTTGTTCTACACTTTGATGCAAATTAGTATATAGAAGAAGCTATTTACTAGCAGTACCATATATAAAAGACATTCAGTCTGATGCTATTTACTAGCAGTACTAGCAGTTTTTTTCTTCTTCAATAACTGTATTGTCCATCAGACTGTATTGGCCATATATAAAAGACATTCAGTCTGATGCTATTTACTAGCAGTAGTAGCAGTTTTTTTCTTCTTCATTAACTGTACTAGCAGTTTTTTTTTCTTCTTCATTAACTGTATTAGCTATTTACTAGCAGTACTAGCACTTGGATCATATGCTAACGCTACATTGATACATCATCATGCTGGGTAATATTAAACCCAAGCAACTTTATAATCAACCCAAGATACATCAACTACTGCACTGTCCTGCCTAATAAAAACAGTCATGCCAGCATATAGTATATAAATCTGAATTTGTGTTTACAAGAAGAGTGCCCATTGCAATGTAAACCTGAGAACACAACTCACCTCAAGTGCAGGATATAGCAGACACCTACTTCTTCAGTCAAGTGCAGTAAAAGACCGTTTGCAGAACCTGTTTAGTCAGAGTTGAACATTAGAATCCATACTATGCTCTACTATGCTTGTAAAGGAACACCTGCTAGCTAGCTGCTGTCGAGTTGCCAGCATTCGTCGTCAGTGAAAAAAATGAAGAAGAAAAAAGGCATGCATGCACTGGTTTGCCAAAACAGAGCACTTTAGTCCTCTGTTTTTGCTAACTGCTACACATACCCCCAAGTGAACCACCACAACATCTAAAAGCTAACAATTGTTTTTGCTTATATAATCAGACTTTTTGTGCTAAAAAAACCATAGAACAACTGCTCCAAATTTCTAAATAAACTGCCATTTCATTTTATTCAATAATGAACTGTACTCTTTATGGGTTTTTTAGTTAAATGCAGAAAATCCAAAGTTAATTCCGCCGGGCTTTTCTATGTTTTTTATACATAACTGCTAAAACCCTAGGAGTTAACCGAGCCACCAACAGAATGTGGACTTAAAAAGAGAGAGTCACGGACAGTGACATGATACATTTTCATAAAATTAGCTAGTTTTACTTATGGTGCACAAAGGAACAAGTACTGCAGTGCACTTAGAAAAAAATGAAGGAACTTCTCTCTACCACACGTAATCTGATTCTTTCACATTGCTTGTCTTTTCCTTTTTTTACTCAATAACGGTAAGCACTAATACTCTTAACTGCACTATAGAAACTGAACCAAATGAACTCCATGGGTGCTGCCATCTCACCCGTCATTGACGGCGCAATGAAACAATTTTTATAACTGGTGTTTGTTCTTCTCAAAGTATATTCCTTAATCGCAATGGCTAACTGCTGAAACTATACGTAACAGTCAAAACACAAACAGAAAGAACCAGATTTGAGAAATTCAGAAACTATAAACTATGTAAGTGCTGAATTATACACAACCGCTTCCAAGGCCTACTAGTGTTTTTCAGAGAGAACAACCATGTACAGTTAAAAAATGGTAACTGTGTTGGGGGGAAGTTGATGTTGCTCGATGCCTGAAGTGAGGCCGGCTGATTTAGGGAAATTAAATTCACCATTTTTTCAGGTAAAGCTACCTGCATAGGGGCGTCGAGGCGGGGGGCAGCGGCGTCGAGGCATCGAGGCGGCGTCGGGGCGGCGTCGAGGCGTCGAGGCGGCGTCGTCGAGGCGGCGTCGGGGCGGCGTCGAGGCGGCGGGGCAGCGGCGTCGAGAGAGGAGAGGGGAAGGGGATCGAGGGCGAGGGCGAGGGAGAGAGAGGGGATAGGTTTGGGCCGGGGAGGACATATGGATGGGGGCGGCACAATACTAATGGCGCACCACCCCTCGGTGCGCCATAAGTACATCCATACTAATGGCGCACCTCACCCTGGTGCGCCATTAGTATTTTTTTTATTTCCGCTCGAGCCAACAGGTTATCTTCCACCTGACCAGATCCACATCAAGTTCCCTCTACTAGCTCGACTGGTTAGCAGCCAGTTCTCACACCAGGAGGTCCTGGGTTCGATTCCCAGGCTCCACAATTTTTTTATGCATTTAAAATGCTATTTGATACTTATTTGTGTTTAAATATGTTCAAACTTGTTTAAATCATAACAGTAATATTTTTTAATAAGACAGTAATAATTTTTTAAAAATATCATCAAACAGTAATGCCGGTGGAGCGGGGGAGGGGGGGTGCGGGGGGTGGCGGGGGGGGTCGGGGCGGCGGCGGTTGAGTAGGGGAATCGAGGGTGCGGGGGGTCGGCGGAGGCGGCCGGTGGACCGGGGGGTGCTCGGCAGCGAGGGGGACCGGATCTGGCGAGGTGGGATAGCAATCGAGATGGAGGGGGATCGAGATCGAGTGTCCATGAAATTTAAAAATATTCATGATAGTTCAAAAAGTGCCCATGAAATACAATCGAGAAATGAAGGCTACGATTTAAATACAATCGATCTTAGCTAGCTATCTGTTCACAATCTTCTTGCCCTTCTTTTTCGCAAATGGAGTTCTTCTGTGGAACGGACGTCCTTTAGGTAGGGTGGTCCTGCTTCTTCTTGTGGTGTATGCTGCTACTTCATCATCGTCGTCATGTTCGATCCTCGGGTCGCCGTACTTGTCGAAGTCTTGCTCATTGGCTACTCCATCCATTCCGATGATCTTCCTTTTGCCTCTCCTCACGACAACACGACTGGGCTTTGACGGGTCGGTAATGAAGAAGCATTGGTCAACTTGGGAAGCCAGTACCCATGGCTCATTTTTCGCGGTGACGTTTGCGCCCGCGGTCTTGGATTTGGCTTCGGGTATAACCATGGTGGTGAAATACCGGTCTTCTTTTAGGACGCTCTTCGCCCATCTGACACGGAACATCGGGACCTTCTCTCCAGCGTAGCTCAGCTCCCAGATCTCCTCGATCCTTCCGTAGTATCTGTCCTTGTCATTACCGGTGTAGGATTCCATCGTTACCCCGGAGTTCTGATAACCATCGCTCTTCATGTCCTTGGCCTCGGTGTAGAATGTGTAGCCGTTGATATCGTACGCCTCATAGGTCATCAGGTTGTGCTCGGCGCCCTGTGACAAGGCGAATATGAGTTGTTCTTCCGCGGAAGAATCCTCATGTAAAGGGTACGACAGAAGCTTCTGCTTGAACCAACGCGTGAAACATGAGTTGTGCTCTTTGATTATATCTCCGTCCGTCCTCTGTTGGCCTCGGTCATTGTACGTCTTCTTAATAAAGGTTTTGTGCTCTACCACCCAAGGATCGACCACGTCTATGTGTTGTAGCGCGACTAGGTTTGCTCTTTCAAAGTCGGCGAGTCGACCCTCTAAGTCGACATGCATTTCGCGGCGACCCTCACGGTGACCCCATCCAGCGAGCCTGCCGAGGTGCCTGTTGACGGGCAGACCAACGGGGTTCTCGATGCCTAGATAATTCGTGCAGTAGGAGATGCACTCTTCGGTCAGAAAGCCCCTGGCTATACTTCCCTCTGGACGTGACATGTTGCGAACGTATCCTTTGATGACACCATTCATCCTTTCGAACGGCATCATGCTGTGCAGGAACGTCGGCCCGAGTTGGATGATATCCTCCACTATATGGACCAGCAGATGCACCATAACGTCGAAGAATGCGGGCGGGAAGTACATCTCAAGCTCGCATAGTATCACCACGATCTCTTCCTGTAGCCTTCTGAGTTGCCTCACGCCAATCGACTTCCGAGAGATGACGTCGAAAAAGTTGCATAGGCCAAATAGCGTTTCACGGACGTGCGCGTCCATGATCCCACGGATTGCAACTGGAAGTATCTGCGTCATCAGCACGTGACAGTCGTGAGACTTCATCCCACTGAACTTCTGCTTCGCTGGGTCTAGGTATCTGCTTATCTTCCCCGCGTAACCGTAAGGAAGTTTTACTCCTAGGAGGCAGGTGAAAAACTGCTCGATCTCCTCCTGACTTAGAGTGAAGCACGCGGGAGGGTAGTCATTTCCGGTCTTCTTGGCCTTTTTGCCTTTGCAACGACTTACTGTGTCCTGCTTCGCCTCATCATCATCATCATCATCATCATCATCATCATTAGCGTGAAGCTCCTGCCTGATGCCCATTGATTTCAAGTCTGCCCTTGCTTTCGGCCCATCTTTGGTCCTCTCTGGCATGTTGAGCAGGGTACCAAGCAGACTCTCGCACACGTTCTTCGTGATATGCATGACATCAAGGCTGTGAGGCACACGGTGGATCTTCCAGTACGGCAAGTCCCAGAAAACAGACCTCGTTTTCCATACCTTCAGCGGCTCTGGCGCCTTTCGCTTCTTTCCCGGCTCTGGCGCCTTTTGCTTCTTTCCCGGCAGTGGGCAGTCTTTCCAATTTTTCAACAGCTTGTCTATTTCCTCGCCGCTCCTCGTACACGGGCGTTTTCGGGGTTCGGTTTCACCATCGAACAGATCCTTGCGTTTCCTCCACGGGTCATCGTCGCGAAGCCACCTTCGATGTCCCATGAACACGGTTTTCGAAGACCCGGGATCTCTATCTAGCTGGCGATACGTTGTGTCATCCATGCACCTTACGCATCCAGAAAATCCGTGGACTACCTGCCCCGCGAGATATCCGTAACCGAGATAGTCGTGCACCGTCGTGAGCAGTGCGGCTCTCATAGGGAAATATTCTTTCTCTGCGGCGTCCCACGTATTGGCTGGCGTTTTCCACAGCGTGTCAAGCTCCTCTTTCAGCAGCCCCAGATACAGATTGATGTCGTTCCCTGGTTGTTTCGGTCCTTCAATTAGCATACTCATGTGAATGTACTTCCTCTTCATGCACAACCAGGGGGGAAGGTTGTACATCCACACAAACACAGGCCAGGTGCTATGTGTGCTTCTCTGGCTGCCAAACGGATTGACTCCATCGGTGCTCGCGCCCAGCACGATGTTCCTTGGATCGTTCCCAAATTCTAGGTCTTCGAAGTTCAACGCTTGCCACTGGCTCGCATCCTTAGGGTGACTCAGCATCTTGTCTTTTTTATCTATCTCCGGATCATTTGCGTCATCTTCTCGCTTCTTCTCCTCCCTATCCGCGTGCCAACGCAGGAGCTTTGCTACCTTAGGGTCCGCGAAATACCGCTGCAGACGAGGAGTGATCGGAAAGTACCACACCACTTTTCGAGGAGCTTTCTTCCTCTTCTTGTATCGAGTGACGCCGCACACCGGACATATGGTAGACTCCGCGTGCTCGTCCCGATAAATGATGCAATTGTTCATGCACACATGGTATTTCACGTGCGGTAAATCCAGAGGACACACGATTTTCTTCGCCTCCTCCAAACTGGTCGGGCACTTGTTCCCCTTGGGAAGACGTTCGTGCCAGAATGACATGTTCTCGTCGAAGCATGCGTCGGTCATTTTGTGTTTTACCTTCATCTCCAGAGCCATGAGCGTTACTTTCAGGCGGGTATCCTCGGGCCTGCATCCTTCATACAATGGAGTAACCGCGTCTAACTCAAGTTGATCCATCTTGGCTTTCTCTCGGGCGGCAGCTCTTGCGTTATCCGTCTGCTTGAGAAGCAGCTCTTGAATATGAGGGTCCTGCACCCAGCCCATCGATGGTCCAGCGTCGTCTGCTCCGCCGGCATCATCATCTTCATGATCATGCCCGTCGTCTGCTCCGGCATCTTCCTCATCATCATGTCCTGCATCTTCTACATGATGACTGTGTACAGCATCACCGTCGTGATCATCTCCTGGGGATTCTTCGTCTTCTCGCCCGCCCGAGCCGCGGTGGTTGTCTTGCTGCCCTTCCTCATTTCTTGCCCGGCCCCCATGGACGACTTCGTAGTCATCTTCATCACCTTGCCACCGATAGCCATCCATGAAACCACGCAAGAGCAGGTGGTCCCGCACCTGCCCGGAATCCGGGTCCGCAATAAGGCTCTTCAGCTTGCATCTTCGACACGGACATCTTATCTCCGTCTCGTTCTTTTGAAGCATCTCGGCCTTCGCGGACCTCAAAAACCTATTCACGATGCCTTCGGTCATCGTGCGGACCATGGTCGCCTGCGGGGTAGAGCAAAACGATATTTTAGAACCAAGAAAAAATTTGGCATGACTTTCCCTAAAAATAGGACCAAAAAGAATGCTTAATGCCAAAATTCTCGCCGAAACGGAAATGAATCAACATTCCGGCAAAATATTGGCAACTATCGCATTTCAAATACCGGTACACCTCCAAACACAAACACATATGCAACACCACAAACATATGCAACACCACGAACATACATAGATCTAGCTAGGCCATAAAAAGTGCATGTGCACATTGTTGTAGGGAGAACAACATAAATATAGCTTCCCCCCTTACTTACCTATCAAAACAAGGTAATTTAACCACTTAATTTGAATGAATCTATGGTGGAAATGAGGTGAAAAAGAGGAGGCACCCGAGACAAGGAGGAGGTGGAGAGAATGAAGTGGGGAGAAAGTGAGTGTGGGTAGGAGAGGCTGTCCAAAATATCTTGTTGCTGCCCACTTACTAATGGCGCACCAACTCTAAATGCGCCATTAGTAATCCAGGTTACTAATGGCGCACCTTCTGGTGGTGCGCCATTAGTAGTTTTGCAAAAAAAACATACTAATGGCGCACTGTTCCACAGTGCGCCATTACTAGTTTAAACTAGTAATGGCGCACGGTGGAACAGTGCGCCATTAGTAGTTTTGCAAAAAAAGGAATAAAAAATATAATAAAAAAACAACATTAGTGGCGCACTTTCCGACAGGTGCGCCATTACTAGTTACAACTAGTAATGGCGCACTGAGTCTGGATGCGCCATTAGTATGTTTGGACAGGCGCACTAGTTCAAAAAAATTTTGATACTAATGGCGCACCTTGGGCCAGGTGCGCCATTAGTAGTTTCAACTCTAATGGCGTATCAGAAGGTGGTGCGCCATTAGTATATACTAATGGCGCACCGCTTGTCTGGTGCGCTATTAGTATCAATCCCATCTATAGCCCTTTTTCTAGTAGAGTTTGATGCCCAATTTATGTAATATGTCGTAATTTCTTTATTGTATAGTCTAGGTTTTTTCTTATTCACGATGCTGCAGTTATTTTACTATATATATATATCCTGTCTTCGCAGTAAACCGGCCAAACCATAAAATTACGGTACATAATCGGGTCGTCATGCAATCATGATGTATGATCCGCATCATGGGCCCCGTCAAACTGGCCCACTAGTAGATTCGGGCCTTTAATAGGCCGAGTAACCCTCGGCCCTCTTTTCACAAGAAAACTCAATGGGCTTTTAGGAGGCTGAGAAGTAGGCTGGGCCTGAAACGTGCCGAATAGCTCATGGGCCGGCGGCAGCCCGAAATGGACCCTGGCCCATGATTGTGCGAATCAATTCACGGGCTTTTAACAGGCCAAAGTTGTCTCAGTCCTTGTTTGTCCCAATCAGATATCGGCTGCGAGCAGGCCGGATGCAAACCGGGCCGTAGTTAGGCCCAACTATATGACGGGCTTTTAACATGCCGAAATTAATATAGGGCCGAAATGTTAAATGTGCCCTTAACAGGCCGAAACTAATATCACGCCGAATTACTAAATGGGCCTTTAGCAAGTGGCCCCAAAAGCATAACGTCCAATCAACGAGCCGAATCTGATATGGGCCATAATTGAGCCCAAAGCCTCTTAAAGGGTCGGACCTGATCTGGGTCATGATTTGGCCCAGAAAGTGGGAGGCTTTTAACGGGCCGGATCTTATATGGGCCATTACTAGGCCCGGAACGTGGCAGGCCATTAATGGACCGGATCAATTATGGGCCGACATTTGGTCCAAAACATGGCAGCCAATTAATGGACCGGCCTACTAGGGTCCTCAAAATCTTGTGGGCCTACAGCTGGGCTGGCCCATTAATGTCGGCGAAATCTCGTGGGCCTTTAGCTGGGCCGGCCCATTATGGGCCGCCAAATCTTGTGAGCCTTTAGTTGGGCCGGTCCATTTAAACTTGATTGGCCGTGCCACGTGTCGACGTATCATAGGCGCCTTCTGTCCAATGAGTGGATGACATCTGTCCCAACGATGAGCCGACACGTGTTTCCTCCAGCCAATGATGATTTTACATGTCGAAAATCCCCATTGGTCGGGCTGTTAACGGGTTATCGGATCCAAAACCTGACCCGATAGCTTAACGACGTTCCGTTACGGTGGATACCACGTGTTGGTCACCCTTGACGAAAGCACTTCTGTGACGCGCGATTTATCGTCATGGAAGTGGACACTTCCGTGATGATAATTTTGGTAATGTCATCGAACACTTCTACGACAGCACAGGTATGACTATCTTGATTCTGTCATACATTTGTCATGGATGTACATGCATGACAAAAAACGCGACCTACAGTGACAAACACGTATCATCATGGAAGTGTATTTTTTTGTAGTGTGCCAAGTTGGCGCCGCGCGGCTCAGTGATGTAGAACCACCCCGATTGCCACCCTTTTACGGTCTCCGCAAAGGAACCGTCCAGCCAGGTGACGTTAGGCATCTTGCCCACCATGGCTCCTCCGCACTCCTCTTGTTGGCCGCTTACAACCTTCGGCTTCACGCAGAAGGTTTGCAGCCATAGGCCAAAGTGAGGCAGATGCGGAGGAAGGCCTCGCATACGACGATGAACGCCGAGATGTTGAGGACAAAGTTCGGGGCTAGATCATGGAAATCTAACCCGTAGTAGAACATGAGCCCGCGGCCGAAGGGATGGAGTGGAAATCCCAGTCCACATACGAAGTGGGCGACGAATACGACTTCTCGTGGGGTCTTGGGGTCGGAATGACCTGCCCGGCATCCGGTAGCCGGTGCGCTATGTCTGCGGCCAAGTATCCGGCCGCCCGATGATCTGTGATGTGCTCCTCCTTGACGGTGGAAGCCACCCACTTGCCTCCTGCTCCGGACATGTTTAGCTGTGCGGAGAAGACTTGGGCTTGGGTGCTGGAGCTCGAGGGGGCAAGAGTGGGCAAAGGAGGAAGAAGGCGTGGGAGAAAATGGGGAAATCTTATCCCTTTATAGAGGCGCCGAAAGTGGTGCGCCTCCCCACTTGCCCATTGGGAATCACTTGCTTCCCAAGCGCCACGATTGATGGCGTGGTGGGATTACCTATACCCGTATTAATGAGAATCACGTGATAAGGGGACACGATCTCTGCTTCAACAAGACGTGTCAAAGAAACCGCCTCGTAATATGTGTTGTAGCTGGTTATGGAAAAACGGTTTGAATAATGATCCGACCGTAATAATGTGTCACGTCATCAGAAAAAGTTGTCAGCAGATTACGTTTGTGAAATATCATTCTCTCTACAGCGGTGTGTAAAGATCATTTTGTGGATCCGGACACGATTCAAGTGTTCGATAATTACTTTGGAGTATTCGGAGAAGGAACCCGCCTTGCAATGCCGAAGACAATACTGCACGCCGGACTCATCGTCATTGAAGCCTAGTTCAGGTGCTACTGAGGGAGTCCTGGATTAGAAGGTATCCAGACAGCCGGACTGTGTGCAACGCCCGGACTATTGAAGCGTGAAGATACAAGATTCAAGACTTCGGTCCGTGTCCGGATGGGACTCTCCTTTGCGTGGAAGGCAAGCTTGGCGATCCGGATATTATATTTCCTTCCTTGTAACCGACTCCATGTAAACCCTAGCCCTCGCCGGTGTCTATATAAACCGGAGAGGTTGGTCCTTAGAAGGCCGATCACAATTACAATCATACCATCATAGGCTAGCTCTTAGGGTTTAGCCTCTACGATCTCATGGTAGATCTACTCTTGTACTACCCATATCATCAATATTAATCAAGCAGGAAGTAGGGTTTTACCTCCATCGAGAGGGCCCAAACCTGGGTAAACATCTGTGTCCCTTGCTTCCTATTACCATCAGCCTTGACGCACAGATCGGGACCCCCTACCCGAGATCCGCCGGTTTGGACACCGACAGTACCCCTGACTAAATTTTTTTAGTCTCAAGACTAGTTTTAGCCCCTCTTTAATCAGGAGTGCTTAGAACTTTAGCCTCTTAAAAAGACTATTTTTGTCAGACTAAAATAAGTCCCTTGTATCCAAGCACCCTCTAATTTACCATGTGTTTCGCTTGTTTACTCCGTGACACTTTATTACTACTACTGTAGCTCACTGTTAGTGTAATACTAGATGAATGACCTTGTTCCTTCTTAGATTTTCCTTTCAGAATTGCTACTTCTTGGTCGTTTTGAACAAATATCACCAAGACTACAAAGTGCACAAATACGTTTATAAATAAAGTCTAATAATAAGATGAAACGAGTATATGCACATCTCAAGAACAACAACATGAATAGGAGTAGGAAAGTAATTTCTTTTTCTCGTCAAAGAAATATAATCTACTCGCAATTAGAAGGGAGGTCCACAGCTGTACTTGTAGCCTTGTAGATTATTATACAAGTATCAGTCTCTTGTTTTCTTTCTGCGGGGAAGTATTACTTGTGAGACAGCGACAGCGACAACGACCTGGCCGTGTTTCAAGCCAGAACCATAACCGAGCCGACTCAAACCAGAACCGATCAAGGTCATTTTTTGTTCTACTGAGGGAGTCCTGGATTAGAAGGTATCCAGACAGCCGGACTGTGTGCAACACCCGGACTATTGAAGCGTGAAGATACAAGATTCAAGACTTCGGTCCGTGTCCGGATGGGACTCTCCTTTGCGTGGAAGGCAAGCTTGGCGATCCGGATATTATATTTCCTTCCTTGTAACCGACTCCATGTAAACCCTAGCCCTCTCCGGTGTCTATATAAACCGGAGAGGTTGGTCCTTAGAAGGCCGATCACAATTAAAATCATACCATATAGGCTAGCTCTTAGGGTTTAGCCTCTACGATCTCATGGTAGATCTACTCTTGTACTACCCATATCATCAATATTAATCAAGCAGGAAGTAGGGTTTTACCTCCATCGAGAGGGCCCGAACCTGGATAAACATCTGTGTCCCTTGCTTCCTGTTACCATCAGCCTTGACGCACAGATCGAGACCCCCTACCCGAGATCCGCCAGTTTTGACACCGACAGTACCCCTGACTAAATTTTTTTAGTCTCAAGACTAGTTTTAGCCCCTCTTTAATCAGGAGTGCTTAGGACTTTAGCCTCTTAAAAAGACTATTTTTGTCAGACTAAAATAAGTCCCTTGTATCCAAGCACCCTCTAATTTACCATGTGTTTCGGTTGTTTACTCCGTGACACTTTATTACTACTACTGTAGCTCACTGTTAGTGTAATACTAGATGAATGACCTTGTTCCTTCTCAGATTTTCCTTTCAGAATTGCTACTTCTTGGTCGTTTTGAACAAATATCACCAAGACTACAAAGCGCACAAATACGTTTATAAATAAAGTCTAATAATAAGATGAAACGAGTATATGCACATCTCAAGAACAACAACATGAATAGGAGTAGGGAAGTAATTTCTTTTTCTCGTCAAAGAAATATAATCTACTCGCAATTAGAAGGGAGGTCCACAGCTGTACTTGTAGCCTTGTAGATTATTATACAAGTATCAGTCTCTTGTTTTCTTTCTGCGGGGAAGTATTACTTGTGAGACAGCGACAGCGACAACGACCTGGCCGTGTCTGAAGCCAGAACCATAACCGACCCGACTCAGACCAGAACCGATCAAGGTCATTTTTGGTTTATGGGCGTGGCCAAAGCTCATTGGCACACAGGGTGCCACCCAAGTATGGTAGTCAACACTCAACAGCGTCGTCACAAAGGCATGCGGATATGGAAAAAGATAGTGCATGCTGTGGGTCCGCCAGGCGACCGTCGCCTTCGCTCTCCGTCACCGCGTCGCGAAGAACCAGAACCGAGCGCTCGGTTTCCGGTTTCCCAACGTGGTTGTGCAAATGATACGGCCGACCTGTAATCCTTGCTGCTTTTCTTTACACAGGTACACGTATTAGTAATGGCGATTTGCTGACGACACACTTTGAAAATTGAGAGCAAGTCATCCAACCTTTTATGCAAACACACCTTTGTTTAGAGAACTTTATGCAAACACACTTGAAATATGGCGTCGTTGGCATGAGTGGAGCGTTTTGGAGCTCGCCCTCTATCAAGGCTGAATTTTTTTTTTAAATTCAAAATTTAAACTTTTCAGTTTTGAAAAAAAATCTGAAACAACTTTGTTCAAGTAAAGAAGGATGTGATGTGTATGCGCGTAAAATTTTAGGATGAAATACCTTAAAATGTAATTTGTGCAAAAAAGACAAATTCATGGACTTTGAGGACGGATAGTGCATCTACTAAAGTGGTTCAGTTTTTTTTGTAGCACTCATTTTAACGGTTTTGTCATGAAAATTTACACACTTGTGCATTATGTCTCTAAGTATATGTATATTTTTATTTTTATTTTGAAACATGCAAATTTGAATTTTGATCATTTCAAATCCGGCCTCCCTAGAGGCCGAGCTCCATTGAGCATTTTGCGAATATTAGATGTAGCTGCAGTTGGATAACGGTCTACATATCACAAACTCGTAATGCCTATATAAGATTATACTATGAATGATCATAGTCATAAATATAAATATTGCAATTTAATTGTTGTCCAACTGTAATTTGTTCACCACACTTGTCTGCTCACGAGAGATGCCACTAGTGAACCTATGCCCCCCAGGTCTATGCTCTAGGACTGAAAACCTCATCAAAACTATTACTTTTGGTTGCACTGTTTCTTTTAACTTATCTATCTATTAAAAAGCTTGACAACATATTCTTGACGTGTTGGAGACAAGTTTGTGTTGTGTTTTGTGCACAGGTAGTAGTGACTTTGTTTGCTGAAAGAACTCTTTTTGGTTTGATAAACATTAGTTCCTTACCGAGGGAAATACTTATTGCTAGATTACTTCACCTTGATTGAGCTCCTAAGGTCTGAAGAAAACTTCTCACAAGATAAAGGATGTCATCTAGCTACTTGCGATGGACGCTAAGGTCCTAAGAAAATTACTCACACATGATCATGGTAGCAGCAAGGTTGATAAAGATGGCTCCGGTGATGAATTTACCCTCTGGCAGGGTGCCGGAAAGGGCATCCAGATTGTATCTCCCCGAACAGGAACATGCGGCGGCGAAACAAATCACGAAAAATAGTACAGAGGGTTTCTCGAATTATGGAATTTATAGGTGAAAGAATCAACATACGCGGTGCCATGGGCCTCACATGGCCTCCCCACACGGATGGGGCCTAAGTCGTGCCACCTGGCCTCCTGGGACCTGGTGTGGCCCCCTGGCCCATCCCAACACTTTCTGGAATCTTTATAACTTGAAAAAAGTCATCCTAAATCCTCATGGTATTTTGAGCTACAAAGATATTGATTTTCTGAAAAGTCTAACATGTAGAAAACAATAATTGGCTCTGGTAGGTTAGTCTAGAAAAATAATAAAAATTGTTATAAAAGTATACAAAAGTGATATTATAATAGCATGAAACAAAAAATATAAAGATGTTTGAAACGTATCACCATCCGACAAATCATACACACATTCGGGCAGACCCCACACATGAAGCAGCGAAGCAGCCTCTCGCTGCCCGGCCTCTCATCTCCATGACCCATGGTCGGATGGGCATTAGGGCTAGCTGGTGGACGGTCACACGCGCGAGACGGGCCCACGCGTGGGCCCGACTGGCGCGAGCGAAGCACCTCGGCTCGGGCCGAAGGATGCTGACAGGGCGACCCGGCTCGAGCATCGGCCGAGTGGACGGTCACAAGCCGAGTCGGGTGCACGCGCGGTTCCAACTGGCGTGAGTGAAGCAACCTGGCCGGGGCCAAAGGACGCTGTTAGGGCGACACAGATCTCTTGCCGCACGCGGGGCAACGCCCAAGACACGGTACATTGGTGCAATCGAAAACACCATAGGGAGGTGGCCCGGAGGACCATGCAACCAAATATATATTGGAAAACATAGTAGAAAACAAAAAAATCGTCATACGGATCATACTTCCGGATCACTATGAAGATGCATACCAAGTTTGATTGGATCGTTACCAACTTCGAGTTGTAGTGGAAGAAGAGTTAGTGTAGATCATTGATAAAGCCCCTAGAACCATCGATGATCAATTCCTCGAACCGAAGACCGAAAGCACGGTCTCTTTGTGGATTTCTAATATACAATGAACATTTTTTATATACTGGGAACTTTTTACTATAGACAGTGAACTTTTTATAATATACATTGAACAATAGTTAATATACGGTAAACATTTTTAATATACACACCAAGTTAGTTTCTAATATAAAATAGAAATTTTGTATATACGATGAAATTTTGTATATATGAACAAATTTCTATGAAAATTGGTATTTCTAATATACGATGATCTTTTTTTACTATAGGCTGAACTTTTTCTAATACACACCGAGCATTTTTAGAATGAACTATTGAAGAGTTTTTCCAACAAAAAAGACGACGGAGAAAAATAGAAACCCTTAAGAAAAATAGAACCAGAAGCCCGGGAACAACACACAACATAAATCTCAAATAGATGTTTAAGAATTTGAAAAAAGAAAAATAAGAACAGAAAAAAGCAGAAGAGAAGAAAATAAAATAGAAAAGAAACAAAAAATATAAAAAATATGAAAAACGACCAGAAAATCTACATAGAAAAAAAAACATCTGAAAACCAACCAGAAAACTGCTTAGCTAGGCCTCGGCTCAGGTCTGACTCGCGTGGGCGATCGCATGATCCTTTTTTGTTACATTCTCTCTCGAAATAGCATCATATATAACGGGTGCGTTTGGTTACCTGCATCTTTTTTGCCTCTTTGGATGCTTGTCTAAGTTGGGTCTGGTTGAGCATATGCAAGCAAAAAACCAGTATCTGCATGTTGATTGATTGCCTGCATTGCATCAAGGCCCAGATAGGTGCATGTTGTTTGGTTGCGTGCGTTTGTGCTTTATGGGCGAGCAGATGCAAAGCACAACTGTTTAGCTGTATGCAAGTACTTGGTCTGCTCATCTCTTTTAAATGTGGTGGACTTACACCCATTTGATAGGACACAACACAGACAACACACTATGATCAAGAACAATAGCAGAAGAACATAGCAAAAAATGAAATCATGCAGATAAGCTAGGCATAAGTAGCAGAAGAACACTACTAGGCATAATTAACAACCGGGAATCCCATACCTGTCGTGGTGGGCGCACGGCAGATGCCATGGGATGGATAAAGAGAGGAGGAGGCTCGAGGGCACTAGTGGGCTCCAGAGGCGAGGTTGGCATGAGCGAGCGCGCGACGCAAGACATACCCAGGTTTGGGGCTCTCCGGAGAGATAATACCCCTAGTCCCGCCGAGAGTGGTTTATATGTACTAGTACAGAGCTACTCCTAGAGCTGTATGGAGGAAGGAGGAAGACTGGTCAGGGCTTAGCCTGCTCCTTCTCCCTATGTGTGTTCTACCTATCGGTTGTCTATCTTCCTATGTGCTTTTTTGTATGCATGAGGGCTCCTAGGGGGTTTTATAGGCCAACCCCCCATGGGTACAATGGTAATGTTACAAGGCCGTAGGGCCGGGTCGTCAGTGTCCGGGAACTCGGTGCTGGGCCCGCCAGACGCCCGTGGTTTGTCGGGTTCCCCTAGGCTTGGCCCCGCTTGCCTAGGGGCACTGTGCGCCGTCTTGTCGATCATCGCCCTGACTGCGGCCGCCTGGGCGGCGCACATGTTCTTCGCGGGAGTTTCGTAGACGGGCGGGATGGCGCCGAAGGCGCGGCCGATCGTGCCGCCCTGGGCTCGCACATCGGCGACCAGGCTCAGCTCGGCCGCGGCAGGCGTGAAGCCGTAGGCGGCGTTGCGCTCCAGCTGAGCGGAATCTAGGCGACGCTGCGTGGTGGCGAGCGTCTCGGTCGGGTCCAACAGGTGTTGGCGGTTCTCCTCGAGCCAGGCCCGGGCCTCGTCGACATTGGAGGCATCAATGTCGGTGCCGATGGGGAGGCGAAGGCTCTGCATAGCGGCACACAATGGGTTGGGCGAGGCGGCCCGAACCGCTGCGGCCTTGTCTTCGGTGGCCTTCCTCGCCGCGCCTGACGAGGAAGAGGCGACGGTGCCGGTGACAAAAACCTCCATGTGGACGTCATTGCCCCGGCGGGAGCGCTGCCGCCGAGGGAGAGGGGGGAGTCGGAGAAGTCAAGTACCTCGCTGGGGTACTCATCGGTCGCAGGCGCGTCGGAGATGCGCAGCGCGGCGAAGGAGGCGGTGAGCGTGTCGATGACGTCGTCCGCCAACGTGACGAGCTCGTCGGAGTCGGAGAGGAGCCCCGTCTGAAGCATGCTCCCGGCCAGGACCTCAAGCTGCCCCATGGTGGATGCCAACTGTCATGGTGGGCGCACGGCAGATGCCATGGGATGACTAAAGAGAGGAGGAGGCTCGAGGGCACTTGTGGGCTCCAGGGGCGAGGTTGGCATGAGCGAGCGTGGGACGCAAGACATACCTAGGTTCGGGGCTCTCTGGAGAGATAATACCCCTAGTCCTCCCGGGAGTGGTTTATATGTAACAGTGCGGAGCTGCTCCTAGAGCTGTATGAAGGAAGGAGGAAGACTGGCTAGGGCTTAGGCCGCTCCTTCTCCCAATGTGTGTTCTACTGATCAGTTGGCTATCTTCGTGTGTGCTTTTTTGTATGCATGAGGGCTCCTGGGGGGTTTTATAGGCCAACCCCCTAGGGGTACAATGGTAATGTTACGAGGCCGTAGGGCCGGGTCATCAGTATGCGGGAACCCGGTGTTGGGGCCCGTCGGGTGCCCATGGTTCGCTGGGTTCCCCTAGGCGTGGATCCTGCTTGCCTAGGGGCACTGTGTGCCTTCTTGTCGATCGTCAGGGAGTGGCCGAGTCGAGTCGAGTAAAGTGGCGCTCCATCAGGTCACCGCTTGCTGGCGTTAGCAGTGACGATGGGGGACCTGTTGCCACGCCGGCCCTAGTCAGCGGGTAGGTGAGGGGCACTGTTTCCACGCTTTGGCTGACCAAGGGCATGGGCAGGGCACTATTTCCTCGGTCATCGGTGGACGGAGACTCGTCCCATGTACGGCCTGGATGGGACGGGAGCTGACCCATGGCTGGGTTGAGGAACATGCCAAGGGCGGAGCTGGCTTGTTGGGGAAGTCTTGTCGTGCCGGGTTCGGCTGCTTTGAGCTAGTTGTTGGGGCCAAGTCGAGGAGCTTGGCCGGGTCGGAGAGTTCGGCCGGGTCGAGGGGCTTGGCCGGGTTGAGCGACCCAGCCAAGCGCGGGCCAACTTGAGGGGCGATGCTAGCCCTGTTATTTTTGATAAGGATCCGGGTTCCGTTGCCTGGCTGGGGTTCATCCCCCCAACAATGCCTCTTCTGGACCCAAGGGTGCTGGTCATTGGGCAAAGTATAAACATGTTCACAGCAAACTGCTTCAGTTCATACTTGAGATAGACAAACTACATGGCATGCGAGATGTCGCCGATACAACTGTGCTTGGAGCACTAGACCCTACAGATGTTCGAGGTGTTGGCGTTGAAGATCTGCACCTTCAAAGTTCAAACCCAGCCCGCAAAGCCTGATTTAGGATCGAAAGTATGTCTAGTGGGGGGTGATTAGACTACTTGACCAAATAAATACTTAACCTTTTCCCAATTTTAATTCTTGGCAGATTTTAGCAACCTAGCACAAGTCAAGCAATCAACCTACACATGCAATTCTAAGAGTATAGCAGCGGAATGTAAATCATTGCATATGAAGGTAAAGGGGAGGAGTTTGGAGGGAGCAAACGCAATGTTAACACGGAGATTTTTGGCGTGGTTTCGATAGGTGGTGCTATCGTACATCCACATTGATGGAGACTTCAATCACGAAGGGTAACGACTGTGCTAGTCCACGGAGGGCTCCACCCATGAAGGGTCCATGAAGAAGCAACCTTGTCTATCCCACCTTGTCCATCGCCCACGAAGGACTTGCCTCACTTGGGTAGATCTTCATGAAGTAGGCGATCTCCTTGCCCTTACAAACTCCTTGATTCAACTCCACAATCTTGACGGAGGCTCCCAAGTGACACCTAACCAATCTAGGAGACACCACTCTCCAAACTCGGTGGGACCGATTCGTCATTTCGGTGAGACTGAAACATTACTAAAAGGAAACAGGGACTGTGCATTGCGAACTTGGTGGGACCAATCACTCATTTCGGTGAGACCGAAACATTATGAAGTGAAACAAAGAGTTTGCAATCCCATCTCGGTGAGACCGAGATCCCTATCGGTGAAACCGAAGTGATTAGGGTTTGTGGTAGTGGCTTTGTCAAATGAACTCGGTGGTGCCGGATAGATCAAATCGGTGGGGTCGAGTTTGGGTTTAGGACATATGTGGAAATGAGAAAGTGGCAGAGGGTTTTGGAGCATATCACTAAGAATTTTGATCAAGCAAGCCATTAAGCAACACCTCATCCCCTTTTAATAGTATTGGCTTTCGTATGGACTCAATGTGATATTGGATCACTAAAAAGAAAATGTAGAGTCTTGAGCTTGTTGCCAATATGTATCCTTAGCATTTTGAGGGGTCCATATCTCTAGTCCATGCCATGCCAATCATTGAAATTTCTGAAATGATCATCTTGAAAGAGTATTAGGTTAGTGATCTATATGTTGTTAAGAATTACCAAAACCACCGAGGGATTGGTTGCACTTTCAATCTCCCCCTTTTTGGTAATTGACGACAACATATAGATCAAAGCTTCGACAAATGATAATAAGAATGAAAAACATCGTCACTTTGAGAAGTATGTGATAAGAAAGAGCTCCCCCTAAATTTGTGCATTATTTAAGATTTGCTTTTGAATGCAAATGCAAAACCAATTAGGATCATATGGGTTACTCTTCCATGTCACATACATCTTGATGGGGCGCTCAAAATGATAGAAATAGGAACAATCACTCATCACCAAGGAAAAGTGAATAATCATACATAGAATATAGAGAATATCATCATCCAAGCACAAGCATTAAGTATGATATGATCAAACACATGACCGTACAAAGTATCTCACACACATAATCATAAAGTATCAACCAAGCAAGCAAGCAAATAAGTAGCAAAAGAAGCAAAACTCTCTCTCTCTCTCTCAGCCTATGATATGTACACTTTGTCCCCCTTTGGCAACAAGTTACCAAAAACCTTGAAAATGCTTGGTGCTATGCGGCTCTCTGAGCTTGATCTTCAGGAGGTGGCATTGAGAGGACTCCAAGGATGAAAGCATTTGTTGAAGTTGATGGAGTTGGTGGAGTTGCCACTGGAGGGGCAACTAAGCTTTTGCTTTCTGCCTCTTCTCTTGAGTGTCAACAGATGTGGGATCTTCAGCATTCATGACAACTGTATTGTCCTCAAAGTCAGGCCTCAAGGGAAGGTGCTCTTTGTCCAACAAATACACTCCTTTGTTCATCTTGGAGTTAAACAACATCTGGATGTGTGGAGCATACCCACATGACCTCTTCTGGTCAGCAGTTGTTCTCTTGATGATCTTGACAATCAAACTCATCACTTTGAACTTCTAGGGCAAATCAAAGAGCTGAAGCAAGTTGATGGAGTGGCCTCTGATCATCCTATGATCTCTTGATTTGGGAAACAAGGTGTGCCTCAGAATGGTGTTCATGGTGGCCAATCCTGACATCAAATAGTACAATGAGCCTAGCTTATGTGTCTCCAAGGCTTTGTCAGGTATCTCCTTGTACATGTTGGCCATGGAGTTGTGATCCTTCTTCTTCTCAACATAAACATCGATGTCTTTTTCAGCTTCTTCACGGGCATTAATGAGCTTGGCCCACTCAGCAACAAAGGACTAGTACCTAGTACCTTCAGACATCCAGACAATCTTGCCATCAGGATAGAAATGAGCTGTTGAATAGAACTGCATAATAAGCTCATCATTCCACTTGGTCAACTTCTGGCCTACAAACTTGTCAACTCCATTGAGTCTGAAGCTTTCATGCACTCCTGGAAAATGATCTTCATTAGCATCAATGTATTTCCACACACAATGGGCTTCTTATCAAGGAGCACTGTCTCATAGAAGTCCTGTTGTTCCTTGGTGTGAAACTTGTAGTCCACAACAGTTCTTCCCCTCACAGCATAGGGATATGCTTGTCTCCATAGTCTGAGCCCTGCATCCTTTCTCTCTTCATGTTCTCAGCCACTAGATGATTGTCATCATGATCTGGTACCTTTAGCTTCAATTTTCTGAGCACTTGGGCTTCCTCTTCTTCTTCTTCAATCTCAAGCACTGGGGCCTTATTCTTCTCAGCAGCAGGAATGTTCCTAGTGCTTCTATTTGGTGCAGACTTGGAAGCTTGAGCTGGAGCTTTGGGGGCAGTCTTGGGATTTGAAGGAGCAGCCCCAGACTTGATGGCATCCCCCATCAGCTTTTGAGTCTTGGCAGGAGGTGCATCTTGCTCTTCCTCCTCCTCTTCTCTTGCAGAATCTCTCACCATTGATGGCTTTCCAATTACTCTAGCAACTATTTTCCTGACCCTTTCCTTTCTTTTCTTCCCGTCACCATCTTCTCTGGTCTCAAGAGTAAATTCCATTGTCTCTTGTGTTGATGCTCTGGCCTTTGAAATTGGCACTCTCTTTGCAGGAGCTTTCTTATTTTGACCTAGCTTGGTGTTAGCAGCATCAACATATTCTTTCTTCATCACTTCCTTCTTTGAGGTCACTTCCTCAACTTTAAAATCCTCATCCTCTGAATCTGAAGTTTTTTTCTTCCTCTGACTTATTGTTGCCTTAGGAAGGTTGCTTGGAGTGCTTGTGCTACCCTCATCAAAGCTGCCAGAGGGACTAGTGCCCTCACTCATATACATCTGTTGCTCAGACTTATTCTGGCTGTCACTCTGATTAGACATTCTGTCACTGAAAACCGAGAGCTGACACTATGAATAGTTATAGATGAGATAGAGTGGATGAGCATCACAAAGTGCAGAGTTTTTGCCAAACAAATGAGTCAAAAACTCTGTTTTAGTTTTCCACAGAAAGCATTTCGGAGCTTTGTTAAACTCGGTGACACCGAAGCAACTTTGGAGTCTAAACTAGTGGAACTGTCAGACCGAGACACAGTTCGGTGACTCCGAGATTGCTAGGGTTTCACAATGTTCTGAACTCGGTCACACCGATTTGCAAGTTTTGGTCAGACCGAAAATTACAAGTGCAATGGCCTAAGCCAAATCGGTGAGACCGATTTCTACAACTCGGCCGGTCCGGTATGAGTTCGGCAGAAACCTAACCCTAAATTTTTGAATCAAAACTAATCTAAAGAAAGTTTTCTTTGGATAGATTGATCTCATACTTGGTAAGAAACATGACATTGTATTTGTGCTAAGAATTAGAGGTAAAAGATTGCAAAGTGTCGAACTCAGACCCTAACTCGGCGATGAGCTCGTTACGGCGGCAATGGAGGTAAAGATTTCTATTGACAGCGGCGGAGACCAGCGGCGGGAGGTCACTGGCGACAAGAGGACGATGCGGAGACCTGAGTCAGCAGAGCAAGACACGCGCGAGCAAATAGGTTTCGGAGAAATTTTCAAAATTTGACTTGTTGGTATATATATCCTGACCCTGTCTGTGTGACCGAGTGGAACAACACGGTGGCACTAAGATGCAGAATCGCAAGTGGTTACTGCAACTCGATGTGATCGAATAGTTCTAATCGGTTGCACCGAGATTGAAAACATAGGTCAACTCAGTGAACTCGGTATGACCGAAAAGGATTGAGGGAGTTCCGGACTAGGGGGTGTCCGGATAGCCGAACTATCATCATCGGCCGGACTCCAAGACTATGAAGATACAAGATTGAAGACTTCGTCCCGTGTCCGGATGGGACTTTCCTTGGCGTGGAAGGCAAGCTTGGCGATACGGATATGTAGATCTCCTACTATTGTAACCGACTCTGTGTAACCCTAGCCCTCTCCGATGTCTATATAAACTGGATGGCTTTAGTCCGTAGGACGAACAACAATCATACCATAGGCTAGCTTCTAGGGTTTAGCCTCCTTGATCTCGTGGTAGATCTACTCTTGTAACACACATCATCAATATTAATCAAGCAGGACGTAGGGTTTTACCTCCATCAAGAGGGCCCGAACCTGGGTAAAACATCGTGTCCCTTGTCTCCTGTTACCATCCGCCTAGACGCACAGTTCGGGACCCCCTACCCTAGATCCGCCGGTTTTGACACCGACATTGGTGATTTCATTGAGAGTTCCTCTGTGTCATCGCCGATAGGCTCGATGGCTTCTTCGATCGTCATCAATGACGCAGTCCAGGGTGAGACCTTCCTCCCCGGACAGATCTTTGTATTCGGCGGCTTTGCACTGCAGGCCAATTCGCTTGGCCATCTAGAGCAGATCGAAAGTTACGCCCCTGGCCGTCAGGTCAGATTTGGAAGTTTGAACTTCACGGCCGACATCCGTGGGGACTTGATCCTCGATGGATTCGAGCCACAGCCGAGCGTGCCGCACTGTCACGACGGGCATGATTTAGCTCTGCTGCCGGACAGTACCCTGGAGGCCGCACTCGAGCCCGCTCCGATCTTCAATTCGGAGCTGGCTGTGCAGATCAAGGACGGATGGCTAGACATCGCCTCGGGGGCTGCAACCTCTACGGCTATAGAGCCGAACACTGACCTTGTTCCTCTCGAAGCTCGCGGCTCCGAGGTGCCGGACTCCTCGCCGGACTCCGAACCTCCCGCGCCCCCTCCGATCGAATCCGATTGGGCGCCGGTCATGGAGTTCACCGCGGCGGACATCTTTCAACACTCACCTTTTGGCGACATCTTGACTTCGCTAAAGTATCTCTCGTTATCAGGAGAGTCCTGGCCGGACTGCGTCCAGGACGGTTGGGATGCGGACGATGAAGAAATTCAAAGCCCACCCACCACCCACTTGGTAGCCACTGTCGATGATCTAACCGACATGCTAGACTACGACTCCGAAGACATCGACGGTATGGACGACGATGCCGGAGACGACCAAGAACCAGCGCCTACTGGGCACTGAAAAGCCACCTCATCATATGACATATACATGGTGGATATCCCAAAGGATGGGAATGGCGAAGGGGCAGCGGAGGATGACCCCTCCAAGAAACAGCCCAAGCGTCGGCATCAGTGGCGCCGCTCTAAATCCCGCCACAGTAAGAACGAGGATTTCGGCACCAGAGATAATAATACACCGGACAGTGCCGAAGACAACCCACTCCAGCAAGATCCAGTGCAGGAGGACGCAGACGCCAGCCCTCATGAGAGAGCGGCAAAAGAAGAGGTAGAGGACTACATGCCTCCCTCCGGAGACGAGGCAAGCCTCGACGATGACGAATTCGTCGTGCCTGACGATCCCGTCGAACAAGAGCATTTTAAACGCAGGCTTATGGCCACGGCGAACAACCTCAAGAAAAAGGAGCAATAGCTTAGAGCTGATAAAGACCTGCTAGCCGACAGATGGACTGAAGTCCTCGCGGCCGAAGAGCATGAGCTCGAACGCCCCTCCAAAAGCTACCCTAAACGCAAGCTGCTCCCCCGATTAGAGGAGGAGGCATATGAACCCGCATCACCAGGAGACAATACGGCTGACCGACCACCCCGTGGTCGCGACAGAGAGGCCTCTAGGCCCCTCACTAGACCCATGCCCCGGCATCGCTCGAAAGGCACAAGGCCACAGGGGAACGCTCCGGACTTGCGAGATATATTGGAGGATAGGGCAAGACAATCAAGATCGATCTATGGATCACGTGGGCGCCCCATGATACGTGACGACAACCGTCGCGCCGGACACAGTAAGTCCGGCCGAGCCGAACAAAACAGACATAGCTCTTTTGAGCTCCGTCGTGATATCGCCCAGTACAGAGGCGCCGCACACCCACTATGCTTCACAGATGAAGTAATGGATCATCAAATCCCCGAAGGGTTTAAACCCGTGAATATTGAATCTTACGATGGCACAACAGACCCCGCGGTTTGGATCGAAGACTATCTCCTTCACATCCACATGGCCCGCGGTGACGATCTTCACGCCATCAAATATCTCCCCCTCAAGTTTAAAGGACCAGCCCAGCATTGGCTTAACAGCTTGCCAGCAGAGTCAATTGGGAGTTGGGAAGACCTGGAAGCCGCATTTCTCAGTAACTTCCAAGGCACGTATGTGCGACCACCAGATGCTGATGACCTAAGCCACATAATTCAGCAGCCAGACGAATCAGCCAGACAATTCTGGACACGGTTCTTAACCAAGAAAAACCAAATCGTCGACTGTCCGGATGCGGAGGCCCTTGCAGCCTTCAAGCATAATATCCGCGATGAGTGGCTTGCCCGGCACCTGGGACAGGAAAAGCCGAAATCCATGGCAGCCCTCACATCACTCATGACCCACTTCTGCGAGGGTGAGGACAGCTGGCTAGCACGCAGCAACAACCTCAGCAAAAATTTTGGCAGTCCGGATATCAAGGACCGTAATGGCAGGCCGCGTCGTAACAAAAACAAACGCCGCATTAACGGCGACAACAGTGAAGATACGGCAGTCAATGCCGGATTCAGAGGCTCTAAACCCGGTCAGTGGAAAAAGCCATTCAAAAGAACTACTCCGGGTCTACCCAATTTGGACCGAATACTCGACCGCTTGTGCCAGATACATGGCACCCCCGAAAAGCCAGCTAACCACACCAACAGGGACTGTTGGGTATTCAAGCAGGCAGGCAAGTTAATTGCCGAAAACAATTACAAGGGGCTGCATAGCGATGACGAGGAAGAGACCCGACCGCCGAACAATAGAGGACAAAAGGGTTTCCCCCCACAGGTGCGGACGGTGAACATAATATACGCAACGCACATACCCAAAAGGGAGCGGAAGCATGCACTCAGGGATGTATACGCGATGGAGCCAGTTGCCCCGAAATTCAATCCATGGTCCTCCTGCCCGATCACTTTTGACTAGAGGGACCACCCCACCAGCATCTGCCATGGCGGATTCGCCGCATTGTTTCTAGACCCAATCGTCGATGGATTTCACCTCACCAGAGTCCTGATGGACGGCGGCAGCAGCCTGAACCTGCTTTATCAAGACACAGTGCGCAAAATGGGCATAGACCCCTCAAGGATTAAACCTACCAAGACGACCTTTAAAGGCGTCATACCAGGTGTAGAGGCCAATTGTACAGGCTCAGTTACACTGGAAATGGTCTTCGGATCCCCGGATAACTTCCGAAGCAAGGAGTTAATCTTCGACATAGTTCCATTTCGCAGCGGCTATCATGCCCTACTCGGACGTACCACGTTTGCAAAGTTCAACGCGGTGCCGCACTACTCATACCTCAAACTCAAGATGCCAGGCCCTCGAGGAGTCATCACGGTCAACGGAAACACTGAACGTTCTCTCCGCACGGAGGAACATACAGCGGCTCTCGCGGCAGAAGTGCAATGTAGCCTCTTAAGGCAATTCTCGAGTCCGGCCATTAAGCGGCCGAACACAGCTAAGCGCGCCCGGAGTAACCTACAACAAGACCACCTGGCACATTCCGAGAACGCGTAGCAGTGCGGCCCCATCCTCAGCCCCTGTAAAACGTCAAGATAGGTCCTTCGCGTACACCATTACGCTCTGATGATACCATGGGCATGGGGAGAGGGGCGCGACCACGATAGGCCCGGACTGCGGCTCAACCACACCAGGGGCTCTCAAGTGTGTCGTTCTTTTTATTTTTTCTTTTTATTTTTACCCACAGGACTCCGTTCGTTAGAGGCCCTGTCCGGCAGTAGACCTGCCAAACTCACGATGCAACAGCCAGGGAAGAAGAAAGGCTACAGCGAATATCCAGGTGGTCTCCATTACGAGCATTAAATCTGTTTTATGCACCATTCCGCAGCCTACCCCTGGAGGGGGACATGTTTAACAGTCCCATCCCTTGCTTATCGCACCATTTGTATCGTTCTGCACTTATAGCAGTTTTTCTTGAATAAGTAATGCAGCACATTTTTGCTTCCAATTGCATTTCTCTTTTATACATATGTTCATTTATGACATTACGCATCCGTACGTTTTGGTACGGCTAAATACACCAGGGGCTTATGTTTCCCGCATCATGGTGTGATAAGTCCGAACACTTTCACAAGTGCGGCACCCCGAACTTATAGCACTATATGCATCAGCTCCGAATCATGTCTTGGGTCAATAGTTGGGTTTGCCCGGCTCCCATGTTTTGGTACCTTACGTCCCGTTGTATCGGCTAAGGTAGCACCGGGAGAACCACTGCGATTGCGCCCCAGTTGAGATGGGTTAACGCCTCAGTGGAGAAAGCTAAAACTGACCGTCATGATGAGGCGAGAGCTGGTCGCTGTTCGAGAGGTTTCTGTGAGTCCCTAAAGACTTATGCCGCTTAGAGCGAGGAGCCGGTTTTTTGTCCGGCCCAGGCGTGGATAGCGCCCCAAATTCGGCCTTCCGAAGACTAGTGGCTTCGCCGAAATTTAAAATTATAGAATTCTATGGCTAAGTGAGAGTGTTCAAGCATTATAAGTCCGGTTGCCTTGTTCGTTGTGTTGAGCGCCTCCCTAGATGGACCCAAATATGGGAACAAGAGCGCTCAAATTTATCCCAAACACCCCAGCACTCGTGGCGTGGGGGCTGAAGCCGACGACTTGCCATCTCTCAGATTTGATAAACAGCCGCACAGAAGGTAATATTTTAAATTAAAAAGCGTTGCTTAGCGCAAATGAACTAAGTTTTCAGCGCACATGATAAGAAAATGCGAGTCTACTCAAATATTACATCTTTGGAGCACTCACCCGCAATAGTGCGGGCGCCCTTCAGCACACTCTTATAATACATCTCGGGCATGCGATGCTCCTTGCCCTCCGGTGGTGGGTCCGTCACGAGCTTCTGGGCATCCATCTTGCCCCAGTGCACCTTTGCACGGGCAAGGGCCCGACGGGCACCTTCAATACAGGCGGAGTGCTTGATGACTTCAACCCACGGGCACGCATCCACCAGCCGCCGCACCAGGCCGAAGTAGCTCCCAGGCATGGCCTCCTTAGGCCACAGCCGAACTATGAGGCCCTTCATGGCCTGTTCGGCCGCCTTGTGGAGCTCGACCAGCTGCTTCAGCTGGTCGCTAAGGGGCACCGGATGTCCGGCCTCAGCATACTGAGACCAGAAGACCTTCTCCGTCGAGCTCCCCTCCTCGGCCCGGTAGAACGCGGCGGCATCGGACACGCTGCGAGCAAGATCCACGAACGCTCCTAGAGAGCTCCGAATTCGGGTAAGCAATAGGTAATTAACACTCACATCCTTACTTTGCATGAAAAATGCCTTACCCGATGCTATTTTCTTCAATGACTCGATTTCCTGGAGGGCCTTGTAGGCTTCGGCCTTAGCGGCTTTGGCACTCTCTAGAGTCGTTGCAAGCTCAGACTCTCGAGTCTTCGAGTCACGCTCCAGGCTCTCATGTTTTTGCATGAGATCCTGGAGCTCTTGCTGTAGCTCCGCCACCCGCGCCTCCTGCTTCTCTCGCTCGGTGCGCTCTGCGGCCGCATTGCATTCGGCCACGGTCACTGCCTCTTTCAGGGTCGCCACCTCGTTAGTGGCCCCTACAATACCCACGTTATCCTTGTCATTCTTTTTGCAACCAAAATCCTTTTCTGTAAGGTACAATTTTAATAAGGTGTTACTCACCTTCCCTGTCCTCGAGCTGCTTCTTGGCACGACCAAGCTCGTTCTCGGACCGCTTGAGGTTTTCCTTCAAAGTATTGACCTCCACAGTCAGTGCGGCAGAGGTCAGCAGCGCAGCCTGCAATCCCATATCGACATATTTTTTATGACTCCTGCGTATAACTTCTTAGATCCTTGGTCCGGCTTTTCTTTCCGAACACCGAACCGAGCATCAGGGGCTACTGTCTATGTGGTACTATTTTACATATCTCAAAATTCTTACCTCAAAGCCTGTTAAAAGGCTGCTGCAGGCTTCGGTCAGCCCGCTCTTGGCGAGCTGCACCTTCTGAATCACCGCACTCATAACAGTGCGGTGTTCCTCTTCAATGGAGGCGCCATTGAGCGCCTCCAGCAAGTTATCCGGAGCCTCCGGTTGGACGGAGGCTGCCGGTGTCACGGTCTTGCCCTTCTTACGAAGGGGCTGCCCGCCGGACTCCGGAGCCACTATGGGATCCGAAGCTGAGTCCGGTGCAAAGTCTGGGAGGTTGTCCTGCGACGCCTCCGGGGCCTCCCCCTCCGGGCGGGTCCCTTCCCGGGATCCCACCTCGGCATCGTCCATGTCACGGGGGGTGGAGGCAGTCAGAAGAGAATCCATATCCGACGCACCTAAGGACCCACTCGACGAAGAGGGAAGATCGTCCTTGGGCGGACTGCAGGGTTGTATGCGGCATTAGAAAGACACTGTGTGGCAAAATAGACAAACCATGAAGTTATTCGGGAGTCCGGATACTCACGATCTCGCCAGGGGCTTGGCCCTTGGAGGCCAGTCCTCATCGTCGTCACTGGCATTGGCAGAGCAGTCTGGGGGAAGAGTTTTTCCCTTCTTGGGCCCTTCGGCCTCCCTCGTTGGGGAGGCCTTCCTTTTCTTCTCTCCCGCCGCTGGGGGAGAGGCTTTCTACTTCTCCTCCTCACCTTGGTGAGAGGAGTCGGCCTCGGAGTCGTCATCCGATAGCACCTGAAAACGGGAACTCTTCTGAGTCCCCGTGGCCTTCTTCTTGGCCTTCTTCTCCGGCACCACGTGGGGTGCCGGAGCCAGTAGCCCCGTTAGGCGGGCGTCCGCTGGATCCTCTGGCAAAGGTGCCGGACAGATAGTCCGCTCGGCCTTCTTCAGCCAGTCCTGTCAAAAGATGGGGAGTTTAGATCATGCATAGAGTCCAACTATGGAAAACAAGTGTCCCGTAAAGGACAAAATCACTTACCTCGTCAGCTGGATGCTGCGAGCTGAATCCGCGATCTTCGGTAGCGGATGCGGGAGCCTCCGCGCCCTTGAACAGCACCTTCCAGACATCTTCGTACGTAGTGTCGAAGAGCCCGCTTAAAGTCTGGTGCTGTGTCGGATCGAACTCCCACATGTTGAAGCCCCGTCGTTGGCACGGGAGAATCTGGCGGATGAGCATGACCTGGACCACGTTGACGAGATTGAGCTTCTTGTCCACCAGCTTTTGGACGCAGGCTTGGAGTCCGGTCAGCTCCTCCGAATCACCCCAAATCCGGCCGCTCTCTTTCCAGGAGGTGAGCCGTGTGGGGATGCTAGATCTGAATTCGGGGGCCGCTGCCCATTCAGGGTCACGCGGCTCGGTGATGTAGAACCACCCCGATTGCCACCCCTTGATGGTTTCAACGAAAGTGCCCTCAAGCCAAGTAACGTGGGACATCCGGCCCACCATGGCGCCTCCGCACTCCGCTTGGCTGCCCTTCACAACCTTCGACTTGACACTGAAGGTCTTGAGCCACAAGCCGAAGTGGGGCTGGATACAGAGGA
Source organism: Triticum aestivum (assembly GCF_018294505.1). Classification (NCBI taxonomy): domain Eukaryota; kingdom Viridiplantae; phylum Streptophyta; class Magnoliopsida; order Poales; family Poaceae; genus Triticum; species Triticum aestivum. The sequence continues at coordinate 694,311,685 of NC_057798.1, read as the reverse complement.
AGGCCTCACACACGACGATAAACGCCGAGATGTTGAGGATGAAATTCGGGGCCAGATCATGGAAATCCAGGCCGTAGTAGAACATGAGACCCCGGACAAAGGGATGGAGTGGGAAGCCCAGTCCACGGAGGAAATGGGGAAGGAATACTACCCTCTCATGGGGCCTGGGGGTGGGGATGAGCTCTCCCTCGTCGGGGAGCCGGTGCACGATGTCGCTGGACAAGTATCCGGCGCTGCGCAGCTTCTGGATCTGCCCCTCCGTGACGGAGGAGGCCATCCACTTGCCTCCCGCTCTGGACATATTTGGAGAAGGTTGAGGTGAGATGTGCGGACTTGGGCGCTGGGGCTCGAGTTCGCGGAGATGGATAAGCCAAGGAGGAAGAAGGCGCAGGTAAAAGGTTTGGATCTTTATCCCCTTATATGGGCGGACGGAAACATGCGTCCCCATCGGCCTGATAAAACTCGCTTATCCCCCAAGCGCCGCGATCAATGGCGCGGTTGGGTTACCCACGTCCGTATTGATGGGAATCCTGGAATAAGGGGAACACGATCTCTGCTTTGACAGGACGTGGCAAGGAAACCGCTTTGCTAAACGCGCTGAGGTGGTATAATAAAAACAATTCGAGTAAAGGCTTGGTAGTAGTGTGACGTCATGCCACGAAATACGTCAGCAGATTGAACTTGTGTAAATATTATTCTCTCTACGGTGGTATGTGGAAATTATTTTTCAGAGCCAGACACTATCCTGGTGTTCACAATCTTCTATGAATTATTCGGAGGGAGAACCCGCCTTGCAATGCCGAAGACAACATGCGCGCCGGACTCGTCGTCATTGAAGCCTGGTTCAGGGGCTACTGAGGGAGTTCCGGACTAGGGGGTGTCCAGATAGCCGAACTATCATCATCGGCCGGACTCCAAGACTATGAAGATACAAGATTGAAGACTTCGTCCCGTGTCCGGATGGGACTTTCCTTGGCGTGGAAGGCAAGCTTGGCGATACGGATATGTAGATCTCCTACTAATGTAACCGACTCTATGTAACCCTAGCCCTCTCCGATGTCTATATAAACCGGATGGCTTTAGTCCATAGGACGAACAACAATCATACCATAGGCTAGCTTCTAGAGTTTAGCCTCCTTGATCTCGTGGTAGATCTACTCTTGTAACACACATCATCAATATTAATCAAGCAGGACGTAGGGTTTTACCTCCATCAAGAGGGCCCGAACCTGGGTAAAACATCGTGTCCCTTGTCTCCTGTTACCATCCGCCTAGACGCACAGTTCGGGACCCCCTACCCGAGATCCGCCGGTTTTGACACCGACAAGGATGAATCGGTTAGATCGAAATGCACAGAGAGGGTTTGGAAGTTTAAGTCTATGACGAATTGGTGACTCCGATTGCTCCTCACCCAGAGGGTTCGAATATGACTTGTCCAAACTTTGTGATGTAGCATGAATAGAGTTGGAGTCGAGAAAAACATAGATAGCTAGAGGAGGTTCTTAGGCATTCTTGTCCATCCATTTGGCAAAAGAAGAAGAGCCAAACAATCAAAGCAACAAATGGATGTCCTCGAATGAGAAAATTATGCATTCAACATGCTCACACAATAAAATGGCAAATGAAATATGTGGCAAAGCATGCCCAATCACTCTAGCATCTATCAAGCAATTGGCGATGACTAGGTCATCTATATATGAGTATATTGACTTAGGAGTCAAATGAGAACATTTGATCATAGGTCATACTCATCATTTAAGCACAAGTGGGGTTACCACTTTTACATAAAGCATTAATTGTTGTGTTCACACCATTAGAGTTGCTTTAGCCCAATTCTTAGAGTAAAGCTCCCCCTAGATGTGATATCCCCCTTAAGTGGGATGAACTAACCTTGGGTTTTGTCGATGATGACTTCATGTAGGTGTTGAAAATGTGGATGCTCATTGTTATGTAGATCATTTGAAGCAATTCATTGGAGTGAGTTGCATTTTGAATACCTACATGGGTTAGTCCCACAAGGAAAAAACAAGGATATCCATGGACATAGAGTGAAGCACACACATGATGATGTCCATGAAAGCATTATATTACCTTGTCCCTTGTCTTACCAACAAGAGGGTTTGTTACTCCTTGAACTAGTGCAAGATGTGGACGTTGTTTGCACTTGTCCTTGCCAAAATGAATATGAGTGAAGTTTGTTGGCGGAGTCACCCTCAAGAACTCTCTAGTTCTTCTTCTTCGGGATCCACATCATCTTGATGGGAATCCTTGGGGTTGTAGATGTACTTGATGAAGTAGAACTTGATGTATACTTGGGAACCCATTTAACCAAGGCCTTTGGAGCATCTTCAAATGCATCAATCTCCTCTTCGAGCTTGTCCTTGCCTTTTAGCTTGTGGTCTTGTGGTGGAAGATCATCTTGAGCTTGTGTTCCCTTGAAGGAAGTAGGATCATACTTCTCTTGTTGAGGAACAAACTTATTCTTGGGGTATTGATCTTCTTCCCACTCAACTCCATTGGCATTGAACTTTCGTTCAAAACCAACACCTTGATTCTTCCAGTGCCTTCCTTGCTTGCGTACAATTTCCTCAAATTCTCTACTTCCGGCAAGGCTCTTGTAAACATCTTTCTCTATAATTCCCTTCAATGAGCTATTTTCTTGCTCAAGTGTAACTTGGCTAAGAGAATCATTAGTGGAATCAAGAGAACTACTAGAAGCAACAATATTGGATTTAGCATAATTATTGTTACTACTAGAAGAAGAATCTTTCTTGCTCTTGTTGCTAGATTTTACTTGTGGCATGTAAGAAGACAAGAGTAAACGCTTGGCAATGTAAGAAGAACTTTTCTTCCGAAGACCATCATTGATGGCTTTTAAGAACCCATGTTCTTGCACAAGCTTGAGCTTTTCAAAGCGTAGCCTCTCATGAGTTTTTAAAAGTTCTTGATGATCTTATAAAGTAGTTTCATGAGCTAACTTAAGAGTGTTTAGTACTTTAGTTAGACGCTCAATCTCCTTCTTATAATTGTCATTCGTTTCATTTTGATTAGCATGATTAATAGCAATTTCATCATAGTATTCCTCACTAGAGTTGTGAACAAGTAAATCATCATCACCTAGCAAATCATCTTCATCACTATTGAAATCAACATACTCGGGGTGTGATACCTTGGGGCCTTTAGCCATGAAGCATCTTCCAATTCCTTCATTTGGTGAATCAAATATGTCATAGGAGTTGGTTGACACAAGTGCTAGACCGGCAACACCTTCATCTTGAGTATATTCGGAGTCAGAGTGATAACTTCTCTCGGAGTGGTGGTCGGAGTCGGAGCCGGATACGCATTCATCAACATGAGCTTGATGTCTTTGTTTGGTGTAGCTCCTTGATGACTTGTCCTTCCTTTCCGAATCCTTGCTTCTTCGAGAGGTTCTTCGTTCATAACAATCATCTCTACTCCTTCTCTCTATTGGAGGTGATTCTTCCCTTTTGCTTCTCCTTTTAGGTGAGTCTTCTCTTCTTTTGTATGGAGCCGTACACTCATTGGAGTAGTGTTCGGGTCTTCCACAATTGTAGCAATTTCACTCATGACTAGAAGTTCTTTTGTCATTGTAGGACCTTGACTTGGAACTTCTTTCCTTGCTTCTACTCTTGTAGAATTTGTTGAAGTTCTTCACCATTAAGGTCAATTATTCATTGAAGGCATGTTTCTCACTTGATGATGTAGGAGCATCACATGAGGCTTTGTAAGCACCACTGGACTTGTTGTGAAGCTCTTCTTTATCCTTGAGTGACATCTCATGAGCAACAATCCTTCCAATGACTTCGGTTAGCTTGAGATCTTTGTAGTTTGGTATCATTCGGATCGAAGTGCACATGGTATCATATTTTCCATCAAAGGCTCTTAGAATCTTCTTGATGATGAATTTGTCGGTCATCTCTTCACTTCCTAAGCCGGCAATCTCATTTGTGATGAGAGAAATCCTAGAGTACATTTCAGCGACACCTTCACCATCCTTCATTTTGAACTTGTCAAGTTGACTTTGAAGCACATCCAACTTGGATTCATTAACCGAGTCGATACCTTTGTGCATATCAATCAAAGTATCCCAAATTTCCTTTGCATTCTCAAGACGGCTAACTTTGTTGAATTCTTCGGGGCACAATCCGTTGAAGAGGATATCGCAAGCTTGAGCATTGTATTGCAACATCGTCAATTCTTCCGCGGTAGCTTCACGACTCGATTCTCTCCCATCGAAGAATTCACCTTGCAAACCAATACACACAATAGCCCAAACGGCGGGGTTATGCCCAAGAATATGCATTTTCATCTTATGTTTCCAACTAGCAAAATTTGTACCATCAAAGTAAGGACCTCTACGGTGGTAATTTCCCTCGCTAGATGCCATACTCTCCTAGGTTGTGAAACCATGGATATGATCACCAAAGCTATGGAAATCAAGGCAAATGGAGACCAACGCTCTAAAACCACTTGTAGGATCGAAAGTATGTCTAGAGGGGAGGTGATTAGACTACTTAACCAAATAAAAACTTAACCTTTTCCTAGTTTTAATTCTTGGCAGATTTTAGCAACTTAGCACAAGTCGAGCAATCAACCTACACATGCAATTCTAAGAGTATAGAAATGGAATGTAAATCATTGCATATGAAGGTAAAGGGGAGGAGTTTGGAGGGAGCAAACGCAATGTTGACACAGAAATTTTTGGCGTGGTTACGATAGGTGGTGTTATTGTACATCCACGTTGTTGCAGACTTCAACCCATGAAGGGTAACGGCTACACGAGTCCACGGAGGGCTCCACCCACGAAGGGTCCACGAAGAAGCAACCTTGTCTATCCCACCAAGGCCATCGCCCATGAAGTACTTGCTTCACTTGGGTAGATCTTCACGAGGTTGGCGACTGATAACCCACAAGTATAAGGGATCACAACAGTTTTCGAGGGTAGAGTATTCAACCCAAATTTATAGATTTGACACAAGGGGAGCCAAAGAATATTTGAAGGTATTAGCATATGAGTTGTCAATTCAACCACACATGTAGATTAATTATCTGCAGCAAAGTGATTAGTAGCACAGTAGTATGATAGTTTTGATGATAGCGGCAGTAGTAACGATAACAGTAATAGTGATAGCAGTGATATTGTAGCAGTAATGATAGCAGTAGCAACAGTAGTAACTTAGCAAGAACAATACAAGATAAATTCGTAGGCATTGGATCAGTGACTCGTTGGATGATATTCACCATGACACATTTATAACCAAGGGCGATACGGCACTAGCTCCAGTTCATAAATATAATGTAGGCATGTATTCCGTAAATAGTCATACGTGCTTATGGAAAGAACTTGCATGTCATCGTTTGTCCTACCCTCCCGTGGCAGCGGGGCCCTATTGGAAACTAAGGAATATTAGGGCCTCCTTTTAATAGAGAACAGGAACAAAGCATTAGCACACGATGAATACATGAACTCCTCAAACTACGGTCATCACCGGGAGTGGTCCCAACTATTGTCACTCCAGGGTTGCCGGATCATAACACGTAGTAGGTGACTATAACTTGCAAGATCAGATCTAGAACATGGATATAATGGTGATAACATAAATGGTTCAGATCTGAAATCATGGCACCCGAGCCCAAAGTGAAAAGCATCAAGCATGGCAAAGTCATAGCAACATCAATCTCAGAACATAGTGGATACTAGGGATCAGGCCCTAACAAAACTAACTCGACTACATGATGAATCTCATCCAACTCCTCACCAACCAGCGAGCCTACGAATGAATTACTCACTCCCGGTGGGGAGCATCATGGAATTGGCGAAGGAGATGTGTTGGTGATGACGAAGATCAAAGATCCCCCTCTCCCGAGCCCCAAATTGACTCCAGATCTGGCCTCCCGGTGAAGAACAAGAAACGGCGGCGGCTCTATCTCGTGAAACGCGATAATTCTTTCTCCTGCATTTTTTATGGAAATATGGGATTTTAGAGTGTCGGTTTGAGGGTTAGCGGGGCCACCCGGTGGGCAGCACCCACCAGGGTGTGCCTGGGGGGGCTGGCGCGCCCTGGTGGGCTGTGCCCACCCAGGTGCCCCTTCAGGTCCCTCCTGGCTCCAGAAATTCTCTTATTTGATGTAAAAAATCCTCACAAAGTTTCGTTCCATTCCGAGAACTTTTATTTCAGCACAAAAACAACACCATGGTAGTTCTGCTGAAACCAGCGTCCGTCCGGGGTTAGTTTCATTCAAATCATGCAAATTAGAGTCCAAAACAAGAGGAAAAGCGTTAGGAAATGTAGATACGTTGGATACGTATCAAATCCCCCAAACTTAAACCTTTGCTTGTCCTCACGCAATTCAGTTTATAAACTGAAACTGAAAAAGAAAAAGTTTTGCAAACGTTTTTGCTCTTGTTTCATAAATAGTCTTAAACATCACCCAGGTTTTCAGCAAAGATTATAACTAACCATGTCGACAATAACTCTTAAGAATTATATTAACTCATATCAATGACATAAAAAAATAGAGAGCAATAATAAGATATCTCAAATAGCAACACGTTGTCAAAACAACCATGATACAATATGACAATAGTGGTATCTCGCTAGCCCTTTCTGAGACCGCAAAACATAAATGCAAAGCGCCCACAAAGTTCAAGCAGCGACTAAACATTGTAATTCATGGTATAAAAGATCCAGTCATGATGCACCCAACATTAGCTATACATAATGCATCAGCATGACGGCAATGCTCTCAGGTTCTGGCGCTTATTTGAGAAGGTGATGACACAACATAAAAGTAAATAGATAGTCCCTTCGCAGAGGGAAGCAGTGATTTGCAGAGGTGTCAGAGCTCAAGTTTTTAAAACAAAGGTAAATGATATTTTGAGACATGCACCCTTCTCATTCACTTCTCGACCATCAGTTATCAATATCTTCCATGCTAAGCACGCTAGTAGCGATTCCCAAGCGGAAATGTGAAGGTTATGCCTCCATTGGGAGTTTTTGTTTGATTATTTGTAAGCTCTTTTCTTTTTGCAGTTTGGGACTGGGCATCCCTATTACCGCCCTTTTCTCATGCAATGGCAAGTGAATAAACACTCACCTGAGAATAACCCGCTTAGCATGGAAGATACCAACTACCTCCTGTCATTCCATGAACGATCCAGGCACACAAAAAGGATATTTATTTGAAGTTTTTAGAGGTGGCACATGCAATGTACTTAGGACAGCAGGGTAATACCGCATATAGGCAGGTATGGTGGACTCATATGGAATAACTTGGGTTTCAAGTTTTTGGATGTACAAGCAGAGTTCCCACTTAGTACAGGCGAAGGTTGGCAATTAGGTTGAGAAGCGGCCAGCTAGAGAGCAACAACGGTCACGAACATGCATTATGCATAAGTAACATTGGATACTAGCATGAGTAGGATATGAACACCATGAACATAAATATAATAGAGGCTATGTTGGTTTTGATTCAACTACATGCATGAACATGTGCCAAGTCAAGCCACTCGAACATTCAAAGGAGGATACCATATCATAATACTACATCACAATCATTTTAACACAATGTTGATATCTGATATGTCTCCAATGTATCTATAATTTATCAAGCATTCATGCTATTTTATTATCTGTTTTGAATGATTATGGGCTTTATTATACACTTTTATATTACTTTTGGGACTAACCTACTAACCGGAGGCCCAACCCATATTGCTGTTTTATTGCCCGTTTCAGTATTTCGAAGAAAAGGAATATCAAACGGAGTCCAAACGGAATGAAACCTTCGGCATCGTGATTTTTTGGAAGAATATCATCCTGGAGACCTGGAGTTCACTTCAGAAGATCCCCGAGGAGGCCAGGAGATAGCCCCCCCCCCTACTAGGCGCGCCCCCTGTCTCATCGGCCCCTCGAGCACCTCCCGACTGACTTCTTTCACCTATATAAGCCTACATACCCTAAAAACATCGAATATCAAGATAGATCGGGAGTTCCGCCACCGCAAGCCTCTGTAGCCACCAAAAACCTCTCGGGAGCCCGTTCCGGCGCCCTGCCGGAGGGGCAACCCATCACCGGTGGCCATCTTCATCATCCTGGCGCTCTCCATGACGAGGAGGGAGTAGTTCACCCTCGGGGCTGAGGGTATGTACCAGTAGCTATGTGTTTGATCTCACTCTCTCTCTCGTGTTCTCTCTATGGCACGATCTTGATGTATCGCAAGCTTTCCTATTGTAGTTGGATCTTATTATGTTTCTCCCCCTCTACTCTCTTGTGATGAATTGAGTTTCCCTCTTGAAGTTATCTTATCGGATTGAGTCTTTATTTGAGAACACTTGATGTATGTCTTGCCGTGTTTATCTGTGGTGACAATGGGATATCACGTGCCACTTGATGTATGTTTTGGTGACCAACTTGCGGGTTCCGCCCATGAACCTATGCATAGGGGTTGGCACACGTTCTTGACTCTTCGGTAGAAACTTTGGGGCACTCTTTGAAGTACTTTGTGTTGGTTGGATGAATCTGAGATCGTGTGATGCATATCGTATAATCATGCCCACGGATACTTGAGGTGACAATGGAGTATCTAGGTGACATTAGGGTTTTTGTTGATTTATGTCTTAAGGTGTTATTCTAGTATGAACTCTTGAATAGATTGATCCAAAAGAATAACTTTGAGGTGGTTTCATACCCTACCATAATATATTCGTTTGTTCTCCGCTATTAGTGGCTTTGGAGTGACTCTTTGTTGCATGTTGAGGGATCGTTATATGATCTATCTATGTTATTATTGTTGAGAGAACTTGCACTAGTGAAAGTATGAACCCTATGCCTTGTTTCCTATCATTGCAATACCGTTTACGCTCACTTTTATCATTAGTTACCTTGCTGTTTTTATATTTTCAGATTACAAAAACCTATATCTACTATCCATATTGCACTTGTATCACCATCTCTTCGCCGAACTAGTGCACCTATACAGTTTACCATTGTATTGGGTGTGTTGGGGACACAAGAGACTCTTTGTTATTTGGTTGCAGGGTTGCTTCAGAGAGACCATCTTCATCCTACGCCTCCCATGGATTGATAAACCTTCGGTCATCCACTTGAGGGAAATTTGCTACTGTCCTACAAACCTGTGCACTTGCAGGCCCAACAACGTCTACAAGAAGAAGATTGTGTAGTAGACATCAGGCTCTTTTTTGGCGCCATTGCCGGGGAGGCTAGGTAAGCGGCACTCACTCACACCCCGTCAACTAAGCTCTTTTCTGGCGCCGTTGCCGGGGAGGTGAGTGCTTGAAGGTATATATTTAGATCTCGCAATTGAATCTTTTTATTTCTTGTTTTATCACTAGTTTAGTTTATAAAAGAAAACTAAAAATGGTGTTAAGCTTGTCTCATACGCTTTGTCTTTTTAATATCTTTCGTGAGTATGATGGAAAGGAAAACTGTGCTCAAGTGCTAGAAGAATAATGCATTAAAATGTTTGGTACTAAATCTTTGAATGATGAGTGAGGGAGTCCTGGACTAGGGGGTGTCCGGATGTCCGAACTATCATCATCGCCCGGACTCCAAGACTATGAACATACAAGATTGAAGACTTCGTCCCGTGTCCGGATGGGACTTTCCTTGGCGTGGAAGGCAAGCTTGGCGATACGGATATGTAGATCTCCTACCATTGTAACCGACTCCGTGTAACCCTAGCCCTCTCTGGTGTCTATATAAACCGGATGGCTTTAGTCCATAGGACGAACAACAATCATACCATAGGCTAGCTTCTAGGGTTTAGCCTCCTTGATCTCGTGGTAGATCTAGTCTTGTAACACACATCATCAATGTTAATCAAGCAGGACGTAGGGTTTTACCTCCATCAAGAGGGCCCGAACCTGGGTAAAACATCATGTCCCTCGTCTCCTGTTACCATCCGCCTAGACGCACAGTTCGGGACCCCCTACCCAAGATCCGCCAGTTTTGACACCGATATTGGTGCTTTCATTGAGAGTTCCTCTGTGTCGTCACCAATAGGCTCGATAGCTTCTCCGATCATCATCAACGATGCAGTCCAGGGTGATACCTTCCTCCCCGACAGACCTTTTTATTCGGCGGCTTTGCACTGCGGGCCAATTCGCTTGGCCATCTAGAACAGATCGAAAGTTACGCCCCTGGCCGTCAGGTCAGATTTGGAAGTTTGAACTTCACGGCTGACATCCGTGGGGACTTGATCCTCGATGGATGCGAGCCACAGCCGAGCGTGCCGCACTGTCACGACGAGCATGAGCTAGCTCTGCAGCCGGACAGTACCCTGGACGCCGCACTTGAGCCCGGTCCGACCTTCAATTCGGAGCCGACTGCATAGATCGAGGACGGATGGCTAGACGCCGCCTCGGGGGCTGCAACCTCTACGGTGATAGAGCCGAACACTGACCTTGTCTCTCATGAAGCTCGTGACTCCGAGGTGCCAGACTCCTTGCCGGACTCCGAACCTCCTGCGCCCTCACCAATCGAATCCGGTTGGGCGCCGATCATGGAGTTTACTGCCCCGGACATCTTTCAACACTCACCTTTCGGCGACATCTTGAGTTCGCTAAAGTATCCCTCGTTATCAGGACAGCCCTGGCCGGATTGCGGCCAGGACGGTTGGGATGCGGATGACGAAGAAATTCAAAACCCACCCACCACCCACTTGGTAGCCACTGTCGACGATCTAACCGACATGCTAGACTACGACTCCGATGACATCGACGGTATGGACGACGATGCCGGAGACGACCAAGAACCAGCGCCTAACGGGCACTGGAAAGCCACCCCAACTCACGACGTACACATGGTGGATACACCAAAAGGAAGCGACAATGAGGAAAAACGGGACGTGGCGAAGGACAACTCCCCCAACAAACAACCAAAACGGCAACGCAAGCGCCGCCCGAAGACCGGCCTCGATAAAAACGGCACCCATACGGACCCGGCCCTAGAGCAGGGCGAAGCAGTGGACGACGCACATGCCACCAAGAAGCCATCCGAACATGATGAACTGGACAAGCAACCCATCCCCGGCGAAGACGATCTCACATCACCAGAGCATACGAACCTTCATAAAAGGCTCGTCGCCACTGCAAGAAGTTTGAAGAAGCAAAAGCGGAAGCTCAAAACAGCGGAGGACGCACTCAGAAAGAGATGGAGCAAAGTACTCAACACCGCAGATAAATACGACGCTAGTCACCAGACAAAGAGCTACCCGAAGCGCAAGCTGTTGCCCGAATTTGACGAGGAGGCCTTAGAGCCCCCGCAGTCAAAAAAGAAAGAAGCCGCCTGGCCGGATAGACGACCAGATGACTGGCCAAGAGAAACAAGGGGCGCCACACACAAGCTGGCACACGATCAGCTTAAAAATCCTCGGAAGAAGGATGATCCAGCCAGGTCTATCTATGGGCCAAAAAAGAAGACTCCAGGAAGCAACATAACCCGTCGGGCATTTGAAGACAACGGCACACCCAAATACAGGGGCGCCGCACACCCACTATGTTTCACCGACAAGGTACTGGATCATGGATTTCCAGCGGGATTCAAACCCGTAAACATAGAGGCATATGACGGAACGACAGACCCCGGAGTCTGGATTCAGGATTATATCCTAAACATACATATGGCCAGAGGAGACGATCTCCATGCCATAAAATACCTACCCCTCAAGCTCAAAGGGCCAGCTCGGCATTGGCTTAAAAGCCTCCCAGAAAATACCATTGGAAGTTGGGAAGATCTTGAAGGTGCGTTTCGAGCAAATTTTCAAGGGACTTATGTCCGCCCTCCGGATGCAGACGATTTAAGTCACATAACTCAACAGCCCGGAGAGTCAGCATGCAAATTCTGGAACAGGTTCCTCACTAAAAAGAACCAAATAGTCGACTGTCCGGACGCTGAAGCCTTAGCAGCCTTTAAACACAACGTCCGAGACGAATGGCTCGCCAGACACCTCGGCCAGGAAAAACCAAGAACAATGGCCACACTAACAAGCCTCATGACCCGCTTTTGCGCGGGGAAGACAGCTGGCTGGCTAGATGCAGCACCAGCGACCCGAGTACATCCGAAGTCAGGGATGGAAATGGGAAATCACGACGCAGAAAAGGATCAGCGCCGGAATAAGGAAAATGGCCCAAACAGTACGACGGTCAACGCCGGATTCAAAAGCTCTCGGCCGAATAACAAAACGTGCCCCTCAAGGACAACAGTGACGAGCTATCCAACCTAAACAAGATTCTGGACAGGCTATGTCAAATACATGGTACCTCCGGAAAGCCTGCAAACCATACCCACAGAGATTGTTGGGTCTTCAAGCAGTCCGGCCGACTTAACGCCGAACACAAGGGGCTCGACACACCAAGCGAAAGTGACGAACCCCAAAAGCAGCACTCCGGAAAACAGAAGACTTTCCCACTAGAAGTCAAAACAGTGAACTCACTTCATGTGATAACACGAAAACACAGCGCGGCACCTGCCATACCAGGACACCGTCCGCAGAATGGGGATAGACCCTACCAAAATTCGCCATAACAGCACTTCCTTCAAAGGAGTGACGCCAGGCCTTTAAGCCAATTATACGGGCTCTGTACCACTAGAGGTTGTGTTCGGTTCATCCGACAACCTCCGTCGCAAAAAGCTCACTCTCCTTAGCGCCCCATTTTACAGTGGCCATCAAGCACTACTGGGACGCAAAGCTTTCGCCCGCTTTAACGCCATACCACACTACACGTCTCTTATACTTACAATGCCCGGTCCACGCGGCATAATCTCATTAAAGAGTAACTACGAGTGTTCCTCGACCACGGAGAGCGTGGGGCTGCCTTGACAGCCACTCCGACCTTGCAGGTCAAGGCCCCTAAACACAGGTCATTCAGACCCCGGACACGGTTAGGCGAGTCCGGCGTAAATAAACAAGGGGCTTCCCAGCCGCATACCCCCTTTATAAGGGGCCGCGCGTATAAATGATGAGAGCCAATAAAGCTCAACTTTCTTCATCTTCCAAATTATACTTTATTTTAATACAACTTTTGCACGATATTTCTTAGAAACTAAGTCCTTCTCTTTTACAGATGAAGCACGTGCTACACCCGTCCAGGATACAGCACAACGGAGACACAGGCGCAGACGTGCAGCAGGGACCCGTTGCAAGGATTCTTTTCAGATTAAGACCCTGCGTAAACCTTTCTTACTGTCTCTTGTTGATACACATCCCCCGGTTTCCTACCATAGCCGAGGAGGAGGCTGGCGTTTTGGCATCGGCCGCGTCAGAAGTTCCCGCCTGTACCTGGACACTAGGGGCTTAGGGCATTGTTCTGCCCGGTATCATAAAGACCGAACACCTCAGGGAGTGTTCGGCGTCTCGAGTTAGGCCTTATATGCATCAGCTCCGAATCATGTCTTTGGTCAAATGTTGGGTTTGCCCGGCTCCTGTGTTTTGCTGCCTTACGTTCCGTATCATCGGCTAACGCGGCACCAGGAGAACTACTGCGATTGTGCCCCGGTTCGGCCGGGCGAGCACCTCAGTAGAGAAAGCCGAAAACTGACTGTCATGATATAGCGAGAGACTAGTCAACCACTCGATCGACCATTGGAATATTTTAGAATTCCTCCGCTTTGACGAAGGACCGCTTTTTCCCGGTCAGGCACATACGCGCCCCGAGTTCAGGGAAGAGCGGTGCCGCTGGGGGCTATATAGTAGCCCCACATTCGAGCTCCTATGGCTAAGTGAAAGTGATAAAGCGTTATAGTCCGGTTGCCTAGTTTGCTACGCTATCACCTCCTTAAAAGGACCAAGACGTTGGATTAAGTGTGAAAAAGCGCTTTTCTTTTTGCAAACACCCCCGCACCATGTGCGTGGGGGCTGAAGCCAAAGACTGCCATCTTTCAGATTATACATACGATCGCACAGGAGATAGTTCAATACTTGAACGCACAAGTATAAAAAGCTATTGCATTATAAACATGATCTCACAAATTATACATGTCATTTGAACATGACATCTTTCGAGCACTGCGACTCTATTAAGTGAGTGCCCTGCAGAACTTCCTCAAAATAGTGTTCGGCGGGTAATCGGCTCTTGTCCGAACCCCGAGATGCAACAGCGTGGCATCCATGTCCGCCCAGTATGTCTTCACACGGGCGAGAGCCATCCGTGCACCCTCTATGCATGCCGACCGCTTCATCGCCTTGATATGCGGCACCGCCTCAAGGAATTGCTGCAACAAGCCAAAATAACTCTTCAGCTTGGGCCTTTCCGGCCACAGATGAGTGATCACATCCTTCATGGCAAGTCCGGACAATCTATTCAGCTCAGCCCACTCAGCCAGCCGATCAGTCAACGGAAGTGGACGATCTGGACTATGGAATTTAGACCAGTAAAGTTCTTCCATTTCGTGATCCTTCTGGCTTTGGAAGTGCACGACTGCGTCCGCCGCACTCGCTGCCAAATCCAGATAAGGATCCTCCGCACCACACAACTGACCCAGCTGAGCATACTTTGGATCCGTGAATTTCCTACGCAGAAGAAAGGGCTTTCCAGCCGCAATGTCTCCGGCCTGACGCAGTTCCTCCTTCATAGCCCGCATCTCACTCCGGGCATCCTTGACTTTGGCGCCAGACTTCTTCAGGCCCTCTTGCTCAACTCGGCGTTCTCCTTCAAGAACCTTACAACGGTCGGCAGCATCTTTTAACTTCAAGGCCATTCCGGCCAACTCTTCCCTGCTTCGGCAGTGAGCAGCCTTTTCGGCTTTTAGCTCTTTTGCTGCCTTCAAGGCAGCCGCATTACTTATCCTGGCTTGCTCCTTGGCTCGAGCAAGCTCTTCTCGAAGATCTTCCACAGCTGCGGCGCCATCTGCATCAAGCATACAAATTTTAAGGAACGTGCACTAGCTCCCTTACTAGGCAACCGCGGAGCAACTACCTACCTTGTGACTCGCTAAGCCGTTTATTGACCAGCGCAATGTCTGCATCAGCAACATCGAGTTGCCTCTTCAGTTCGGTAACTCATTCAGTCCGGCTAGCCACCTAACATTCCGCCACCTGCATAGGAAAGGCGACATTCTATAACTGAGATTATGATCCTTGGCACACTATCGCTCTCGACAGCATACCAAGTCTCAGGAGCTACTATCTATACAGGGCGCACCTCATGTGCAAAACTGTCAAAAGGTATGTCATTTTTTGCGTACCTCAGAGCCCGTCAGCAAGCTTCCGACGGCCTCATATAACCCGCTCTCGACGGACGAGATCCTTTCAATCACCATACTCATTAATGTGCGGTGATCTTCCGAGATAGATGCCCTCTTAAGCAAATCCTGCAGCTCTACCGGCCGTACTCCAATGGGTGCTGAACTCTATGGCCCCGCCGGACTCGGGGAGACCCTCCGCGACGACACCTCAGGGTCGTCCGCCCTGCATGATGGGGCGGCAGATGGAGGCATTTCGCTCTCTATCATCTCCGGACGAAGGTCTCCCGAAGATGAGCTGTGCTGAGACGGGCTGAGATCCGAACTACAAAATGAAAACTTCGGTTACCCTTAGAAATTAAGTAGGGGTGTCCACTATTACGAAATTCCCCCTTTTTTACTTACGGCTCACTGGAGGGCTGATTCCTCCGAGGAGATAGTGCGGTCGGGGCTCTTCCCGGCACGGGACCTTCCGGTACAGATTTCTTTCCCCGCTTTGAGGCCTTGGCCTCCGGGTCTTCGGAAGCTGTCCTCTTCTCCTCCTGGAAGGAGGGACTCTCGATTCCTCCCTTACTGAAAGCCTCCTTGGCAGAGGTGGTAGTTCCCCTGTGCCCCCCTTCGCCCTCCTCCGAAGGTGCAACCTCCAACATTTTAATTAACACGGGATCCTGCGTGGTCTCAGGGAGGGGGCCGGACACCGTATTAGTTTTGCTAGCGCTATCCACTCCTGTCCAAGGGATAGCTGGTTAAAAGGCAAACCCATGGTAAATAAATGGACAATGTGTCTGGACACCGGGCTACTTACTTGAGTATCCGGGCGATTGCAGCTTAGGCCAGCGTCCTTGGTCAAGTCCGGACGCATCTCTTGCGATCGGAAGAACAGTTTGTACATCTCCACGGGTGTTAAAACCATGAAGTGTTGAAGAGCTCGTGGCCCCTCCGGATTAAATTCCCACAGGCGGAGGAGGCGACGTTTGCAGGGCAGTAGGCGCCGGATCAGCATAACCTGTACTACTGCGACTAGATTGATCTCCCTTTATTGGAGGCCTCGAATCCGGTCCTGCAAAAGGGGTACGTCTTTGGGCGGCCCCCAGTCACGCCCCTTGTTGACCCATGACGTCAACTGTTGTGGAGGGCCCGAGCGGAAGACGGGCGGCGGCCTCTGCCTGCTGCCCCTGGGAGCAGTTATATAGAACCACTCCTGTTGCCACGAGCCGAGCTCCTCCTGAAAAGAGCCCTCGGGCCATGGAGCATCGGCCCTCTTACTTATGACCGCCCCTCCGCACTCTGCCTGACGCCCCTCAATCATCTTCGGCTCCACATTGAAGGTTTTGAGCAACAAGCCAAAGTGAGGGGTAGTGCGGAGGAAGGCTTCGCAAACGACGATAAACGATGAGATGTGGTGGATGTACTCCAGAGCCAAGTCATGGAATTCCAGCCCATAGCAAAACATGAGCCCCCTCACGAAGGGGTCCGTCGGGAAGCCTAAACCCCGACGGAGGTGAGACACGAACACGACGCTCTCGCCGGGCTTGGGAGTTGGAATAACTTGCCCTCGGGCGGGAAGCTTATGCGAAATCTCATAGGTCAAGTACCTGGCGTCTCTCAGCTTTAACACGTCTTCTTCTGTGACGGAAGAGGGCATCCACCGGCCCCGTAGGTCGGAGCCGGACATTGTCGAAGGTCAAAGGTACCCGAATCTAGAGCCCTGGGTGTTGGAACTCGGGGGCGAGGGGCGGATTCGATTGAGGATTGAAGAAAAATAACTGGCCTTGGTCTCATTATAAAGAGGAAGAATACCGAGAGCCGTCGCCGTAACCGTTTGGAACCTGCCCTGGATGGAGGGGGCGTGGCAACGGGCGCGGTTGGGTGTCCCGGAATAAGGGGAACACGATCTCTGCTTCGACAAGACGTGCCAAGGAAACCGCTTCGCTAAACGCGCTGAGGTGGTACAATAAAAACGATTTAAGTAAAGGCTTGGTAGTGGTGTGACGTCACACCATCAAATACGTCAGCAGATTGAGCTTGTGTAAATATTATTCTCTTTGCGGCGGTATGTGGAAATTATTTTTGTAGAGCCGGACACTATTCTGGTGTTCACAATCTTCTATAAATTATTCAGAGGAGGAACCCGCCTTGCAATGCCGAAGACAATATGCACGCCGGACTCGTCATCATTGAAGCCTGGTTCGGGGGCTACTGAGGGAGTCCTGGACTAGGGGGTGTCTGGATAGCCGAACTATCATCATCGGCCGGACTCCAAGACTATGAAGATACAAGATTGAAGACTTCGTCCCGTGTCCGGATGGGACTTTCCTTGGCGTGGAAGGCAAGCGTGGCGATACGAATATGTATATCTCCTACCATTGTAACTGACTCTGTGTAACCCTAGCCCTCTCCGGTGTCTATATAAACCGGATGGCTTTAGTCCATAGGACGAACAACAATCATACCATAGGCTAGCTTCTAGGGTTTAGCCTCCTTGATCTCGTGGTAGATCTACTCTTGTAACACACATCATCAATATTAATCAAGCAGGACGTAGGGTTTTACCTCCATCATGAGGGCCCGAACCTGGGTAAAACATCATGTCCCTCGTCTCCTGTTACCATCCGCCTAGACGCACAGTTCGGGACCCCCTACTCGAGATCCGCCAGTTTTGACACCGACAATGAGCATGATTGCAATGTTCTTAGTATGAACTCTTTGAATATCCATAGTACTAATTATGATTGCACTAGTTATGATGAAAATGTCTCTTATAAGCATGTTGATTTTTGTGGAGTAGAATGGGTTTGCATGGACACACCAAATAGACAAAATAGATATTGCAAGAGGCATAAGTATTTAAAAACTAAAGGTTTGCAAGAAAGTCTTGATGATTGTGCTGAAAGATTCAATATTTTTCGTGCCCCTTGTGAACTTTGCAATGAATGTGGTCATTTAAATCTCCAATGCAAATTGTTTCATGATCGAATCGTGTCCAAAAATTGTGATAACTTGATTACCCTTGGGCATCATAAAGAGCGTAGTCTTCTTTTCGGGTATGAAGAAATGAAATGTATAACCGAGGGTATTCCAAAATTTAATCTTGATAGATTTCTTGATTTTGATCTAGAGGATATTTATATGCTTTGTGCAGTGAATTGCATTGAAAATCCTTATATTGCCAATTACATAAAGAAAAGAAAGCAAATAGAAGATGAAGAGAATACTAATGAAAGGGAAGAGACTTCCCAATCTCCTCCTATTATTTCTTATGATGAATCGGGTAACGAGGAGGAGCTTTCTATTCATCCAATCTCATCAATAAGGAGCTCAAAGAGGAAGGTGGAACCCACACATAATGTGAAGAAGAAAAAGAAAATAAGGAGCAACAAAGGTAGAAAGGTATCCCTCCCAAATGATTTTGCTCCTACTACTCATTGTGATGATGATAATTGCTTTACTATTGGTGCTATCCATATTTTTAACGATGAGAGTGATTATGCTTATGATATGAAAGGGACCAAGCTTGGGGAAGCTATGTTTGATGAAGATGAAATATTTAAGAATTTATTTGCTGAAATTAATGTTTGTCCCAAGCTTGGGGATGCTATGTTTAATGAAGATGATATTTTTAGCATCCCATGTTTTGATATGCAAAGTTGTTATGATGATAGCATGCCTCCTACGTATGATGATTATATTGATGAAAGTGGGTTCGGAAGAGTGTCAACTTTAGGAAGTAGTGATCCCACTATTTTGGAGGATGTTGAATTTTATTGTGATGAATATGAAAGTGGATTTGGAAGAGTGTCAACTTTATTTAGTGATTCCACTATCTTCGGAGAGGTTTCAATCGATTATGATGAGAACGAAGTTGCTACTTATGATGATTATTGTGATGAAACTTATGCTATAAAAAGTAGTGATGATTATATTTACAAATCTTGTCATGATTATGATTACCCTTTTTTTGAACATTACTCTTTTAATGTGGAAACAATTTTTAGTGTTCAAGTCTCTTATGATACTCCCACTATTCCGAATGAGAAGAATTTTGCTTATGTGGAGAGTAGTAAATTTTCTATGCTTGTAGATCATGAAAAGAATGCTTTAGGTGAATTCATTCATGATGCTACTGAAAATTATTATGAGAGAGGAATATATGCTTGTAGGAATTGCAATAATGTCAAGTTTCCTCTCCATGTGTTGAAAATCTTGAAGCTATGCTTGTTTTACCTTCCTATGCTAGTTGATTATTGTTCCCATAAGTTATTTGCTCACAAAATCCCTATGCACAGGAAGAGGGTTAGACTTAAATGTGCTAGGCATATGCTTCATGATGCTCCCGTTATGTTTCAATCCTTATCTATTATGTGAGCATCATTGTCATCATCATGCCTAGCTAGAAAGGCATTAAAGAAAAGCGCTTGTTGGAAGACAACCCAATATTTACCCTTACTGTTTTTGTGTGTTCACATGATTATGCTACTTTAGTAATCTTTTTTTATATATTTTGTTTCAATAAAGTGCCAAGTAAGACTTTAGGATGGCTTACGGTGATAGTTGTGTTGATCCTGCTGAAAATCAGAAACTTTTGCACCTAGTAATTTAGTTTTGTTAATTCACAGAAACGTGATTATGATTCCTTTTGCTATAGATTCGTACACAAATTTCTTAGGTCTTCCTAATTTGGTAGGATTTTTGGAGTTCCATAAGTATACGTTTGATGCAGATTACTACAGACTGTTCTGTTTTTGACAGATTCTGTTTTCTATGTGTTGTTTGCTTATTTTGATGAATCTATGAGTAGTATCGGAGGGTATGAACCATAGATAAGTTGGATTACAGTAGATATTACACCAATATGGATTTATAATGAGTTCATTACAGTACCTAAGTGGTTGTTTTATTTTCTTATACTAACAGAGCTTACGAGTTTTCTGTTGAGTTTTGTGTTGTGAAGTTTTCAAGTTTTGGGTAAAGATTCGATGGACTATGGAATAAGGAGTGCCAAGAGCCTAATATTGGGGATTCCCAAGGCAACCCAAGGTAATATTCAAGGACAACCAAGAGCCTAAGCTTGGGTATGCCCCGGAAGGCACCCCCTCTTTCGTCTTCGTTCATCGGTAACTTTACTTGAAGCTATATTTTTATTCGCCACATGATATGTGTTTTGCTTGGAGCGTCATTTTATTGTGTTAGTATTTGCTTGCTGTTATTTAGAATAATGTTTTGCATCTTTAGTTTCAATAAAAATGTCAAGGATAGCCTTTATGATGCTTGTTTTGCTAGTATACATGTTGCTGTTTGAAAACAGAAAGTTTACCGCTGTTGCAAAAATTCCCTAGAAAAGTCAGAGAATGATATAATGATGAAACCTTTTGCATAATGAGATCTGATAAATTTAATACAGTGGGAATTTTTTATTTCATAATTTTTGAAGTTAGGGAAGTATGATGAATCTTGCATTCTTTACAGACTGTACTGTTTTGACAGATTCCTGTTATGTTTGCATTGTTTGCATATGTTTGCTTGTTTAATGATTCTATTTGAGGATAGGAGTATTAAATATGCAGAGACATTTAGTATGCAATGTTTAATAATAATTTTAGTGATTTTTTACAGTAGAAAATGATAAGGTTTTGCATTGGTTTATACTAACCTATCTCACGAGTTCTTGTTGAGTTTGGTGTGGATGAAGCTTTTGATAAAAAGAGAAACCATGATATGAAAGGAATTAAGGAGACACAAAAGTTAAAGCTTGGGGATGCCCAAGGCACCCCATGATAATATTTCAAGAATTCTCAAGCATCTAAGCTTGGGGATGCCCTGGTAGGCATCCCACCTTTCTTCTTCAACAACTATCGGTTAGTACCGGTTGAGCCTAAGTTTTTGCTTATTCACATGAGTTGTGCTATCCTTGCAATGTCATTTTATTTTGTTTTCCTTTCTGTTTGATTAGAGTACCAAGATCTGAAATTATTTAATGAGAGAGAGTCTTCACATAGTTACATAATTATTTAGCTACTCGTTCATCTTCACTAATATCTTTTTGGAGTAGTTTGTCATTTACTCGTGTGCTTCACTTATATCCTGTGAGTAAATTGTTAAATGAGTTGATTGTCATAAATCTGAATTTATATATGTTTCATTTGCTTATCCCACGGGGAGTAATGACTTCACATCTAAGAAGTAGAGGTTGTAAATTTATTGAAGGTTAGCAAGCATTGTATTGATCATTTGAACAATTTCATGAAAGAAATATTGAAGGAAGATAGATTTCACATATAAATACACTATCCTAGACATCTTTTATAATTGGGAGCACTCATTAAATATGACATGCTAAAGATTTGATGTTGGACAAGGAAGACAATGTAATGGGTTATGTTTTCCGACATCTCAGTTAAATTATATTGTCATGGATCATTCAAACATGTTGAGCTTGCCTTTCCCCCTCATGATAGCGAAATTCCTTGCACCAAGTAGAGATACTACTTGTGCTTCCAATATCCTTAAACCCTGTTTTGCCATGAGAGTCCACCATACCTACCTATGGATTGAGTAAGATCCTTCAAGTAAGTTTTCATCGGTGCAAGCAATAAAAATTGCTCTCTAAATATGTATGATCTTTTGGTGTGAAGAAAATAGCTTTATATGATCTTGTTATGGAAGCAATAAAAGCGACGGACTGCATAATAAAGGTCCATATGCAAGTGCAATATAAAGTGACGTTCATTCGCATTAAGATTTTGTGCATCCAACCCTAAAAGCGCATGACAACCTCTGCTTCCCTCTGCAAAGGGACTATCTTTTACTTTATGCCTTTTACTTTTATGCAAGAGTCAAGGTGATCTTCACCTTTCCCTTTTTCATTTTATCCTTTGGCAAGCTCCTCGTGTTGGGAAGATCCTGATATATATATATATATCCAATTGGATGTAAGTTAGCATGAGCTATTATTGTTGACATCACCCAAAGGTGAATACGTTGGGAGGCAACACTATAAGCCCCTATCTTTCTCAGTGTCCGATTGAAACTCCATAACCATTAGTATTGCGTGAGTGTTATCAATTGTAGAAGACTATATGATAGTTGAGTATGTGGAGTTTGATATTCCTGAAAATAAGATGAATTGCAATTGTTTGAATGACTGAGAATGAAGTTTGCTAGTTTTCAAGAAAGTTTATGGTCTATGCTTTGACATGTGAATTGCTTGTTACTTTATCATGAGAAGTTTTATGAGTTGAACTGCTGTTATGACATATTATCAAGCTAGAAAAGGTGATTGAAATTATCATTGATCAAACTTGTGCACCTTCTAGCATTCACACTTCATAAATTCTTTCTTTATCATTTACCTACTCGAGGACGAGTAGGAATTAAGCTTGGGGATGCTCATATGTCTCCAACGTATCTACAATTTATGAAGCATTCATGCTATTTTATGATCATTTCTGAATGATTATGGGCTTTATTATACACTTTTATATTAGTTTTGAGACTAACCTACTAACCGGAGGCCCAGCCCATATTGCTGTTTTATTGCCTGTTTCAGTATTTCGAAGAAAAGGAATATCAAACGGAGTCCAAACGGAATGAAAACTTCGGCATCGTGATTTTTTGGAAGAATATCAGCCTGGAGACTTGGAGTTCACGTCAGAAGATCCTCGAGGAGGCCAGGAGATAGGAGGGCGCGCCCCCCTACTGGGCGCGCCCCCTGTCTCGTGGGCCCCTCGAGCACCTCCCGACCGACTTCTTTATGCTATATAAGCCTACGTACCCTAAAAACATCGAATATCAATATAGATCGGGAGTTCCGCTGCCGCAAGCCTTGTGTAGCCACCAAAAACCTCCCAGAGCCCGTTTCGGCACCCCGCCGGAGGGGGAACCCATCACCGGTGGCCATCTTCATCATCCCGGCGCTCTCCATGATGAGGAGGGAGTAGTTCACCCTCGGGGCTGAGGGTATGTACCAGTAGCTATGTGTTTGATCTCTCTCTCTCTCTCTCGTGTTCTCTCTATGGCACGATCTTGATGTATCGCAAGCTTTCCTATTGTAGTTGGATCTTATGATGTTTCTCCCCCTCTACTCTCTTGTGATTAATTGAGTTTCCCTCTTGAAGTTATCTTATCGGATTGATTCTTTATTTGAGAACACTTGATGTATGTCTTGTCGTGTTTATCTGTGGTGACAATGGGATATCACGTGCCACTTGATGTATGTTTTGGTGACCAACTTGCGGGTTCCGCCCATGAACCTATGCATAGGGGGTGGTACACGTTCTTGACTCGCCGGTAGAAACTTTGGGGCATTCTTTGAAGTACTTTGTGTTGGTTGGATGAATCTGAGATTGTGTGATGCATATCGTATAATCATGCCCATGGATACTTGAGGTGACAATGGAGTATCTAGGTGACATTAGGGTTTTGGTTGATTTGTGTCTTAAGGTGTTATTCTAGTACGAACTCTTGAATAGATTGATCCGAAAGAATAACTTTAAGGTGGTTTCGTACCCTACCATAATCTCTTCGTTTGTTCTCTGTTATTAGTGGCTTTGGAGTGACTCTTTGTTGCATGTTGAGGGATTGTTATATAATCTACCTATGTTATTATTGTTGAGAGAACTTGCACTAGTGAAAGTATGAACCCTATGCCTTGTTTCCTATCATTGTAATACCGTTTAAGCTCACTTTTATCATTAGTTACCTTGTTGTTTTTATATTTTCAGATTACAAAAACCTATATCTACTATCCATATTGCACTTGTATCACCATCTCTTCGCCGAACTAGTGCACCTATACAGTTTACCATTGTATTGGGTGTGTTGGTGACACAAGAGACTCTTTGTTATTTGGTTGCAGGGTTGCTTGAGAGAGACTATCTTCATCCTACGCCTCCCACGGATTGATAAACCTTAGGTCATCCACTTGAGGGAAATTTGCTATTGTCCTACAAACCTGTGCACTTGCAGGGCCAACAACGTCTACAAGAAGAAGGTTGTGTAGTAGACATCAATATCCAAGATAAGTCATTATTCACTCCTAGCTACTTATGCATGGCATGAGAAACTATAATCTCTAATCGTCATTGCGAACATGTTTGATCATAATATGCTGAAGCATGGATATTAGGTTAAACATATTTACGAAAACAGAACAAGTTGAGTTCATACCCGTTTCTCTCTGCCACGGCCAGTTCATCTAATATCGTCATTATTGCCTTTCACTTGCACGACCGAATGATTAGAAATAATAATAGTGCAAGAGTGCCGTGGACTAAGCTGGAATCTACAAACATTTTATTCAAGAGGAGAAGACAAGGTAATATGGGCTCTTTGTTAGATCAAAAATAATGCAAATGAGAGCCACTCAACAATTTCATCGTGGTCTTCTCCTCGGTATGACTCGATAAAAAGAAAAGAAATTGAGAGAAACACACACTACAAAAAAAGACACATCCGTGACATTTTGGGTCGAACAATTTTTTTTTCTGTCATACATATGACACTTCTATGACAATAATTGTGACAAAACCCGGTATCATCATAGATGTGGTGGGCTCCTACTTCTATGAAAAAAATGGGCTTTTCATCCTGGGCGGGCCGGAGATGCAGCTGCATGACATTCTTTGGGCCGTCCATGACGGAAAAACCCGTGGTAGAAGCGAGGGTGAGGAAAATATCAGGGTGTTCCCGGTTACGGTTGGTGGTCGGGTTCGATCGATGCATGGAGTTTTGCGTGTTTCTCTCGTACACGCACGTGCGTGGGTGCGAGGCGTTGGGATCTAACTGAACCCGAGTGAGGCGTTCGCCTACTGAACCCGAGTGATTGCACTGCAGGCTATGCATTACTGAACCCGAGGGGTCGATGGATGGCTGTTAACTGAACCCGATCGAGCGATTCCTTCGCTACTACTGCTAACTGAAGCCGATCGATGCTGCCTCTGGATGAACAGTGAATGTTGTTGGGGGTGGAGAACAGTTCCTGGTGGGCTGTTGGATGAACAGGACCCCGTGGTAGTAGAGGTTGTTGTCGCTGGATGAACAGGACCCCGATCGAGCCGGTTGGGGGTGGATGAATAGGACCCCGTGGAGGGCTGGATGAACAGGACGACCCCGTGGAGGGATGGTTCCACAGTAGCCGGTGGAGGGATGGATGAACAGTAGCCCGTGGAGGGGTGGTTGAACAGGACCCCATGGAGAGGGCTGGTTGAACAGTAGCCAGTGGAGGAGCGCGCGGTGGAGGCTGGATGAATAGGAGCCCATGGAGGAACAGTCGCAGGTGGAGGCTGGAGGAGGTCGACGGTGGATGAACAGTAGCACGTGAAGGCTGGAGGAGGTCGACAGTGGAGATGAACAGTATCCCATGGAGTCCCATTTTGCGGTACACCACACCCCTCCCGATGAATAGGACCCCTGTTTCGACCGTAGCGCTCCAACACAAGTCCGTTTCCTCCGTTTTGCGGTACGCCACGCCCCTCCCGATCAACAGGAGCCCTTTTCGAATGTAGGAGGTCCAACAGAAGTCCATTTCCTCCATTTTGCGGGACACCAGATCTCTCTCAATGATCAGGATCCCATTTTGACCGTGGCCGGTCGAACACAAGACCGTTTCCTCTGTTCTGCGGTACGCCAGGCCTCGTTTCTGTCGGTTGTTCCATCCAAGCCGGTTGGCTCCCGATGCACAGCACATGTTCCATTGCCTCCCGATGAACTCGACGCATTCTGTTGCCTCCCCATGAACACAACGACAACACAGTTTCTCTGTTCTGACCCAGCCATGTACACGAGCCCTGGCTGTACGTATGCGTGAGTAGCATTCGAGACCCCACCCGTATGTACGTACGTGACCGTATTTTCTTTCTTGCACCCTAGCCGATGTACGTACGTTTACATGCTACGTGCGTGCCTCTACTACGACACGGGCGCGCCTCTACATTGACCAGTATGTACGTACACGTTTGCGACTAGAATGACAACGCTATGTATGCTTCGACCAGGTGGGTCGCGACAGTCAGTAACTTCTTTGCGTGCGAATATGTAGCTGGTGGGTCCCACTAGTCAGGGGGCGAATCTTTTTTTGCCCGTAATATGGACACACTTCCTTGCGTGCGAAGATGTAGTTGGTGGTTCCCAGCAGCTAGGGGGGCGAATCATTTTTTTGCCCGTAATATGGACACACTTCCTTGCATGCGAAGATGTAGCTGGTGGGTCCCAGCAGTCAGGGGAAACATGTTTTTCGCGAAATGCAGTGGCCCATCCGGTGGTTCCCTGCTGTCAGGTGGAGGAATCATTATTTTCCATGTAATTAGGAGGCACTTCCTTGCTGCGGTCGTGGACCCAGCTGTCAGCCTCTCCACGTATAGTACTCTTTCAATGGAAGTCGTTCCTTGACCATGTTGACCACACTGCGCCGAGAGCACCAGGGCGGTGGACGACGATGAGGCCTAGGAAGGGGACGACACGGAGCCGGGGAAGACCCGCTAGTGGATGCCCACGCGGAGAGGAGTCACTGGTTCGGCTTTGGTGTGAGTCTGCCGTCGCCGCAGAATAACAGGGGGTGTGGGTGAGTGGAGGGATGGCCTGGCCAGCGGTGGGAGTAGTAGGGGGCGGTGAGGCCTCCGTGGCAGCACAGCCGACCACGGGAGGCAGGAGCAGGCGGCACGACCAGTGCTGCTTTGGGCGGCTGGAGCAAGAAGACCAGAGGTTGAAGTAGCACTACGGCCATTGGATGGACATCGTACGGTCACTGGAGCTAGAATCATTCATATTGACTAAGTTGACAAAGCCCTCTGTCCTCGTCAACTTAGTAGGCCCACAAGTCAGCCTCCCACTATGCTGGGTCCCAGCGAGCAGGGGGAGTATTCATTTTTTTGTGCGTAATAAGGAGGCACTTCCTTGCGTGCGAAGATATAGCTGGTGGGTCTGACCTGTCAGCGGGGGAACGGTTTTTTGCGAAATACAGAGGCCTTCGGTGGGTCCCAGATGTTAGCTGGAGGAACCATTATTTTGCGCCTAATAAGGAGGCATTTCCTTGTGTGCGGCTGTGGACCCAGTTGTCAGCCTCTCCACGTACAATCCACGTCCAATGGAAGTCATTCCTTGACCACGTTGACCACGTCGCGCCGAGAGCACCAGGGCGGTGGAGGACAGCGAGGCCTAGGAAGGGGACGACGCGGAGCTGGGGAAGACGCAGTAGTGGATGCCCACACACATACAAGAAATATGTCAACTTGTGACCTTGACTATTGGTCACTGAAAGGTCATTATTTTTCATTTGCGACCTTTTTGTGACCAAAAACAGAAGGTCAAAAGCTGGCAGTCGTAAACTGAAATTAATGACCTTCTCTGTGAGAAGGTCGTAGACGTTTACAACCAAAATATGCCTAATGTTTTGTTTTGGTCACTAGCAGCCTCCTCAGGCCACGTAGGCATCCGACGTGGCAATATGATGTGGCACAAGAATCAGCCCGGTCCGATTAGGTGTTTTACATGGGCCGAGCCCATTAATCCAGCCTTTTGTTATTTTTTCCTTGTTAATTCTGGTCGGCTTCATGGGCCAAGCCCAACGTTGTAGCCTTTTTTATTGTTGGCCCGTGGCCTTTTATTATTTATTGCTTTTCTATTTTCAGCCGTTATATATTCAAGCTGGTCCCACTAGTCAGATGGGTCCCACTTGTCATGATCATCTCTCAAATTGGTCCCACATGTCAGAAATGTACAAATTTGACAGATTATTTTCATAAGTGGACCCATTGGTCAAGTTTCCATTTGACAAGTTTTCAGATCACATACATAATCAAAAAGAACACATAAATTTCATCAAATATACCATTAAATAAATCTATTACAACCTTTACAACACATATATGCTACAATATGCTACTCTTCACTAAGTAGAACTTGACGGCTTCACACTTCACACTTGAGCATCTGTAAAAGAGGAACAACCACAAATTTAAATCTCAATTGCAGTATAGGCCATATGCAGAAGCTGTTCAAAGTTGAAACAACATCAATTAAACACACGTGCACAGAAACATATGAGTCAAAATGCAGTATAGGACCAGGATAAGGAAACTCCTGTTATCAAA
Organism: Triticum aestivum; assembly: GCF_018294505.1. NCBI lineage: Eukaryota > Viridiplantae > Streptophyta > Magnoliopsida > Poales > Poaceae > Triticum > Triticum aestivum. Next base: position 694,283,376 of record NC_057798.1, on the reverse strand, counting down.
TCAACACACAGCTTGTAGCAAAACAGCAACATAATACATTATAATGAGAGTAAGCTTGAATCAAACAACACAGAAACATGTGGATATCTCATGTGAGCATCATGCTGTGGTTTTATTAAACAATGATACAGCAACAGAATACAATATCTTCAATGCAAATTATGGTACTTGTAGCAAAACAGTTTGAAACAACAACTACACAATACATTATAACGAGAGTAAGCTTGAATCAAACAGAAAAGGGAACAATTTCGAGTTTAAAACTTAAAGTATTTGCAAGATATCCCAACTCGCAAGTTCAAGAGGTATAATTCAGAAACTTGCATCGGGGCACTATAATAAGAGTAGCATTCGACTTGACACATGGAACAACGACACAAAAGAATTATGGCTCAGTGTATGTACGGCGACTTGTTGGTGTAGATGGTCTAGTTGATGAAGAGCTCTGACAGCATGGCTCCGAGCAGCCCGAAAAGCGCACTGGAGGCGCAACTCCACCGAGAACAACACTTGACTGAAATAGAAAGAAATTGTCAGCCTCTACCCTCTAGTCTGGTACCACATCCCCACAAAATCATCAAGGCCAAAGTCACAAGAACGAAAGCAGGTTACAGCTAGGATCTATGATGATTTTCTACTATGCACTAGTATTGCTGGATAAATCGTCGAGCAAGACAAAATACAGACACATATTCTGATGATGATACAGCACGGGCGACCACAATGATCAAAGGAGCAACCATTCCTTAGCAGGAAGCATAATTGGAAAAGATATTGAAGATTTTCCAGTAGCAAGCATTGACAGATTGCTGCTAGTGCATACTAGTATGATTCACACCAGAGCAACCATCCAATTCGATGAGCACATAAAAGTAATTTAAGTGGGCAAAGATCCCCCCTCCCCCACCCCATATCTACAGGAACAGAATAGCTACACTGCATCAACGAACACAACCGAGCTCACATGCAGTAAGACCAAAGCAGAGGCATACATGCATACCAGCAAGAGAATTGCTCCTGCTAGCTGCTGTTGCTGCCACAAAACGCATGACACATTAGTTGCAGTAGAAGCTATGGATCTGGATTCTGGACTGAGATCCAACATGACGTTCGTAAAATGAAGTGCAGATATGCAACTAGCAGGAAATCTAAAATACTTGAGATATAGGTATGCAGCAAGAATAGCAGGCAATGCAATGATAGTATGAGAGCACTTAGCTCTAGAAGTAAAAAGAACATAATGCAACGATGTGCAAGTCACTAAACTTCATAGCAATAACCTGCCACAGCTCAGCGCTTATGTACTTCAAGCTGTCAAAAGCATAGATGCAATATTAATCCTTGTACTCTGCAACAATAGGGAATAAAACTGCATAAGCTTTAAATTTTCACCGAATAAGTTCGAAATAAAGTATAGTAGTGGGTAAGCTCAGGTTACATGGGTTGTCTACCAGAGGTGCCTTCCACTTTGCCCTTGTTGTTCAGGTTCTTGATATTCTGAATACACAGAAATCTCAGCTCAGAACTTGTAATACACATCGCTGCTTGTCTAAGCAAATGGACTGCCTAGTCATATTGACATGAGATAGTGCATCGTCCGATGCGCCTGCCTGCCTCGGAGATGAAGGCAAGACTAACGGAATTTGGCTGCCATCAATTAGTTGAGCCATAAGATTGGTTAGTCTAGCAAGCATATTAATGTTTGAATGATTCAGCATTGATAAGGTTTTTACAACAAACATGTTGGCATCATGAGGCTGGCACATGCCGGATCCAGACCGAGACAAGCAACAAGACCCCCACACACTACTAAGAAGTAGAGCATCTAACAGAACTGCGAGAGATGAAGCAAGCAAGGGAGGCCAGCAATTTAGTTTGCCAGGAGCAGTAACAGGTTGGATAAGAATTGGGAGGCCGACAATTCAGTTCACCAAGAGCAGTAACAGGTTGCATAAGAATTCAGTTCGCCAAGAGCAGTAATAGGATGGAAATAATTCTTTCCCCGCCTGGCTGAAGAGTGTCAGGATACGGGATCATGGGGCAAGGAATCCATCTATCTAGCCGCAGGGATCGGCGGATCAGGAGGCGGCCGGCGGAGATCCCACAGCGGCGGCCGGATCTCGAGGAACGGAACAAAGGGGGAGGAGGAGGGGGATACCTTGCCGCCGATGGCTAGCCAGCGGTAGTCCTTGGACTGTGCTTGGCGACCTCCTCGAGGGTGAAGAGCTTGCCGGACGACAACATGGTCTCCTCCTCTCTCTCGGCTTCCCCTGGAGGACCAACATCGGAGACGGGCGAGGACATTCGGGTCGACGCGGGTGTCGTCGTGGAGCCAGTAGTAGTCTTTGACGCCTGCGAGCCTCCGCGGTGCCTTTCTGGCCACCAGCAGGGCGACCATCACGGCGGAGGAGCTGAGGGCTGCCTCGCCCGCTCGAGCTTGACGAAGTCGTAGACGACGCCAACGCCAACGGTGGAGACCCTGGCCACCTATAGACAACATCCATCGCCAGGTCGGTCAGTCAGCCAGATCTGATCCGCGAGGCCGCGAACAACTCGTGAATCGAAGGAGAGGGGCGCGTCGGTTGCTTACGAGGGTGGTGGGGGTGAGAGGAGGACGGTAGGATTCCCGCCATAGGTTGCCAGGATCGAGCGCCGGAGGTGGCGGCAGCAAGGGAGGAGTGCAGTGCTAGGGTTAGCGCGCGAGAGAGGAGGGGTTGTGTGGTGTTCGCGAAAGAGAGGGGTTGGGTGGGTTCACGAGAGAGAGAGGTTTTGCTGCCGTGGGATGGTATGGATGGACGGACTGATGGATGGACCGATGTTTGCCAGGTCATTGATCCAGGCCACAAGTGATTCCACCAATCAGAATTAAGCTTAGGTGTTTTTGTTTTTTTCATCTGTTTCTCTTATAATTTTCACCTCTAATTCAGGGTAAACATTCAACATATTAACCACTTATAATTTGCAGAAATGAACCAATAGTGTGCATATGTATGTATCTTGGGATGACAAACAATGTTTATTTGGGGGGGGGGGTTCACTTTCATTGCACAAAAGAGCCATTTTTCATTTTTCGAGTGCCCCAAATGAGGGTCTTTTGTGAAGGACCTACCAAATAATTCTTGCAAAATTGGACCAAAACATTTTTCTAAAATACTAGGCCATATTTGATGCACAATTGACCAAATGGTTGGGTGTAAAAAGTTTCGATCCACCTCTGGTGAAAAACACAAATTTCTGCTGATTCAGCTGGAAGCAGGTCAAATTTGAACTGCAGCTGCCTCATAGTTTGCTCTTTATTTTTTCCAAAAATCATTTCTAGGTACATAAGTATCTATTTAATCAGAGAAACATCAAAAGTTTTCCAAGATTCAACCACTAGCTAGGAACGATCAAGCCCGCCGTTTTGACCGCATTTTGAAACGGGCATAAAAATTAGAAAAATCAAAAAATTGGAAAACCTTCGCATTGTGTGACTATATGTGACCAAGTTTCTAGGAAAAATAATAAACTTGTAATACGGAATTTGTTTAAAAAAGTGTTCTCAGAAATGAGTTGTCATGCGTGAAGATCCATGGCTTTCAAGCCAAATGATCAATCTTATGGCCACATTCATGGCATAGTTTGTTCAAATGATCTCATATTGTGCAAAAGGGTGCATCTTGGAATGGCAAACAATGTTGCCTAAGGAAGTTTTCATTTTCTGTGCACGGAAAATTCATTTTCCATTTTTCGAGTGCCCCAAATGAGGTTTTTTGTGAAGGACCTACCAAATAATTCTTGCAAAATTGGACCAAGTTATTTTTCTAAAATACTAGGCCATATTTAATGCACCGTTGACCAAATGGTTGGGTGTAAAAAGTTTTGATCCACCTCTGGTGAAAAAGACAAATTTCCACCGATTCAGCTCGAAGCGGGTCAAATTTGAATTGCAGCTGCCTCGTAGTTTGCTCTTTATTTTCTAGGTACATAAGTATCTATTTAATCAAAGAAACACCAAAAAAATTCCAAGATTCAACCACTAGGTAGGAACGGTCAAGCCAGCCGTTTTGACCGCATTTTGAAACGGGCATAAAATATTCAAAAAAATCAAAAAATTGAAGAACCATCGCATTGCATCATCATATGTGACCAAGTTACCAGGAAAAATAATAAACTTGTAATAAGGCAATTATTTTAAAAAAGTGTGCTCAAAAACGAGCTATCAAGTGTGAAGATTCATGGCTTTCAAGCCAAATGATCAATCTTATGGCCACATTAATGCCATAGTTTGTTCAAATGATCTCATATTGTGCAAAATGGTGCATCTTGGAATGGAAAACAATGTTGCCTAAGGAAGTTTTCATTTTCTGTGCACGGAAAATTCATTTTCCATTTTCCGAGTGCCCCGAATGAGGTTTTTTTGTGAAGGACCTACCAAATAATTCTTGCAAAATTGGACCAAATCATTTTTCTAAAATACTAGGCCATATTTAATGCATAATTGACAAAATTGTTGGGTGTAAAAAGTTTTGATCCACCTCTGGTGAAAAAGACAAATTCCCGCCGATTCAGTAGGAAGCGGGTCAAATTTGAACTGCAGCTGCCTCATAGTTTACTATTTACTTTTCCAAAAATCATTTATAGTTACATAAGTACCTATTTAATCATAAATACATGGTTTGGTGGCGATATGTCAAGGTTTGGACGGTGGTCGAGGCCCCCAACCCTAGAGCGCGTAAGCTCGCATGCCCGCCGCGTGGTCACGGCGTGATCGTGGCGTTGCCATGTGTTCTGGGCAGCCTGGGCATGTCTAGTGGGTTGGGCACTCCCCAGGTAGGTGCTAGGAAGAAAATTACAACATAAGATTCTCACGAGGAGATCGATCGATGCTCAAACATGAATTAGCAGCCAAGTGTTTGATTAGCGGTACGGGAAATGCACATGGCTAATAGGCGTGAGTTTTGGTTGAGGATGATTAGTTACTAATAAGACCGCTTCACAAATTTTTAGCTCAAAAGGAGGAGCCTAGGTGGTACTTGCTTTGCAAACTACCACACTGGACATAAATACGAATGTTGAAGCTCGACTCAAATAATGAATGGATTGAGCTGGCATTTGGTGGAGGATGGTTATTTGGGCATAGGAAAGCACTGTAGAAAATGGATACTATTTGGACATGCCAAAGTGGTACTTCCTTCACAAACTGTTGTTTTGAACATAATAGGAAAATGAATATTTTTGAATTATTTTTGAACTAGGCAAGGAAGGTTTTTACATATTTGACGAAGATATGACCCAAAGAATTTATGAGATTTTTTGGGAATTTTGGGAATGACAGAAATATAGGTTGCTTCACAACCTAGGGCAAAAACTGCCACATGGACATGACACATAGGGAAAACTGATGAGGTGGCGCCTAGTCATGGCAACCCACCACAATTTACAAGGCTGTGACCATCTATATTGGTCGTTAACAACTAGAAATAAGGCAGCGGACTAGCGTTGTTTGCTTTATGACCATTCCATGTAAGGAAATTACGACCTTTCTGACCAAAATGGTCGAAATGGTTTAGGGTTTGGAGCCCCCCGAACAGCTTTTGACCAATTGGTCTGAAATGGTCATAGATCTATGACCATTTCTTCCAGGGTCACTGACAGAAGGTCACTAGTTGACATATTTCTTGTAGTGGCAGAGATGAGTACGAGGGTTCACTGGTTCGGCTTTGGTGTGAGGCTCCCGTCGCCACAGAATAACAGGGGGTGTGGGTGAGTGGAGGGATGGCCTGGCCAGCGGTGGGAGTAATCGAGGGTGCTGAGGCCTCCACGGCAGCATAGCCGGCCACGGGAGGCAGGAGCAGGCACCACGAACGGCGCTGCTTTGGGCGGCTGGAGAAAGAACACCAAAGGTTGAAGAAGCACGCCGACCGTTGGATGGACATCGTACGGTCACTGCAGCTAGAATAGTTTATATTGTCTAAGTTGACAAAGCCCTTGGTACGCGTTAACTTAGTAGGCCCACAGGTCAGCCTCCGAAATGGTGCACCCCAGATGTCTGGGGGAGGAATCATTTTTTGGGTGGCTGAAGCTAGAATATCCGAGATTGAAGAAGAAGCACGACATTCGTTGGATGGACATCCAACGGCCACTGCTGCTAGAACCGTGTGTTGACTATAAGTTGACAAAGCCTTGCATACGCGTCAACTTACTTTTTTTAGGGGACGCGACAACTTAGTAGGCCCACAAGTGTGTGGGAGAGAACTTTTAGCCCATTTGCGATTTGTAAGAATGTACAACCAATTTTTGAAATCTAATGGAATTTACTACAGCCCATTTTCTAGCTAGGACAACGATTAATTCAACCGACCTTTCAAAGTAGAATTCAATAAAATTTCCCACATTTTGATGGGATCCGAAATATTTTTATCCCGAAATTTCTAGTCAGATTAAATATAAATTTCTATTACGTAAATGAAAGATTGCGCGCGCAACAATTAATGAAATTAAAATTTTCAAAATCCAAAAATAATATTTTATAAACTAATTACGTGTTTGGTGCATTTTTTATAGTTACTGCCCAGTTTTTATAATTACATCCCATTTATTATTTCATAAAGCCCATTTTCCTAATAAGCTTAACGCATCCCTCCTAGGAAAGATTTAAAGCCCAGCGGGGCGGAGAATAACAAGTTGACCTTGCCTGGTTATTTCGCAAAAAAAAGGTATACCTGGGCTAGTGATGTCTACTACGCAACCTTCTTCTTGTAGATGTTGTTGGGCCTCCAAGTGCAGAGGTTTGTAGGACAGTAGCAAATTTCCCTCAAGTGTATGACCTAAGGTTTATCAATCCGTTGGAGGTGTAGGATGAAGATGGTCTCTCTCAAACAACCCTGCAACCAACTAACAAAGAGTCTCTTGTGTCCCCAACACACCCAATATAATGGAAAATTGTATAGGTGCACTAGTTCGACGAAGAGATGGTGATACAAGTGCAATATGGATGGTAGATATGGGTATTTGTAATATGAAAATGTAAAAACAGCAAGGTAACTAATAATAAAAGTGAGCACAAACGGTATTGCAATGCTTCAAAACAAGGCCTAGGGTTCATACTTTCACTAGTGCAAGTTCTCTCAACAATAATAACATAATTGGATCATATAACTATCCCTCAACATGCAACAAAGAGTCACTCCAAAGTCACTAATAGCGGAGAACAAACGAAGAGATTATGGTAGGGTACGAAACCACCTCAAAGTTATTCTTTTTGATCGATCTATTCAAGAGTCCATAGTAAAATAACACGAAGCTATTCTTTCCGTTCGATCTATCATAGAGTTCATACTAGAATAACACCTTAAGACACAAATCAACCAAAACCCTAATGTCACCTAGATACTCCAATGTCAACTCAAGTATCCGTGGGCATGATTATATGATATGCATCACACAATCTCAGATTCATCTATTCAACCAACACAAAGTACTTCAAAGAGTGCCCCAAAGTTTCTACCAGAGAGTCAAGACGAAAACGTGTGCCAACCCCTATGCATAAGTTTGTTGAACCCACATGTTGATCACCAAAACATACATCAAGTAGATCACGTGAATATCCCATTGTCACCACAGATAAGCACGGCAAGACATACATCAAGTGTTCTCAAATCCTTAAAGACTCAATCCGATAAGATAACTTCAAAGGCAAAACTCAATCCATTACAAGAGAGTAGAGGGGAGAAACATCATAAGATCCAACTATAAAAAGCAAAGCTCGTGATACATCAAGATTGTATCACCTCAAGAACACAAGAGAGCAAGCGAGCGAGCGAGAGAGAGAGAGAGAGAGAGAGAGAGAGAGAGAGAGAGAGAGATCAAACACATAGCTACTAGTACATACCCTCAATCCCGAGGGTGAACTACTCCCTCCTTGTCATGGAGAGCGCCGGGATGATGAAGATGGCCATCGGTGAGGGATGCCCCCCTCCGGCAGGGTGCCGGAATAGGGTCCCAATTTGTTTTTGGTGGCTACAGAGGCTTGTGGGGGCGGAACTCCCGATCTATTGTGCTCCCTGATGTATTTACTGTATATGGATATATATAGGCAAAAGAAGTCGGTTAGGAGAGCCACGAGGGGCCCATGATGGTGGGGGGCGCGCCCACCCCCCTAGGGCGCGCCTTGGACCCTCATGGCCGCCTCGGCTGCTTCTTGACGTCCACTCCAGGTCTCATGGATTGCGTTTGTTCCAAAAAGATTGCTCCCGAAGGTTTCATTCCGTTTGGATTCCGTTTGACATTCCTTTTCTTCGAAACACTGAAATAGGCAAAAAAACAACAATTTGGGCTAGGCCTCCGGTTAGTAGGTTAGTCCCAAAAACGATATAAAAGTGTAAAGTAAAGCCCATAAACATCCAAAACTGGTAATATAATGGCATGGAACAATAAAAAATTATAGATATGTTGGATACGTATCAAGCATCCCCAAGCTTAATTCCTGCTCGTCCTCGAGTAGGAAAATGATAAAAACAGAATTTTTGATGTGGAATACTACCTAGCATATTTCTCAATCTAATTTTCTTTATTGTGGCATATATGTTCAGATCCAAATGATTCAAGATAAAAGTTCATATTGACATCAGAGTAATAATACTTCAAGCATACTAACAAAGCAATCATGTCTTCTCAAAATAACATGGCTAAAGAAAGCTTATCCCTAAAAAATCCTATAGTTAGACTATGTTTCATTTTCGTCACACAAAATACAGCCATCATGCGCAACCCCGGTTTCAGCCAAGCAATTGGTTCATACTTTTTAACGCGCTTCAGCTTTTTTAACTCTCACGCAATACAGGAGTGTAAGCCATGGATATAGCACCATGGGTGGAATAGAATATGATGATGGAGGTTGTGTGGAGAAAACAAAAAAGGAGAAAGTCTCACATTGACGAGGCTAATCAACGGGCTATGGAGATGCCCATCAATTGGTGTCAACATGAGAAGTAGGGATTGCCATGCAACAGATGCACCAGACACTACAAAAAAAGACACATCCGTGACATTTTGGGCCGAATGATTTTTTTTCTGTCATACATATGACACTTCTATGACGATAATTGTGACAAAACCCGGGATCATCATAGATGTGGTGGGCTCCTACTTCTATGACAAAAAATCATGACAGAAAATGGGCTTTTTGTCCTGGGCGGGCCGGAGACGCAGCTGCATGACATTCTTTGGGCCGTCCATGACGGAAAAAACCATAGTAGAAGCGTGGGGGAGGAAAATTTCGGGGAGTTGCCAGTTATGGTGGGAGGTCGGGGGCCGAGCGATGCGCGTTTCTATCGTACACGTACGCGAGTGTGCGCGAGGCGTTGGCTCTAAACTGAACCCGAGCGAGGCGTTGGGCTCTAACTGAAGCCGAGCGATTGCACTGCAGGCTACGCGTTACTGAACCCAAGAGCTCGATCGATGGCTGTTAACTGAACCTGATCGAGCGATTCCTTCGCTACTGCTGCTAACCGAAGCCGATCGATGCTGCCTCTGGGATGAACAGTGAGCGTTGCGGGGGGTGGATGAACAGTGAGCGGTGGCATTGCCTCTGGATGAACAGGACCCCGTGGTGTGCAGGGCTGGATGAACAGTAGATAGTGGAGGGGTGGCCGTGGAGGGGTGGTTGAACAGGACCCCGTGGTGTGGAGGGCTGGATGAACAGTAGACGGTGGAGGGGTGCCCGTGGAAGGGTGGTTGAACAGTAGCCGGTGGAGTAGAGCGCGGTGGAGGCTAGATGAACAGGAACCCGTTGAGGCTGGAGGAGGTCGATGGTAGCCCGTGGAGGCTGGAGGAGGTCGACGGTGGAGATGAATAGTATCCCGTGGAGTCCCGTTTTGCGGTACGCCACACCCCTCCCGATGAACAGGACCCCCGTTTCGACCGTAGCGCTCCAACACAAGTCCGTTTCATTCGTTTTGCGGTACGCCACACCCCTCCCGATCAACAGGACCCCCGTTTTGACTGTAGGAGGTCTGTTTCGTCCGTTTTACAGTACGCCACACCCCTCCCGATCAACAGGACCCCTGTTTCGACCGTAGGAGGTCCGTTTCCTCTATTTTGCGGTACGCCATTCCCCTCCCAATCAACATGACCCCGTTCCGAACGTAGGAGGTCCGTTTCCTCCGTTTTGCGGTACGCCAGGCCTCGTTTCCATCGCATGTTCGGTCCAAGCCCTCCCGATGAACACGACCACGCATTCCGTTCTGACCCAGCCGGTTGGCTCCCACGCGTTCCGTTGCCTCCCGATGAACACGACGCATTCCGTTGCCTCCCCATGAACACGACGCATTACGTTGCCTCCCCATGAACACGACGACGATGCTGTTTCTCCGTTCCGACCCAGCCATGTACGTATGCGCGAGTAGGCATTCGAGACCCTTCCCGTATGTACGTACGTGGCCGTATTTTCTTTCTTGCACCCTTGCCGCTATACGTATGTGTACATGCTACGTGCGCGCCTCTACTACGACACGTGCGCGCCTCTACATCCACCAGTATATATGTACGTACACATTCGCGACCAGAATGACATCGCTACGTACGCTTCGACCAGGTGGGTCCCGACTGTCAGGCACTTCCTTGCGTGCAAAGATGTAGCTGGTGGGTCCCGGCAGTCAGGGGGGCGAATCATTTTTTTTGCCCAGACGCACTTCCTTGTGTGCGAAGATGTAGCTGGTGGGTCCCAGTAGTCAGGGGGGTGAATCGTTTTTTTTGCCTGGACGCACTTCCTTGCGTGTGAAGGTGTCGCTAGTGGGTCCCAGCAGTCAGGGGGGCGAATCATTTTGTTTTTTGCCCGGACGCACTTCATTGCGTGCGAAGATGTAGCTGGTGGGTCCCAGCTGTCAGGGGGAAACGTTTTTTTCGCGAAATACAGTGGCCTGTCCGGTGGGTCCCAACTGTCAAGTGTAGGAATCATTATTTTCCACGTAATAAGGAGGCACTTCCTTGTTGCAGCCGTGGACCCAGCTGTTAGCCTCTCCACGTACAGTCCACGTCCGATGGAAGTCGTTCCTTGACCATGTTGACCACGCCGCGTTGAGAGCACCAGGGCGGTGGACGACGGTAAGCCCTAGGAAGGGGACGACAGGGAGCCGGGGAAGACGCGGCAGCGGAAGCCCGCGCGGAGAGGAGTACGAGGGTTCACTGGTTCGGCTGCGTTGTGAGGCTGCCGTCGCCGCAAGGCCTGGCCAGCAGTGGGAATAGTAGGGGGTGGTGAGGCCTCCGCAGCAACACAGCCGGCCATGGGAGGCAGGAGCATGCGACACCAACCGGCGCTGCTTTGGGTGGCTGGAGCAAGAAGACCAGAGGTTGAAGAAGCACTACGGCCGCTGGATGGACATCGTACGGTCACTGGAGCTAGAATCGTTCATATTGACTGAAGTTGACAAAGGCCTCCGTCCCAGTCAACTTAGTAGGCCCACAAGTCAGCCTCCCACCATGGTGGGTCCTAGCTAGCAGGGGGAGTATTCATTTTTTTGTGCGTAATAAGGAGGCACTTCCGGTGGGTCCGAGCTGACAGCGGGGGGAATATTTTTTTCACGAAATACGCTGGCCCGTACGGTAGGTCCCAGCAGTCAGGGGGAAATGTTTTTTTCGTGAAATAAGGTGGCTCGTCCGGTGGGTCCCTGTTGTCAAGTGGAGGAATAATTATTTTGCGCATAATAAGGAGGCACTTAATTGCGGCCGCCTAGACCCAGCTGTCAGCCTCTCCACGTATAGTACTCTTCCGATGGAAGTCGGTGGTTGACCATGTTGACCATGCCGCGCTGATACGTCTCCAATGTATCTACTTTTCCAAACACTTTTGCCCTTGTTTTGGACTCTAACTTGCATGATTTGAATGAAACTAACCCGGACTGACGTTGTTTTCAGCAGAACTGCCATGATGTTGTTTTCTGTGTAGAAAAGAAAAGTTCTCAGAATGTCCTGGAAATCCACGGTGGCACTTTTTGGATTTAATAAGAATTTTTGGCGAAAGAATTAATGCCAGGGGGCCCACGGCCTGTCCACGAGACAGGGGGGCGCCCCCCCTAGGGCGCGGCCCCCTATCTCGCGGGCCCCCTAGACCTCCTCCGACCTCAACTCCAACTCCATATATTCCGTCTCAGGGAGAAAAAAATCAAGGAGAAAGTTTCATCGCGTTTCACGACACGGAGCCGCCGCCAAGCCCTAATCTCTCTCAGGAGGGCTGATCTAGAGTCCGTTCGGGGCTTCGGAGAGGGGGATTCATCGCCGTTGTCATCATCAACCATCCTCCATCACCAATTTCAAGATGCTGACCGCCGTGCGTGAGTAATTCCATCGTAGGCTTGCTGGACGGTGATGGGTTGGATGAGATTTACCATGTAATCAAGTTAGTTTTGTTAGGGTTTGATGCCTAGTATCCATTATGTTCTGAGATTGATGTTTCTATGACTTTGCTATGCTTAATGCTTGTCACTAGGGCCCGAGTGCCATGATTTCAGATTTGAACCTATTATGTTTTCATGAATATATGTGTGTTCTTCATCCTATCTTGCAAGTCTATAGTCACCTATTATGTGTTATGATCTGACAACCTCGAAGTGATAATAATCGGGATACTTCTTGGTGATGACCGTAGTTTGAGGAGTTCATGTATTCACTATGTGTTAATGCTTTGGTCCGGTTCTCTATTAAAAGGAGGCCTTAATATCCCTTAGTTTTCACTGGGACCCCGCTTCAACGGGAGGGTAGGATAAAAGACGTCATACAAGTTCTTTTCCATAAGCATATATGACTATTTACGGAATACATGCCTACATTACATTGATGAATTGGAGCTAGTTCTGTATCACCCTATGTTATAACTATTGCATGAGTAATCGCATCCGGCATAATTATCCATCACTGATCCATTGCCTACGAGCTTTTCACATATTGTTCTTCGCTTATTTACTTTTCCGTTGCTACGTTTACAACTACTACAAAAACCCAAAAACATTTATCTTTACTTTTGCTACCGTTACCTTTATTATCATACCACTTTTGCTACTAAATACTTTGCTACTGATACTAAGTTATCCAGGTGTGGTTGAATTGACAACTCAATTGCTAATACTCAAGAATATTCTTTGGCTCCCCTTGTGCCGAATCAATAAATTTGGGTTGAATACTCTACCCTCAAAAGCAGTTGCGATCCCCTATACTTGTGGGTTATCAAGACTAATTTCTGGCGCCGTTGCCGGGGAGCATAGCTCTATTCTCTGAGTCACTTGGGATTTATATCTGTTGATCACTATGAAGAACTTGAAAGACGATCGAACTACTATTTTGCCCTCAACTACGAGGGGAGGTAAGGAACTGCCATCTAGCTATGCACTAGATTCTCCTTCCGTTATTAGTAGGCTTGCGACACCTAAACCTACTACTGCTATGAATTCTGATATGTCGCATGTTATTGATGATGCCACTTCTGCTATGCATGATGAAACTACTTCTGTGCGTGATACAACTTTGCCATTAGGTGAATTTTTTGATGAACAACTTGCTAGAGTTAGGGGGAATGAAAATATTGAAGGACCTATTATTGATGATAGCGATGATGAAGGTTCCCCCAATGATTATGTATTACCTGTTGTTCCTAAGGGTTATGTTATGAATGAAAAAGCTGGTATGGAAATTCTTGCTTGCAATGATAGAAATGATCTTAAGAAATTACTAGCTAAATGGAAGCAGCAGTCTATTAATGCTAGAATGAAACCCGATCCTGCTTTTGCTACTTCACCTATCTGTGTTACTGATAAGGATTATGAATTCTCTGTTGATCCTAATATTATTACTTTAGTTGAATCTGATCCTTTTTGTGGCCTTGAATATGAAACTGTTGTGGCACATCTTACCAAGTTGAATGATATAGCCACCCTGTTTACTAATTATGAGAAGTCTCGCTATTTATATATCCTTAAGATATTTCCGTTCTCATTAAAGGGTGATGCTAAGACTTGGTATAATTCTCTTGCTCCTGGTTGTGTGCGTAGTCCCCAGGATATGATTTATTACTTCTCTGCTAAATATTTCCCTGCCCATAAGAAACAAGCTGCCTTGCGGGAAATATATTATTTTGTGCAAATCAAAGAAGGGAGTCTCCCACAAGCTTGGGGGAGGCTTCTCCGGTTACTTAATGCTTTGCCTGATCATCCTCTTAATAAAAATGAAATACTTGATATCCTTTATAATGGACTAACCGATGCTTCCAAGGACTACTTGGATAGTTGTGCTGGTTGAGTTTTCAGGGAAAGAACCGTCGACGAAGCTGAAATTTTATTAAATAATATGTTGACTAATGAAAATATTGGACTCTTCCCGAGCCAGTTCCTGAAGTAATTCCTGAACCAATCGAGCCAACTCCTGAGCCTATTCCTAAACCCACTCCGAAAAAGAGAGGTGTTTTATTTCTTAGTCCTAAAGATATGCAAGAGGCAAAGAAATCAATGAAAGAAAAAGGTATTAAAGCTGAAGATGTTAAGAATTTACCACCTATTGAAGAAATACATGGTCTTAATTTACCACCTGAAGAACCACATTGTCTTGATAACCCGACATAGGTAGTAAAGGTAAATTCTCTCTATAGATATGATAAAGTTGAAATACCCTCTACTAAAATTCATAGCCCATGGTTAGATGAATTTGTTGACTTTATGGCTAGACAAGAAAGTTTTAATGCTTATCTTGTTAGAGAGTTAAAGAATAATGCTTTCGAGATAGGACGCGTAGGTGATAATCTGGCTAGAGTTAAAGATGAACTTCACCGTGTTAGCAAATATGCTTCTATGGTTGCTACTCAAGCTAAGCAAGTACTTAAAGCTCAAAATGATTTGCTTGATGAATTAAATAATAAAAATGACTTTGCTGTTAGAGTGGCTACTAGAACTGGTAGAATGACTCAAGAACCTTTGTATCCTGAAGGCCACCCTAAGAGAATCGAGCAAGATTCTTAGAGAAATAACTTAGAGGCACCTAGTTCTTCTAAAAAGAAGAAGAAGAAAAAAGATAGGACTATGCATGCTTCTAGTGAACCTACTGTAGACACACCTGAGAATCCCAACAATATTTCTATTTCTGATGTTGAAACACAATCAGGTGATGAACATGAACCTAGTGATAATGTTAATGATAATGTTCATGTTGATGCTCAACCTAGCAAAGACAATGATGTAGAGATTGAACCTGCTGTTGATCTTGATAACCCACAATCAAAGAATCAAAGTTACGATAAGAGAGATTTTGTTGCCAGGAAGCACGGTAAAGAAAGAGAACTGTCGGGGATATACCCCACAGTATGACCCGGCTGGAGTTGTAAACCGGCTGGGACTTGGTAAACCGGCAGACGGTAAACCGGTTGGTGGTAAACCAGCTGACAGTTAAGACAGATGGCTAAGACAGACGGTAAACCGACGAGTGTTAAACCGACAGAGTTAAGACAGATGGTAGCACCGGCAGGTGTTAAGACAATCATAACCCGGCAGACAATGTTAAACCGGCAGACAATGTTAAACCGGCAGACAATGTTAAACTGGCAGACATTAAGAAGCCCAGGAAAGGAAGTCAAAATAGTTCAAGTCTTAGTCCGAGATGGACTCTATATGTAACCCGCCCCTTCAACTTATATAAGGAGGGTCAGGGCTGCCCAAAGAGGGACAAGCAAGAAACAATCTCTAGGGCTAGACACAACTAGAGGAGAGACGGTTTATGGCGACTCCCTCGTGATGATAATGAGATCTAGCCTCAAACAACATGTATGGTTTTACTGGATGATGTTTCCCGGGGCCCGAAGCTGTCTAAACCCTTGTCTTGTATTGCGTCTCTCGATTCCCCTCAACCCCTCTCAAGCTATCACATAGATGCGTTGGCCTCACGACTAAGTCCTCACACTAAGGACATCTGCCGTTACAAATCCACGACAGTTGGCGCCCACCGTGGGGCCTGCGCACGGTGGTGTTGAGTTCTTGAAGGGAGATTTTTTAGGGATCGAAAAGTTCATGATTTGAAGGATGAAGAAGGATGAAAAAAAGATCTACATCTATTCTAGTTCGAAGTCGGGCTCAAAGAGAATTTTATCAGCGGTTTGGGAGTCATCGTGGATGATCCGTACAATCTGGGTTAGCTCGCTGTGGCCATTGACTGCTACCACGAAACGATGATGAATTTGAAATTAGCTACAGTGCTGCACGTGAAGTCAACCAAGGTCACCGCACGGTAAGAAAATTGTTGCTGATGGTCCAACAAGGGATAAGTCCAATCAATCCAGGGCAAGAGGATTACATGATGGATGTGTATAGCATGGAAAGATACTAGGATCAACTCGGACTGTGCCAACAGTGTCGTGGAATTAACATGTCAGATGTCCTTTAGTGTCAGGACTTAGTTGCGAGGCCAACACATCTATGTGGTAGCTTGAGAGGGGTTGATCGGGACAAGAGACGCAACACGCAAGACAAGGATTTAGACAACTTCGGGTCCCGGGAAACATCATCCGGTAATAACCCTACATGCTGTTTGTGGCTAGGTCTCATTATGATCATGAGAGAGTCGCCGGTAAGCCGGCTCTTATTTTTAGCCCTAGAGATTGTTCTTGTTTTCTCTCCCCTCTTTGGGGAGCCCTTCCCCTCCTTATATAAGTTAGAGGGGCGGGTTACATGTGGAGTACAAATAGGATTAGGACTAGCCTATCTTGTACTACAAGTCGGGTACAAGTCCGGGTCTTGATTCCTTGTAAGGGAGATATTCCTCACGCCTTTCCTCTTAAGCCGGCCTACCATAATGTAAGCCGGCCTTCTGGGCCTTGAGCCTCCTGGGCCCCCGGGTCTTGTCGCTCCTCTGATCCACTTGCCAGGTCACCGATAAGTCGCCAGGCTCGGGCGGGTTATACTTCCGGCCGGGTTACACCACGGGGTATATCCCCGACATTAGCCCCCAAGTTTAGCTTGGATTTATCCATGGTAAACTTATGCTGCAAAATAAACACAAGAGTGCTCCGGGTTAAGAATTCTTGTAAGCCGGCACTTGGTCATCATTAAGTCCTTGTCATTTCCTTCTTGACACATGCCCATGAACTCATAGAAAATCTCCTTAGCAGATATGTTTCAATTTTGTCAATGCAAAAGATCTAGATACTTCCTTTGAGAAATCCGGGTCAACAGGCCAGCTTCAGAGTCAATTTGCTCACATTTTAACCTTGTTGATAAATATTATAAGAAATAATCCATTTGAGTTGGTTTCCAAAGCTCCGGCTTAATAAACATATTGGACTCAAGATTCATCTGGTGATCCGCCGGTTTAAAGATGTAGAGGCTGGCTAATTATAACTGCCAAAATTGCCGGCTTGTAAATATTGATAACGCCGGGTAATAACTGTTTCCGACGCCGGGTCATAATTATTGGTGACATCGGATCATGATTGTTGCAAACACCGGGTCAATCTGACCTACTCAAAACTAAGAATTGGAAGATATTTCTCCCTTATATCCATATTATCTGTAGCCCCCAAGTCTTGAACAGAACAAAGAGACTTGTTTCCATATAATTACTGCCACTTTAAATAAATCCATGTTTATCTCAGTCACTAGTAAAAACTAAATACTCCATATATGTAGCCCCCAAGTGCCGGGTTGTCATGCTTGCAGCAACCTGGGACTTGAAATTGCCTTATGCCCATAAAAACTTCAACCAGTGTAGCCCCAAGGGCCGGGTCATTTATGCAATAATGAGCAGGGACTTTGTAAATATAATGTTGTAAACTTTGAACATCAACGTGTAGCCCCCAAGGGCCGGCTCAGTAAGATAATATTGAGCTGGGACTTTGATATATACTTCAATGAGAATAACATCATATGATGTAACCCCCATCATGGGGCTTGAATTTACGTCCACAAGGTTAAGAGCCTTGTGCTTTACCAACTGAGCAGTGGACCCTTCAATGTAATGGATAAAAAGCTTTGTACCTTAAATTGTTGACAGAGGCAATTGGTAGCCCCCAAGGGCCGGCTCATTACAATGTGATGAGTCGGGTCTTCAATAAGGTGAGCGAAAAATGACTTTGCATTAGTCCCCAAGTGTCATGGTGCATGCTTGCAGCGACATGAGACTTGCATATTTGATATAATCTCAATTTGAATAATGTAGCCCCCAAGTGCCAGGTCGTAAGCCTGCAGCGACTCGGGACTATTCCTTCCATTGTAGAATAAGTCATATCCTTTGATAAAATAATAGCCATTGCACTAAAGCGACTTTGAAAACCTCAATAATACTAGTTATTGATAATCACAATAGAAATCCAGCCATGTTGGCTATTCAAGATTTGAATAATATAACCTGGTATGAAAACCTCAATCATTCAATATCATCATGAAAATCCAGCCAGTTTTGGCTATTAAAAATTTGAATACCTCATCGGTTGATAAGTAAACCCGGAGTTTAAATACCCGGCGGCTCTTGGCTGACGACGACTTATTGCGCATTCATTGTAAGCCAGAATTTTTGTAACCCGGTGGCCTATAACCCTTGAGAAAATCAATAATTGATAACCCTTTTGAGACACCAATTTCAGTGATGAGCTTGGACTGAAGCATTTATATAAGTCACAGTTCTGCAAATCCTGTATAGAGTTTAAACAACATACGCCCTGGCGACTTAACGTCAAAAGCCAGGGCGGGTAACCACCCAAATGTAGTCTTATCCTGCACACAAGTAGATCACAAGATCCCTATGATCCTTTGAATGATACCGTCGGTTTATGTGACCCAGACAGTGAAGTTGATAACTCAACTCTGTAAAAGCCGGCACATAAGATATTTGTGACAACTCAAATACTTGTGATTGTATAAAAATAGATAAAATTTTTGAAGCTTCTGATTCAAATACGATCAGTAAACCGTCCCAAAGGGGTTAAGCTAAGATTCGAATACGATCATATAGCCCCCAGTGGTGTTGGCTATGCCGATCAAAGTGGGTATTGGCAGCTATGTTTTCTTTGGTTCGAATACGACCTATGTTTGAACAGGAAAACCCCCAAATGACCACTGTGATATTGAATTTGTACTGCCGGTTTATATGACCTGTGTAATAAGAGTGATAACCCAATCCTTAGAAGTCAATGCTTCCATATAAATGATGGTTTTCATAAGCTGGCGACTTATAGTCAACAGTCAAGCCGGGTTAATCATAAAACACTTATATACATTTGAGATATAATCCCCAAAAGGTCTCAAGTTAAGTAATTGTGGCTACAATAAACTTTACCAGAGATAGAATAAAACTTTTTGAGGCTTCTGATTCGGATACGATCAGTAAACCGTTCCAAAGGGGTTAAGCTAAGATTCGAATATGATCATATAGCCCCCAGTGGCTTGGCGATGCCGATCAAGTGGGTATCGACAGCTATGTTCTCTTTGGTTTGAATACGACCTATGTTTGAACAGGAAGCCCCCAAGTGAACATAAGAGTTGTTTAACGATGCTGATTTGAATACGATCCACGTCGATTACCAAAGGGGTTGAGCTATGATTCGGATACGATCAAGAAGCCCCCAAGTAGGTTCAGCAGTTTGCTAATCAAAAGGGTATCGACAGCTATGTTCTCTTTGGTTCGAATATGACCTATCTTTGAACAGGAAGCCCCCAAGTGACCGTATAAATTTTGGCATTGCGCCGATCAAGAGGGTACTGATGGCTATGCCCAATGAGCAGGAAGCCCCCAAGTGATCATAATAAGATAAGCATCAAGGCAGGATACCCATGTTTGAACCGCGCATCATGGCAGCAAGTTCTTTTTAGCACCCTTTAATCTTTCTGAGATCTCGAACTTGCGAGAGATTAATTCTTTTTGAACCGGAAGTTAAACCGGATTTTAAAGCTTCAAAAATTTGTGAGGGACAAATTTACCTTAAGCCAGATTCTGAACCTGATTTGAGAGCTTCAGTGCTTTGTGGGAGAAAGATGTCTCTTGAGCCGGATTGTAAACCAGAGTCCTTATTTTGAACCGGAAATCTTCTGACGGCTTTTAAATTTTCATCGATCTAGCAGTAATCTCCGGGGCCGGGTTATTTTCCCTTCAATGATCTTGAATTTATTGAAACCGGATAATTTTGCTAAGTCATATCATTGTAGCCCCCGAGTCTCAAGACGACTTGAGGAGTTGGCTTGAGATTCTCCATAATTAACCGTGATATAGACCGGTTTGAATCCTGCGTGGGACAACTTGCAAACAAAAGTAATTGCTCTTTTGAAGAAAATAATATGTAATATAACATATATTGGATGGATTTCACCTGATATGTTAGGCACATGATTACCCACAGAAGGTTGAGATGATCGCGGCGGGTTATAAATGATCCCGTATGAACCGTGTCAGCAACTCGGCCAATGGTTCCTTCCAACTGGCTGTTTAAAGTTAACCAAACCGTAGTGCCGGCGACTTGTGCACCTATCCATTGAACCATCCAGTGCAGACGACGGTTGATAATATATGATGATTTGCCTCCAATCTGTTGGAAGAGAGACCGGGCTCCTCAAATAGTGACTTGCTCATCCAGAAAAATGCGGCCCGGTGTGTTGATGTAGACCAGGCCGCAAGAGACGGACCGTAAATACGACCGCAACATTAAAGGCGGCTCAGACAGATGATTCAACCGCGGTGCTGTAAACCGGTGCGGGTGGGTAAGTTGTCCTCCTTGTTGTAAGCCGGCGTGGTCATAAAAGACGGCCACTGCATTGTAAACCGGCGCGGTCGTGAGAAACGTCCACGGCGTTGTAAGCCGGCGCGATCGTGAGAGACGGCCACGGCGTTGTAAGCCGGCGCGATCATGAGAGACGGCCATGGCGTTGTAAGCCGGTGCGGGAGTCCGTTGAGTAATAACGACCACCTGCGCCAAAAGATGTTGGCATGTCTCCACCTCCGCGGTATAATATCACTTTTTGTCATAAATAATTGCCCTGCATAAACAATATTGCAGACCAAGGCAAAGATAAACTTGTTCTTTGACAAAAACAACATATGATAACAAAACAAACTTGGATGGATATCACCTGATTTGTTTAGACCGAAAAATAATCCGCCATTAAATTGATGATCCCTAGGTGAAACCAAAATCCCTCATGGGTGAATCGGCCGCGGGAACAAACTGATAAACTGGTCATGGCGTTTGTAAGTCGGCGTGGACGAGCAAGCTGTCATCCACGTTGTAAGCCGGTGAAGACGCGTGAACCGGCCACGAGGGCGGACAGGCGAATCGTCTGTGGCGTTGTAAGGTGGTGCTGACGGGCGAGCCGGCCGGCGCGTTGATGTAACCGGACCGCAGGGGCGATGGCTGTATATAACAACACTATAGGCAGAGTAGTTGTTTTCAAAAAATTAATAAATATTGATAAAAGTAAACTGGATGGATATCACCTGGTATTTTTTGCCGGATGCTAGCGCCGGATAATGCATAGTATTGCTTTTGTTTTTTGACAAAGAGTTAATTGGTTCTATGTCTTCTAATGCATGAGCTCTCCACATAACCCGGCCGGCACCTTTTGAGCCGGAATTTTTGGAACCAAAACTTCTTGATAATCCGGCCAGAACCTTTGATAACCCGAAACTTTTTTACCGGAACCTCTTGATAATTCGGCCGGAACTTCTAATAATCCGGAACTTTTAAACTGGAACCTCTTGATAATCTGGCAGAAATTTTTGATAATCCGGAACTTTTGAATCCGAACCTCTTAATAATCCGGCCGGAGCTTTTTAATAATCCGGAACTTTTCTGTAGCCTAAGTCGGAACTCTTTGATGATTCGGACGGAACCTTTTGGCGATTCGGCTGGAACCCTTCGGCGATTCGGACCGAACTTTTCGTGGAGGAAATCGGAACTCTTTGGTGATTCAGACGGAACCTTTCGTCGAGGCGGTCGGGACCTTTCGCCGATTCAGACGGAACCTTTCGTCGAGGCGGTTGGAACTTTTCGCCAATTCAGACGGAACCTTTCGTCGAGGTGGTCGGAAATTTTTCGGTGATTTAGACGGAACCTTTCGTCAAGGCGGTCGGAAATTTTTTGGTGAGCCAGCTGGAACTCTCCGACAAGTCAACCGGAACTTCTTCAATAAGCTGGGCAGAGCTTCTCGATCCCTGAGATAGCATCCTTCAAGAACTCAACACCACCGTGCGCGAACCCCGCGGTGGGCACCAACTGTCGTTGAATTAACACGTCAGATGTCCTTTAGTGTCAGGACTTAGTTGCGAGGCCAACGCATCTATGTGGTAGCTTGAGAGGGGTTGATCGGGACGAGAGACGCAACATGCAAGACAAGGATTTGGACAGCTTCGGGCCCCGGGAAACATCATCCGGTAATAACCCTACATGTTGTTTGTGGCTAGGTCTCATTATGATCATGAGAGAGTCGCCGTTAAGCCGGCTCTTGTGTTTAGCCCTAGAGATTGTTCTTGTTTTCTCTCCCCTCTTTGGGGAGCCCTGCCCCTCCTTATATAAATTAGAGGGGCGGGTTACATGTGGAACCCAAGGACTAGCCTATCTTCTACTACAAGCCGGGTACAAGTCCGGGTCTTGATTCCTTGTAAGGGAGATATTCCTCACACCTTTTCTCTTAAGCCGGCCTACCATAATGTAAGCCGGCCTTCTGGGCCTTGAGCCTTCTGGGCTCCCGGGTCTTGTCGCTCCTCTGATCCGCTTGCTAGGTCACCGATAAGTCGCCAGGCTCGGGCGGGTTATACTTCCGGCCTGGTTACACCATGGGGTATATCCCCGACAAACAGTATTAAAAAAAGGAAAGGAAGCCCATGATTTGGAGGAAAACACATGGGTGAATTCACTCGGATGACACGGAAACAGGGTCAGTCATGACCCGGATTCGTCCGTCAACCACGCCCGTATCCTCGCCTTGAGGCGTTTGTCTCCGCCGCCGTTCCGGCCCCGTGACCACCGTGCCTCACGTTTCTCCGGCCAGGCTCTATGGTGGTTGGCTTATATCGCTTCCCCTGCCGTGGCTAGTATGCCTCTGAGCCGGCCCTGCTGCTTCCCGCCATGACTACTCCGAGGTGCTGCTCTGCCGACCCGCAGCCGCGCCTCTCCAAACCGCCGCCGGTTCGGTCGCGCCTCACCTCCTCCTGCTGCTGCCGCTACCTACACGGCAAGCTGCTGCCATGACTCGCCCCTGCCTTACGCGGCCTTTGCGGCAAACCGCCGCGGGCAACCTCACTCTCGCTGCTCCGCGCGGGCACCCCTGCCTCCGCCGTCCCGGCCCCGTGCTGTTTTCGTGGCCGGCTCCGTTCTTCGGCATCCCCGCTTCGAACGGTTCGTTGCGCCGCCCGGGTTGACTCCACTGCTGCTGTTCTACCATTGGCGATGCGCTGTTCTGCCGCCATGGCCTCAAACCGCCGCCTCAGCCGCAACCACGCTAAACCGCCCGTTCACCGGAACGTCGGCCACTGTATTGAGCTACTGACCGTCAAGCCCTGCGAGCTGTTGTCGGCCTCAAGCCTCTGTTACCGCAAGCCGCTTCTTCATCCTCAAGCCGACCTTGCGCCTTTTTTGCCACTTAAAGCCGCCGCCAGACCGGTGTTGAGCTTCCCCGGACCTCTGCAGCCTCCACCTCCGTCGTCTCGCCACGCCGAGTCGCTGCCGTCATGACCAAGCATGTACCACAAACCGTCCTCCGTCCGAGCTACTGCGGCGCGGCCTCATCACACGTCTCCCGCAAGTCACCGACGCCCGATGTTTGCTTCTGCTTCGAACCGCCGTGAGCAGTCGCGGTTTCCTCGTGTTGCCTGCCGCTTGCAAGCCACCGGCTGTCTCTGCCTCCACAGCTGTAGGCCAACCCCGCTACCTCTGCTCGCTGGTTCAACCTGCTACTACTTAAACCGACCCGCCTTGCCGCTCGCCTCCAGGCTGCCGAGGCCACGCCTAAGCCATCATGGCCACGCCTGAGCCGGCATAAGTGCGGCCTATTTCGCTCCACTCCAGCCGGCTTCTGCGCTGTCTCTACATCGCCCCGTGGTGTTCCGCCTCCGCTCTAAACCGCCATCGCCTCGCCAAATCGCCTCGTCAAATCAGCCGCGAGTCGCCACCCTAGCTGTGTCGCCTCTCCAACCCGGGCTGCCGTGCCCTCCAGCGCAGCCCCGACCTGTCGGTGCCTCGCCCCAATGGCCTAGCTTCAGTGCTGAACCGCCCAGACACGAGCAGTGCTCCGCTTCTGCCACCGCGGCCTAGCTTCAGTCGCTGATGCCGGCTGTGTTTGAGCCAGCGGCGGGTCACCATTACCGTTCTAAACCGTCGCGGCTTCGTTCCCGTACGCATCAACTGCGCCCAATTCGCACATGTTCTGCGCTTGTGGCCCTGACCGTTTCCTACGCCGCTACGCCGATCACCGGCTCCGCTTCCCGTGCATCAGTTGACCCGCCGAGCGATCCAAGGCTCCGCTTTTGGTCGTGGCTACGACGAACCGTCTTCATCTCGGCCTTCTAACCTGCGTGCCTTCGCCTCCGCTCTGATCCGCTTCGACTCAGCCTCTTGTGCGCCTACTGAGTCGCCGCGACAACGGGCTGCCAGCCGCGTCTGCCAGCGCCGGCTGTTGTGAGATGGTCGTCCCCGGGTCGCTGCTCTAGCCGCGCAGCCTTCTTGCATCTTGGCTCTAACCTGCTGGTATTGCTGAGCCGCCCTCACACCCGATGGCCCGCTTGACGCACACGCGTGCTATGTACTGCTTCTCTGACGCACTGGATTTGTTCTATCAATATTGAGTTGAGCATGTGGGGACGAGACAGACCAAGGGATATGGAGTATTCTTGTTTAAAGTACTCATTATATCACACACGTCAAAGCATCTCATGATGAAGCAGACACGGGAATATTTTAATTTGTGCGTCCGGACGTCTGATGACCAGTCTGATACACTGTCCTCCAATGACCAGTCTGATACACTAACCAAAGGAAAAACATTATTCAGCAGCGCTTGTAGCAATACTGTTTACATGCACCAAGTAGTAATGAACACTTGATGTGCGTTCAAGAGCATCAGCATGGATAAAGCATTCAATGGCAGTCATTACTAAGAAAGGGGGATACGGTGCAAGGGCCATATCATACGTTTGATATGTTTTTGATCCAGTATCCATGTTCATCCGACAAAAAATACCAGGTGCTATCTTTCCTGACTATTTTTGGTACATGTTGTTTTCATCAAAGAACAATTACTTTGATTTGTATATTATTTTTATACACAGGACTATTATTCATTACAAAAGTGGTTTACACCGCGGATTGATAATATCCCGCCTAGGGATAATCCGGGACATATCACATGATGAATGGACACGCACAAGCCGCTGCCCGTACGGCCCGGTCTACATCAACTAGCCGGGACTGCGCTTGCGATTAACTCACTCGTCCGCACCGGTTTACAACACCGCGGCCGACTCATCCGTCTGTGCCAGCTCTGGTGCTGCGGACGTATTTCCCGTCCGTCTCTGGCGACCTGGTCTACATCAACACGCCAGGCCGCACTTGTCTGCATGAGCTGTTCATTGCGTATGAGCAAGTCACAGATTGGGTAGCTCATTTTTCTTCCAACATTGGAGGCAAGATTATCATTCCACTGCAGTCTGCGCTTGATGGTTCAATGGACATACGCACAAGTTGTCGTCACTACAGTTTGGTTAGCTTCAAACAACCAGTTGAAAGGAACCATTGGCCGAGTTGCTGACACGGCTCATACGGGATCATTTATAATCCGCCATAGTCACCTCAACCTTCTGTGAATTTACATCGCGTTATTAACACCGATGATATATAACTTCTGCTATGGTCAAGTACGTAGAATCTCAAGACAACTCCTTGAGTCATCTTAAGACTCGGGGGCTACGATGATATGACGCAACAAGTTTTGCCAGTTTCAGAAAATTCAAGTACCCCAGAATGTTGAAGGGAAACCCGATCCCGGAGGCTACGGTTATATTGGTGCAAATTTAAAGGGCGTCAGAAAATTTCCGGCTTAAAAAGAAGGATTCCGGTTTAAAATCCGGTTCAAGGGAAATTTATCTCCCACAAAGCTCTGAAGCTCTCAAATCCGGTTTAAGAATTTGCGGTTCAAAAAGGAATTAACTTCTCGCAAGTTCGAGTTTAAAGGCCGTCGCAAAATTTCCGGATGAAAATGAAGATTTCGGTTTAAAATCCGGTTCAAAGGAAAGATGTCTCCCATAAAGCTTTGAAGCTCTCAATATCCGGTTTAAAATCTCGGTTCAAGAAGAATTTATCTCTTTTACCGGATGATGTTTCCCGGGGCCCGAAGCTGTCTAAACCATTGTCTTGTGTTGCGTCTCTCGATTCCGCTCAACCCCTCTCAAGCTATCACATAGATGCGTTGGCGTCACGACTAAGTCCTCACACTAAGGACATCTGCCGTGACAAATCCACGACAAGAACCATGGGTTCAGAAACCCATGCCCTTTCCTCCTAAACCATCCAAGTCAAAGGATGATGAGGATTTTGAGCGCTTTGCTGAAATGATTAGACCTATTTTCTTACGTATGCGTTTAACTGATATGCTTAAAGTAAATCCTTATGCTAGGTATATGAAGGATATCATTACAAATAAAAGAAAGATACCGGAAGCTGAAATTTCCACCATGCTTGCTAATTACACTTTTAAGGGTCGAATACCAAAGAAACTTGGAGATCCGAGTGTTCCAACTATACCATGCTCCATTAAAAGAAATTATGTTAGAATTGCTTTATGTGATCTTGGAGCTGGTGTTAGTGTTATGCCTCTCTCTTTATATCGTAGACTTGAATTGAATAAGTTGACACCTACTGAAATATCTTTGCAAATGGCTGATAAATCAACTGCTATACCTGTCGGTATTTGTGAGTATGTGCCTGTTGTGGTTGCAAATGTCACTATTTTAACGGACTTTGTTATTCTTGATATCCCCGAGGATGATAGTATGTCTATTATTCTTGGTAGACCTTTTCTTAATACTGCAGGGGCTGTTATTGATTGCAACAAAGGCAATGTCACTTTTCATGTTAATGGTAATGACCATACGGTACACTTTCCGAGGAAACAATCTCAAGTTCATAGCATCAATTCTATTGAAAAAGTTCCAACTATTATTTTTGGAGGTTTTGAATTTCCTCTCCCTACTGTCAAGAAAAAGTATGATATTATTATTGTTGGGGATTTTCATATCCCCATTGAGGTAACTTAGTGTCATTCGAAATTTCTCCGGTTATGTGTTATTCGGAATGAGTTTGTTAACAAGACTTGATCAACCTTGTTAGTGGGTTCATTTTGATGATCACGAGATGGATGAAACTAGAAGGCACAACCTTCTATACCCTCTCTTTTAGTTTTTGTTATTTAGAATAAATAAAGCAAAAATAGTATTATCCGTCTGTTTTCTGAATTATCCGTGCATTAAAAAATAGTCCGAAAATAAAAGTGCTCCAAATGCCCTGCAAATTTAGTATGATTTTTTCTGGAATATTTGAGGATTTTAGGCACTGAAAACACTGCAGAAGGGGCAAGCACCAGGCCACGAGAGAAGAGAGCCCCCCCTCCCCCGTAGGGCGCGCCCGCCTGTCTCGTGGGCCCCTGGTGGCTCCCCTCCACTTATGGCAACACTCACACACTTCACCTTCTACCCAAAAAAAATCCCCATCCAGCTCAAGGACGAGTTCTAGCTCGTTTTGCTGCGATTATCGATCTCTTAGCTCAAAGCTCCATTCGCAAAACAGCTTTGGGAGATTGTTGCTTGAAAATGTTGAGGAGGCTCTTTAAAGGCTCTTCTAGCCAAAGCTTTAAGGAAAAACAAGACAAAGAAAAGGAAAAACCCAAGTATAATCTTCCTCGCTTAGCAGAAGTACGGTCGTGCGAATGGTCATGTGAGGATTTCTTGAAAGAAGCCGGAATTCATGAAGACTTTTATAATTTAATCGAGACTGCAGGCCTCACCGGTTTCATGAACGACCGAATTGATCAGTATCTCTTGCTCAGCAATACTTTCGTGCAAAACTTTTATTATTACCTAAGAAATCACCGTCTGCATTATCATTTCATTTATATGATGAATTCAAAGAAATGTCTTTACGTCATTTTTGCGCGGTATGTAGGATACCTTATGAGGGAGAATTAGATGAACCCCATCGTGATGATGTGGGTGGCTTTGTTAATACTATTGTTGTAGAGGAGCCAAAGAAGGGCTCTAAGGCGAAGGTCTCTAGCATACACTTTCCTGTTTTACGCTACTTTGCCATATTTGCTAGTAGATGCTTGATTGGTTGTGGAAATAGTGGAAATTTGAGCGTTCCAGATATTATTATTCTTCAACATGCTTTGCTGGGAGATAATACTTTTAGTATGGGTGTCGTCGTTGCTAAACGGCTAGCCCTGAATCATACAAAAGGCCCCATATTTGGAGGTATCTATGTTGCACGTCTTGATGAACATTTTCAGATACCCATTAGGCACTATGAGGAGGAGGAGACAAAATTACCTCCTCACATTTTAGATTACAAGAGCATGGTAGCACATAAGTTTATTGTTGACAAAGAAGAGAAGATGCTCTTGTATAGACTTAGATTCAATAAGAAACACTTTGAGTTTATTATTTTTCCTGCACCTCTGTTATTTGATTTGCTTGCAGAAAATCACCTTGTCACGCCGGAAGCGGTGAACAACCATCTAGCCCAAGCTTTTACTCCAGAACCTGAACCTGAACCAGAACCAGAACCTGAGGTGGACCCTTATCATGCACCATCTGTCCAGTGGGATTCGGAGATGACCAGCCAGTGGTATCCTGATTACACCTCCCACTACACCGGGGAGAGTAACGGCGGTCCTTGGTATTAGACCAACTTAGGCCAAAAGCCTAAGCTTGGGGGAGTACGTATTTCTCACCGACTTTACATTCATGTTCACACACTAGTCGTCGGTGCTCATACTCTTTCACTGTATTATCCATGCTAGTTTAAATTTCTTTTTCTAGTTTTCTTCTTGTGTGTTTGATAAACTTAAGAAAAAACAAAAAATTAGTTAGTTTAGTTTCCTTGCTTGTAGTAGAAATTAAAATGAAAACCCAAAAAGATTTCTAGTTCTTCTTCTTACTTGTTGGGAGCTTTCCCGTGTAAATAGTTTTATTTTATTTTATTTCTTTTGGGGATCGAGAAGACCATATTGAAAATGCTTAGTGGCTCTTATATGCATGATTGTTTATTTAACTTAGAGCCCATATTACTTGTCTTCTCTCTTGAGTTGAATGATTGTAGATTATAGCTTAGTCCAATGCACGTGCACTCTTATTATTATACACATCATTCGGTCGTGCAAGTGAAAGGCAATAATGACGATATATGATGGACTTATTGGGATGAGAAAAGCTGGTATGAACTCGACCTCTCTTGTTTTTGTAAATATGATGATTCATCGTTCCCGAGTCAGCTATTATGAAGTAAACATATTTGCAATGACATTTAGAGATTATAGTTGCTTGTGCCATGCTTGATTAGCTATGAGTTATAATGGTTTACCTTGCATGCCAACATGCTATTAGAATGATTATGATGTGGTATGATGGGATGGTATCCTCCTTTGAATGAATTGAGTGACTCGACTTGGCACATGTTCACGCATCTAGTTGAATCAAATCAACATAGCCTTCACAATATTTATGTTCATGGTGGATTATATCCTACTCATGCTTGTACTCGGTGTGAATTAATTTTAATGCATGTTTACGACTGTTGTGGCTCTCTCAGTTGGTCGCTTCCCAGTCTTTTGCTAGCCTTCACCTGTACTAAGCGGGAATACTGCTTGTGCATTCAAAATCCTTAAACCCCAAAGTTGTTCCATATGAGTCCACTATACCTACCTATATGCGGTATTTACCTGCCGTTCTAAGTAAATTTGTATGTGCCAAACTCCAAACCTTTAAATGAAATTATATTTTGTATGCTCGAGTAGCTCATGTTTCAACTAGAGTTGCCTATATCTTCCATGCTAGGTGGGTTATTCTCAAGAGGAGTGGACTCCGCTCCTCATTCACGAGAAAGGGTCGGTAACCGGGATGCCCAGTCCCATGATCCAAAAAGATCAAAGCAAATCAAAATAATTAAACAAAACTCCCCCAGGGCTGTTGGATGTTGGAGGCACTCGTTGTTTCGAGCAAGCCATGGATTGATGCTTGTTGGTGGTTGGGGGAGTATAAACCTTTACCATTCGGTTTGGGAACTACCTATAATGCATGTAGTATGGAAGATACAGCCATCTCATAGTTGTTGCGTTGACAGCGAAAGTATGCCGCTCAAAATGTTATTCAATCTCTATTTTAAAATTGAGCTCTGGCACCTCTACAAATCCCTGTTTCCCTCTGCGAAGGGCCTATCTATTTACTTTTATGTTGAGTCATCACCCTTCTTATTAAAAGCACCCGTTGGAGAGCACACTGTCATTTGCATTCATTATTATTGGTTTATATTGGGTATGACTTGACTGGATCTCTTTTACCATGAATTACAATGTTTAGTCAGTCCTTGATCTTTAAAGGTGCTCTGCATTTATGTTTTGCGGTCTTAGAAAGGGCTAGCGAGATACCATTTTGTTATATCATGTTATGATTGTTTTGAGAAAGTGTTGTCATCCGAGTTTTATTATTATGGCTCGCTAGCTGATTATGCTATTGATATAAGTAATTGTGAGACCTATGTGTTATTGTGAGTATGGTTAGTTCATAATATTTGCTAAAACTTGAATGCTGGCTTTTCATGTTACAACAACAAGAGCAAACAGAGTTTGTAAAAGTTTTTCTTTATCACTTTCAGTTTATCAACTGAGTTGCTTAAGGACAAGCAAAGGTTTAAGCTTGGGGGAGTTGATACGTCTCCAACGTATCTACTTTTCCAAACACTTTTGCCCTTGTTTTGGACTCTAACTTGCATGATTTGAATGAAACTAACCCGGACTGAAGCTGTTTTCAGCAGAGCTGCCATGATATTGTTTTATGTGTAGAAAAGAAAAGTTCTTGGAATGTCCTGGAAATCCATGGAGGCACTTTTTGGATTTAATAAGAATTTTTGGCGAAAGAATTAATGCCAGGGGGCCACGGCCTGTCCACGAGACAGGGGGCACCCCCCTAGGGCGCGGCCCCGTATCTCGTGGGCCCCCTGGACCTCCTCTGACCTCAACTCCAACTCCATATATTCCGTCTCGGGGAGAAAAAATCAAGGAGAAAGTTTCATCGCGTTTCACGACACGGGGCCGCCGCCAAGCCCTAATCTCTCTCGGGAGGGCTGATCTGGAGTCCGTTCGGGGCTCCGGAGAGGGGGATTCGTCGCCGTCGTCATCATCAACCATCCTCCATCACCAATTTCATGATGCTCACCGCCGTGCGTGATTAATTCCATTGTAGGCTTGCTCGACAGTGATGGGTTGGATGAGATTTACCATGTAATCAAATTAGTTTTGTTAGGGTTTGATCCCTAGTATCCATTATGTTCTGAGATTGATGTTGCTATGACTTTGCTATGCTTAATGCTTGTCCCTATTATGTTTTCATGAATCTCTGTGTGTTCTTGATCCTATCTTGCAAGTCTATAGTCACCTATTATGTGTTATGATCCGACAACCCCGAAGTGACAATAATCGGGATACTTCTCGGTGATGACCGTAGTTTGAGGAGTTCATGTATCCACTATGTGTTAATGCTTTGGTCCGGTTCTTTATTAAAAGGAGGCCTTAATATCCCTTAGTTTCCGCTGGGACCCCGCTTCAACGGGAGGGTAGGACAAAAGACGTCATACAAGTTCTTTTCCATAAGCACGTATGACTATTTACGGAATACATGCCTACATTACATTGATGAATTGGAGCTAGTTCTATATCACCCTATGTTATAACTATTGCATGAGAAATCGCATCTGGCATAATTATCCATCACTGATCCATTGCCTACGAGCTTTTCACATATTGTTCTTCGCTTATTTACTTTTCCGTTGCTACTATTACAACTACTACAAAAACCCAAAAACATTTTTCTTTACTTTTGCTACAGTTACCTTTATTATCATACCACTTTTGCTACTAAATACTTTGCTGCAGATACTAAGTTATCTAGGTGTGGTTGAATTGACAACTCAACTGCTAATACTCAAGAATATTCTTTGGCTCCCCTTGTGTCAAATCAATAAATTTGGGTTGAATACTCTACCCTTGAAAGCTGTTGCGATCCTCTATACTTGTGGGTTATCACGCGCCGAGAGCACCAGGGCGGTGGTCTGGACGATGGCGAGGCCTATGAAGGGGACGACGCAGGGCCGGGGAAGACACAGCAGTGGAAGCCCGCCCAGAGAGGAGTACGAGGGTTCCCTGGTTCGGCTGCGGTGTGAGGCTGCCGTCACCGCAGAATAATAGGGGGTGTGGGTGAGTAGAGGGATGGCCTGGCCAGCGGTGGGAGTAGTACGGGGCGGTGAGGCCTCCCCGGCATCACAGCCGGCCACGGGAGGCAGGATCACGTGACACGACCGGCGCTGCTTTGGGCGGCTGGATCAAGAAGACCAGAGGTTGAAGAAGCACTACGGCCGTTGGATGGACATCGTACAATCACTGCAGCTAGAATCGTTTATATTGACTAAGTTGACAAAGCCCTTGGTACACGTCAACTTATTAGGCCCGCAGCTCGGATTTGGCAGAGAACATATAGCCCATTTGCGATTTGTAAGAATGTACATCCCATTTTTTTAATTCTAATGGAATTTACTACAGCCCATTTACAGTTTGTTAAAAGTACAGCCCAACTTCTAGCTAGGACAATGATTAATAATATCAACCAACCGCTCATAACAGAATTCAAAAAAAAATTCCCACATTTTGATGGGATCCGAAATATTTTTATCCGAAATTTCTAGTCAGGTTAAATATAATTTCAAAATAAAGTTGTATTACGTTAAAATCCAACGAAATATTGCGCGCGCAACAAGTAATGAAATAAAATTTCCAAATTCCAAAAATAATATATTTTTCAAACTAATTACGTGTTTTGTGCATATTAATTGCCCAGTTATTATAATTACAACCCATTTATTATTTCTTAAAGTCAAATTTCTTGTTAAGCCTAATGCATACCTCCTAGGAAACTTTGCAGCCCAGCGGGGCGGATAACAAGTTGACCCGGATATTGTTTACAACTGTCGGCCTAGTTGCATTACTGATGTTGAAAAAAAGGCCTGTGTAGTACAGTACAACCTAACATGGTTACTCAGCCCACATTCAGCAACGCTGGAAAGGCCCAAACAAGGCTTCTATACAACTTTTTGAAGTCACTGAGCTCAATTAATAACTTAAGAAAAAAGTTAGATTAGAGTGGAACCTAATTAAAAGCTGTCACGAGCAAATAAATAATTCAACGAGTCCCACTTGTGTGTGTGTGTGTGTGTGTGTGTGTGTGTGAGAGAGAGAGAGAGAGAGAGAGAGACCCATCGGTCGATGCTCGTAAATACATCTTTCAGCCATATGCATTGCTGATGCTTAGTAAAAACTTATATAGTTGACACAATCATATAGAACATCATAGCACACTGAACTTGCATACAAAAATTTCACGCAAGCGGCACAATCAGGATGGAAGCAGTGGATCGCTACGGGAAGGGCTATGTTGAAACCAACGAAGTCGTACATAATGGTTCATCGTCTTTATAAATGAGGGGAAATATCTTGAATGTTGTGCAAAGAAAACAGACAGACAACACAATAAGTTCTGCTAGCACATTAAGTTGACGTACAACCCTTTCTAAAAAAAAGTTCAGGTACAAAATTAGAATAGGTCACAATCAAATGTACTGGCATATTAGTGCATCAGACCCATAGCTCGGATTCAACTAGTACTATCTGACAAGATTCAGTTGTTACCTCAAATTAGAGCACATCCAGGTAGCCAGGCCTGCCTCTTCTCCCAAAGAAGCAGTGGCCTCCGCCGCGCGATGGAGTAGGCCCTGTGCCATCCATCGTTCCGAGCAACACGGGGAAAGTCTGATGTTTACTTCTGTAATGGACATCGTCGACGGACCCTGGCACCAGCGGCGGCGGCAGGACTTCGATTGATGGATTGACCACTTCTTCGATATGCACAAACACTCGATACAGGTACATCCCTAACGTGCTCCACGGCGGCCTTGGTGGCGACGAATAGTACAACCCCGGTTCCTGCACCGGTATCTAAACACCAATCACCTTCGGTATGGTGGACGGCTTCTTCATCCATGCCATAACCCTCAAAGCCCAGCTGTCTGGAGGAACAAACATACTTACGAGCTCACCTCCAAGGTCGTTGATAAGCTCGTTCATGGACTCGCTGTTCCAAGCACGCCGAGGCATGCCGTGGAAGGTAAGCTTTGTTAAAAACTCAAGCTCAAAGGGCACCGAGCCCCATCCTGGGTGCCACCGATCAAAGCTCACCAGCGCGCCATCGCAGAACAAACGCCAGGAAGATTCGAACACACGACTGCAGTCGAAAGTTGTCCGGAACCTGACGAAGAAATCAGCCGGTGGCGGACAGACTTCGACGAGCAAGTCACTGATTTGGATGCCGTGCGCAATGCCAAGAGCTTTGACAAGGTCGTCCGGCGAGACGGGAGGCCGGTCGCCGTTGATGGTTACCATCAGCACTTTGCCGGCAAACTGGTCATCAAGTGCCGCCATGCCACTGTTGAGCGACAACACACAGCGACCGAAGGCAGGACGGACCTCGGGATCTCCGGCTCGGAGATCCGCATTGACTGGTGACATGATAGTGCACTTGAGTACAAGGAGTACAGGAGGGGGATTTGGGGGAACTGGAGTAGGAATCGAGATTCCAGAGGTGGGGGAGGGGTGGGAGACCGGGGATGAAAAGGTAGCATGAATTTCAAGAACGTGCCAATATGCTCTTGGCGCGCAAGCGCACGAAAACACCGGTGGCGCTCACATGTCACCCTAGGAGTCCTTATTCTTTCTTTTTTGGAGAGCTCGGCCTTTTTTTCAGGATCTTTTGAGAGCCCAGCCCGAGAGTCATAATTGACCTGTTTGGCATTGCGTTACTACTCGGCCCATATTCAACGAGACCTCACTGGCCCAAACAAGTGTACATCATCGAAAAGATAGTGAGCTCAAATTATATAACTTGAAAAAAGGAGATATACTCTAAACACTGGAGAATTGTGATGCCCTCATTTAGCCCACCAGTAGTTCGAGACAATAAACAGTTCGAAACAACGATATATACAACATTCAAACACTGACTAGTGACTACTATTGACATAAACAGCAAGACATGATACTTCATAATAAGTCTTGCTACACCACCAAAACGCACCCATCTGCAGCGCTCAGACTCTCGTGATCCAGACGAGAATGGCATTCTAAACAGAAGCAACTATTACATAGAAAGAGTGACATAGATGAGGATGACCAAATGACAAGGAATATGCATAACAAAAGAAAGAACTACGCATCCAGAACCAACAGCAAAGACAACAAAGTCATTCAAAGAGATGAACCAACACCATCATAATTTGCAGCCCCGCTTCAGCGACCAGTGATCTAGAGACACAAGTACTCCACCCTTTCGATGCAACAGCCCAATTACCTATCAACCTGAAGACTTGAACCACATCACTGCCTGTCGTAATTGAGACATCCAAGGATCAAAGTTAATCCGGATGCCTTTGTCATTCTCACCTTCTTTTGGCTGCAGGCCGTATCGTTGACAATCAGGGGAGTTTTCTCCCGAACTCCTAGGGCTCGCCGTGTAGACACAGTTTTTCATAGCAAATAGAGCCTCTCTGCCATCAAGGTCCTTGCCAACGGTGAACAGCAGAGGCTTGCGGCGGCGGAACTCCCGATCTATTGTGCTCCCCGATGTTTTTAGGGTATATGGATATATATATAGGCGAAAGAAGTCGGTCAGTGGAGCCACGAGGGTGGGGGGCGCGCCCTGGACCCTCGTGGCTGCCTCGGCTGCTTCTTGACGTCCACTCCAAGTCTCCTGGATTGCGTTTGTTCCAAAAAGACCGCTCTGGAAGGTTTCATTTCGTTTGGTCTCCGTTTGATATTCCTTTTCTTCGAAACACTGAAATAGGAAAAAAAACAGCAATTTCGGTTGGGCCTCCGATTAGTAGGTTAGTCCCAAAAATGATATAAAAGTGTAAAGTAAAGCTCATAAACATCCAAAACGAGTAATATAATAGCATGGAACAATCAAAAATTATAGATACGTTGGAGACGTATCAGCTACTCATTTTCAGCTTAAAAAATTAATATCTGGGCCAGATATCTGGCCTGGGCTAGACGGGCCACAACCCGCCCAGTTAATACCCTGCTCTCCTCTGAACAACAACAAAAATATCGCTCAAGAAAAACTCTGTAGTAATCACACCTCAAAAACACAAGTACTGCTTGAGCTGCTTGGTCCCAGTTGTCGGCCGCTACTTGTGCAATTCTCTCATTTATATTGACTACATAGGTTGACAATGGTGTGGGACCGTGATGTCAGGAAACCAGGAGGAAGCAAAAAAATA
Source organism: Triticum aestivum (assembly GCF_018294505.1). NCBI lineage: Eukaryota > Viridiplantae > Streptophyta > Magnoliopsida > Poales > Poaceae > Triticum > Triticum aestivum. Next base: position 694,246,799 of record NC_057798.1, on the reverse strand, counting down.
TAGTTGTACATAATAAGGAGGCACTTGCGGCTATGGCCCTAGTGGGTCCCTACTGTCATCCAGTCAAAATAAAGTCATCTCCTGAATCATCATGTTTGTTGACCATGTTGACAATGCTCGGCGCCACGGTGAGCGCAACAACTCGAAGGACGACCGAGAGGGCCTCGTGGGCCCTACGAATGGTCTGATACAGCGCCCGCTGCTCATTCAAGAAGCCAGGATCATTTGACACCTATGAGCACCTTCGAGAGACTGAGACGGCATGAAATGGTAAGGCCGCGCTTGGGAGCTCTGGTTTATTTCACACCTGTATTAAGATACATGTGTAATTTACTCGTCATCAGAAACAACACATAAAATACAGGCGTAATGAAACCGAGGGCCCGAGGTCTGTAAGTAAAACCGGTAGGTTACGCGTGTAATTTGAGAGACCAGTGTATTTTTTACTAGTCGAAATCGACCAACCAGCGCTTCGCCCGAGACCGTCTGCTTTTATTTACAAGCGTCAGTTTTACAAGCGGTTTTGGTTGGTCCGAAGATCATATGGTTTCACGTCTAACCTACCCGACTTGTCGTACAGGCTATGAATGAAACATAAGACGATGAACTTCTTAAGCACAGAAACAACATAAGAGGATGATCTTCTTAACAATCAAATGACTAGCATTAGATCAACATGCAAAACAATACGAAGCATTATTCTCAGGAGACACGGTGAACAGGTCGTGATGCTGCATGCCACAACATTCCAAGCTCAACTTTGCAATCAAACACACAAGACCTAGCATTACATAGACAATATTCAGAACAAACTCTTAAAATACCATACATAAGTCAACATTCATGTGACTATGCATCTCAGCAGAGTAACTATTTACTTCTAAACTGAACACAGGAATAGGAAAAAGCGATCGACGCTGCTCACAGCAAAGGGCGTCCCACTCAAAAAATCAAATGCATGTCTTCTGGCTAACATCAATGAGCAAAATTTGACAAGCTTTTCCAATTCCTATATATTAAACTAATGTCTTCTTCCTGCCATAAATATTTAAACTTTGACAAGATTTTCCCATTCAAATATGTAATGCCTATGATTGTGGAGCGGGCAGGGTTTTTCATCAATCCGGTGGCTCAAGGTGACGACGGATGATTAGAGAACCATTCGATGTATTGTGTGATAACCCACAAGTATAGGGGATCAATTCTAGCCTCTTTCGATAAGTAAGAGTGTTGAACCCAACGAGGAGCTGAAGGTAGAACAAATATTCCCTCAAGTTCTATCGACCACCGATACAACTCTACGCACGCTTAGCGTTCGCTTTACCTAGAACAAGTATGAAACTAAAAGGACTTTGTAGGTGTTTTTCGATAGGTTTGCAAAATAATAAAGAACACGTAAATAAAAAGTAGGGGTTGTTTAGATAAAGAAGCAATAAAGTAAATATAGCAAGTGTGGAAAAGTGGTGGTAGGAGTTGTGAAATTGTCCCTAAGCAATTGACTACACTACAAGAAAATACACTTCCGTGATGATACGTGTTTGTCACAGTAGGTCACGGTTTTGTCATGCATGTACATCCATGACGATTTTATGACAGAATCAAGATAGTCATACCTGTGCTATCGTAGAAGTGTTCCATGACATTACCAAAATTATCATCACAGAAGTGTCCACTTCCATGACAATAAATCACGCGTCACAGAAGTGCTTTCGTCAAGGGTGACCGACACGTGGCATCTACCGTAACGGAACACCGTTAAGCTATCGGGTCCGGTTTTGGATCCGATAACCCGTTAACAGCCCGGACCAATGGGGATTTTCCACGTGTAAAATCATCATTGGCCGCAGGAAACACGTGTTGCCTCACCGTTGGGACAGATGTCATCCACTCATTGGACAGGAGGCGCCTATGATAGGTCGACACATGGCACGGCCCAACAGTGGCCCATTCCGATGAAAAAGGTCGGCCCGGTAAAAATTAGCAGGCTAGACCATATAAGGCCTACTTGTGTCAGGTCCATTTAAGCCCACGGCCCATACGAGATGTGCCAATTCGGCCCGTCAATGGCCCGTTAAAGATTTGACACCATTGCAGCCCATCGTCAGTTCGAGCCCGTTAACAGCCCGCTATATATTTGGGCTCAATATCGGCCCGATGAGATTTTGGCCTTTTAGCGACCCATTTAAATGTTGGGATAATTTCCGGCCCGGTGTGTCTTTCAGCCTGTTGACGGCCCATAAATCTGATGGGCCATTTGTTGTCGGACCTGAGTTTCGGCCTTTTAGCGGCCCATTTAAGTGTTGGGCCAATTTCTGGCCTGGTGTCACTTTCAACCTGTTGACGGCCCATAAATCAGTTGGGCCATTTGTGTCGGACCTGAGTTTTGGCCTTTTAGCGACCCATTTAAGTGTTGGGCCAATTCCCGGCCATGTTTGCCTTTCGGCCTGTTAACGGACCATAAATGAGTTGGGCCATTTGTAGTCGGACCTTAGTTTTGGCCTTTTAATGGCCCATGCCCTTCATGATCCAATACCAGCCCGGTTTCTCTTTCGGCCTGCTAAAGGCCCACAACACAGTTGGGCCATTTACAATACGACCTGACTTTCGGCCTCTTAGCGGCCCATGGTCTTCATGGTCCAGTACAAGCCCGCTGTCTCTTTCGGCCTGCTAAAGGCCTACAGTATAGTTGGGCCATATGTAGCCCAAACTTAGTAACGGCCTGTTAACGGCCCGTGAAATAAATTGGGGCCACCTGTTGCCCACTTCGATGTCGGCCTGTTAACGACCTGGGAGGTAAGAGGCCCGACCATTAACTTTCGGCCTAGTAACGGCCCATTAACTTAATGGGCCAACAAAAGTTCGTACATGTCTTTAGGCCAAATTAGATAATTTTAGCCCATTACGACGAGCAAATATGCACAGGACCAAAACCGATCAAGCAAAGGTACGGCATACAGGGAATAACGTTGCACATCCAGCATATATTACAGGAAATTACATCCACTGGGCAATCAAAGATTGATGCCAATGCAAATAAATGAGGAGAACCTAACCATCTACAACGTCACATTCTGCAACCTCAGCACAGATGATGCCCATAAGCATGTGGGCAAGTTCTTGCTGCTTTGCTACACTATCTCTGAAAACATTGATCAGTTGTTGTGTCGCACGACTCGGCACCTCTGATTCATCCACCATTTCCATCATTGCTTCAGCCATTAATTGGTTCACAAACATACATTTATTCCGTTGCATTCGAGACAGAGGATACTGAACAGATTCAGATGGCGATTTTGGCAAGCTTGTATTATTGATAGTGGAGAGTGTCTCGACCACTGCATCATAACATAAATTAGGACGGGAACCAAACAGATTAATCATGAGTTATTGCAATATTACCTGGCCTAGATTTACTGGAAAGAAACAATGGGGTTGCCTTGCTGTTTTCAGAGTTTGTCTTCTTATCTTCAGCAGCCTGCACAAAATTAACACACTAGCATTGCTATCATTGGCCAAGTCAGATAATAGGAAAGTAGCATTGACACAACGAACGTTTGGGCAACTAGCCTACACCAAATTAACACAATATGGCACAACTATCATCAGCCAGGTAAGGTAGTACGAAAGCAACATTGACACAATGAATGAATGGGCAACCAGAGAAGCACTACAATTCAGTAATGTGCGTGATATGAGATAGTACATTCATGCAGCTCAGTATGCAAAACTACCAGGCAGTTTTCCTTACAAAAATCAACATTGGCGCCTTTAACATTTTGCTACAACTAATTTTAGATCAGATAAAGGTTAGATTCACGCCGATTAACAAAATACATGTTGATGTAAAAATATAGTGATATACAACAGGTACTTACATCAGCATTGGAGCACAGAGAATTCCCGCAAGATATTTTCCTCGAATACGATCCCAATGGAGGAAGTCTTCTATCGTTTAACCTTATTTTCTAAAAGAGAGATGGGTAAGAAACATGTAGAAAATATGATCAGAATGCTATAAAATTTCATGATGCGAGGATACGCACACGCTTCTTAGAATGGAGTTGACATTCTTTTGCTGGACTGGAGCGGACTAGTTCTTTGGCCACTAGAGTCTACTTATTATCAGTGGGAGTTGGGTTTCTCTGTGCTGGAGCAGTATCTATGAAAAATGGAGTTGGTTTATTATCTCCTGGCGTTTGGATCTTTTGCAAAGACCTGGTTTGTAACCCTTCAGATTCTAACATAGCCGTCTTCCCCTTGCATGCCTTATATAGAAGAATGGTGATTCAGTTATAAAACATGCTACAGCAGAGATGGAATAGGTACTGAAAAATAGAAAGGCATGACATATTGACATGTATCCCTCCATCCGGAAATAAATGGATGGGTCTAGGCGTATTTCAGTTCTAGATACATCCAGTTTTATCCATTTCTGTGACATTTAATCCGGACGGAGGGAGTATGATGTAAGAGCTAGGGATACGACAGGACAACACAGTAAAAAAACACTGAAAAACCCACTGCAGAACCAAAGTATTCAAACCCACTGATATGAGATAGTACACTCATGCAGCTCAGGATGCAAAACTACCAGGCAGTTTTCCTTACAAAAATCAACATTGTGGCCTTTAATCATACATTTTGCTACAACTAAATTTAGATCAGATAAAGGTTGGATTCACGCCGATTAACAAAATACATGCTGATGTAAAAATATAGTGATATACAACAGGTACTTACATCTACATTGGAGCACAGAGAATTCCTGCAAGAATCTTTCCTCATAAACGATACCATTGCAGAAATTCTTCTATCTGTTAAGCTTATTTTCTAAAAGAGAGATGGGTAAGAAACATGTAGAAAATATGATCAGCATGCTATAAAATTTCATGATGCAAGGATACGCACACGCTTCTTAGAATTGAGTTGACATATTTTTGCTGGACTGGAGCGGACTAGTTCTTTGGCCACTGGAATCTGCTTATTATCAGTAGGAGTTGGGTTTCTCTGTGCTGGAGCAGTATCTATAAAAACTGGAGTTGGTTTATTATCTCCTGGCGTTTGGATCTTTTGCAAAGGCCTTGTTTGTAACCCTTCAGATTCTAACATAGTCGTCTTCCCCTTGCATGCCTTGTATAGAAGAATGGTGCTTTAATTATAAAACATGCGACAGCAGAGAGATGGAATAGGTACTGAAGAATAGAAAGGCATGACATATTGACATGTATTCCCTCCATCCGGAAAAAAATGGATGGGTCTAGGCGTATTTCAGTTCTAGATACATCCTTTTTTATCCATTTCGGCAACATGTAATCCGGACGGAGGGAGTATGGTGTAAGAGCTAGGGATACGACAGGACAACACAGCAAAAAAACACTAGTTGAATGTAAAACTATATGCTAGCGGAATACGTACAGAAATAACTAAGGCAACATACACGTGTATGATTGGGAAAATAAGATGGCATTGCAACAGAGCACTAGAACAACACTTCAATGTAAAAAAACATGGTATGGCAGACAGATGAAGTACATACTGATGAATAACAATGCATAAGATATTCAGAAGCATGATGTCCAAATTAAGCAGATGGCATTGCGATAGAGTAGAATGACAGTACTTGAATTTGAAAACATGTTATCATGAATGGAATAGGTACTGAAAAACAGGAAGGCATGACATATTTACATGCATGATCAGCATGCTAAGCACATGGCATTGCAACAGAGTAGATACACTCCAGGACATTATATGCATGTTGTACCCATATCACAGGCCAAGTTAGAGCAAGGACCTTGTGGGGTGAAGAGGATTCATCATCTTTCTGCAAGTCTTCTGAAGAACTGCCTTTACATGTTCCATCATATTGGGTATCATTGACATCAAGTTTATTGGCCTTTACATTGCTCCGTGAGGTTCTTGTGGATATATCAGTGTGTGCAATTATATCTGACATGCATGGAAGACAACTAGTAGTTAGATTTATGTAATGAGTGCCTGTAGGAGACGACATAAATAGTAGGACTGGGGTTAACTAGCAGCAACAGGTCTCATAAACTAAAGGGAGAACACAGATGAAAGCTACAGAATATGTATCGTTTGTACTCGAGATTAACTAGATGGCACACAAAAGTATTAAAGAACAACATAGGTAATACTAGAAGTGGTATAATACTATAATCACCAGCCTGTGGGATAGCATTGGCTGATGGATGATAACTATGGAACAACGTTACCTAAAGAACAAGTATCTTAGCTGAACTATGGAACAGCGTGAACTCCTGAACAAGACCCGTAAGAGATCAGCATGAATATACAGTGAAATGTGATGATCTATTTTCCATGCTTAGATGAATAACAAAGCCATAAATGTTGCACACAAGTAAGATGAGGGTACAACCTATCTGGCTGCCATCCATAGGAGTGAGCATCATGTGCTGACTTGTCGATGGCCCTGCAGTTGTTGTGGCTGTCCATGTCGGGCACGCGCATTCGATGCAGGGAACTGTTGAGTGGGGACTGTAGCTCCCTTTTGGTGTATGCTTCCCTTGTTGGAGCAGCTGCGGTGAGTCGGAAAACGGTGTGTCTGAAGATGCAGATAACGCATAATGTTAAGAACGACATATCTCTTTGATCTGAAGAAATACACTAAGAGATCAACAGCAAGGTACGAGAGTGGTCACACGTCTGTTGACTGAAGACTAAATTGGGGTCACACGATTTTATTTTATTTTGGTACTGTCCGATCTACGCCGGATGGCTTGATGGCCGTCTTGTGCCTCCCGGCTGACACTGTTAGGAATCTTCCCCGAAGAGCTAGCGACCAACGGCAGAGCAGCCTGCCTCCGCCGTCCGTGGCCCCGGCCAAAACCCCGCTCCCCGCCCCACCGCACTGCCGTGGTTGCGCCGCCCCCGGGCCAATCCACAAAGACTCCCCGTCATCCAGATCCGGCGGCGGCAGTACCTTCAACCCACGCAACTCTAAAAGATAGCCATCTAAGCGCTGCTTCCGCAGCGAACTTGCAGCCCCGCACCCTTACGTTAGACACCAGCCAACCGGCAGCCTAGGAGCTCCGCCTCCTCGAGGGGTGCTGCTTCCCATTGGGAATCGATTGGCCCAGAATAAAAATTCAGACAACTGACTCCTAAATAAAGTGATTTGAGATGAGGGTGTGACATATCTGGCGGCATGGTGAAGTAGGCAGGTCCAGCTGCCGAGTCGGTGAGGCCGGCGCGGTTGCGGTGGCGACCGGCGGCAGGGAAAGAGCGATGTCGCGACGGTCGATGTCTACGCGGAAGCAGCGCCGGGACTCTGGATGGATCCGAAGTTGGAGCCGCTCCGGCGCCATGAACAATGGCAGGGGTGAATCGGCTCCGATACGGTTCACGCGGCCGTCATCGAGGCAGCACCAGCAGCACGGAGTAAGAGGCACACGGCCCAGTGCACGAAGGCAATTGGACAACATCTCCAGCATTAGGAAGGAGGGCGGTTGTGAAATTGGTGCGGTGGGGGCGCCATGGAGGTGGGGCTGAGGTTTCGCGGCTCGGGAGAAGGGAGCTTCCTGGGGAGAAGGTGATTTGGCGCCCACGAGGTATGAATGGGGGCGGGCGGGGGGGAATTGGGAGGGGAGTGGAACCATGTCTTACGGACGCATTTGTCTGAAATGTGAGGGGGAGTTACAGTTCTACCCTTGCCTATAGGCTTCTCGGCTTGGGTCTGTGTACTGAGGGTCGGGGATAGTAGAGTAACTTTGCTTCTCCCCAAATAGTGGGCGGGAGCGATTTCGGGCGAGGAGGGCGTGTTTTGAACTATAGTGGGCGCGAGCGATTTCGGGCGAGGAGAGCGTGTTTTGAAATAGTGGGCGCGAGCTATTTCGGGCGAGGAGAGCGTGTTTTGCCGACCATGGTTTATGAATTATTCGGCACATGTCATTTTCGGCCGAGGAGAAGGCGCGCTTGGATGAAGTTACGAACCTACCCTCGATGTACAACGGGCCAATTGATGCGTGTCCCACATAGGACGGTAATTTCGCGTCTCCCATTTATTTGCTCGGGCGAATTCCACCGAGCAGAGAGGATGTTTAACGGTTCGTTCAAATTTTGGGAGAACGAGCATCCACGTCTACCTTACCAAGTCGATTCGAATCAAATTTTGAAATATTAGCTTGCCACTTCTTTTTTAGATGGAGAGATGATGCTCGGGAGTAATGTGTTTTTACATGCTCGTTGCTAGCGATTTACTATATGACAAATAGTTGACCCACTCAAAAACGCGAATCAAACCCAAAATGAAATATCTCGATTCAATGAACTAGCTCGTTCCGTAGGTCAAAATAGTGAACTAAATCCAAAATTGAACACCTCAATCGAGTAGCATGTTGTACAGTATTATAGTACTCCATGAACACGTTGAAAGTCAAAATAATGAACTTGTTTGATATACACGTATATCGGTTCATGTGTGGATTGCAGACAACATGTTCTCCAATTTAAATATTTGAATGCAAGTTTATAATGAAACATGGTTTATATCAGTCTTTGATGCATAAAACGCAACCTCCCCCTCTCCCGGACTCCTGTTCTCTCTCTCTCTCTCTCTCTCTCTCACTCTTTCTCGCCGACAATCTTCAATTCTGTCGCACGCATCCGACACAAAAACCTTGTTGGTCCCTCTCCCTTTCTCTCCCTTTCTCTCCATCTCTCTCTCTCTCTCTCTCTGTGTGTGTGTGGGGGGGGGGTCTTTCTAGTTCGCATTCATATATACACCATCTATAGGTCTCTCTCGCACACTATGTATGATACTCTAGCTAGTCCAAGGTATATATCTTGGGTGCACTCATCGTACGCACACAAATTCCTTGGCTCTTTGCCCGTAACTCTCTCACGCACCACTATGTCGTCTCGGAGCTCTTCCCCCCCTCTCAAACTCTCCATCCACCTGGGTCACACATACACATGCATATCTCACTCGCACTCGATAGGCCCATCTAAAACTCTATCTCTCTCCCTCGTTCTCTCTCCATCTCACACGCACACACACACACACAATCTCATGCCCAGCGAGCCAAGTTCGATGGTCTCTCACTCAATTGGAGGCACACGCAGTCCGCCCTATATGTATATGACTAGCTAATCTTAGTCTCCATCACAAACATGTGCATGGTCTATCTCGATTTCTCTCGGGGCATCTTTCTATCGTGCACGCACTCCCTCGATCTCCCACCCATATAGTCCCCTCACGATCTCGAGGGGATCCCTCTATCACAAACACACCCTCTCTCCCTCCCCATGCATCCATGCCATCCATGTGTCCCTCTCGACCTTTTTTCCTTGTTGGCCAGACCTCTATTGGACATGTGCTACAGGGGTGTCTCTCTCCATTGCAAACAATCACACTAGCTATCTTCGTGTATCTCCTCGCCTCACTTTTCCATCTCGGAGATGCATGCGTGATATGTTCTCATAAGAAACAAAAAAACACACACTCTCTCTAATTTATCGTTTGTTGTCACTTTCTCTTTCACACACATATTATTTTCGCACATTTACTCATTCTCCTTCACACGCACTTGATCTGTCTCGACTGAGGCACTCTCCTCCGTCCATAGCATATAGATTTATTGAAAAGTCAAACATCACAAAGTTTGACCATGTACGTGGAGAAAAAGAATTACATCTAGTACGGCAAACATATACCATTAGATTCACCATGAGATGTAGTTTTGTATGATGTATCTTTGGTATTGTAGATATAAATAACATTTGCGTAAACCTGATCAAAGTTTCCAAAGTTTGACTTCTAAAAAATTTACATGCACTGCATTATCGAGCAGGATGGAATATCTCTTTCCCCCTCTCAGCTATCTGACGCACCACTCAGCCTTATCGGGGCTCCTCAATCTCTCTCAAACTTTATTGGTCAGTTTGGTTCGTGACCTGACCCTCATGCCTTGATGGCCAGTACTGCCTGGTGTGGACGTGAGATGTAAAATATTTTTGCCTGGCCAGGCTTGTGTGGTGCTGAAGCGTTTGGTTCATGCTTGGGCTAGGCAAAGCATCAACGTCCCATCAATCAATCCATGCATCAATTATTTAATGCTAATATCCATCCATGTTGTTGTTAGCCTCGTGGCCGCACGACCAGGCACGGCCAGGCGTTCGAAATCGGTCGCTTGGGCCAGGCTACTTGCAGTGTCTGGAGTTCAGCCAGGCTAATTAAAGTGCAAGGGAACCCAGCCCAGGCGGGCTTTCTTTTTCACAGGGTAGCAACCAAACAAGCGTGCATGAAATCCAGCCACAACCCCAAGCCACGCAAAAGATGCTCAGGACGCAAGCCAAACTTGCCTTATATCTCCCTGGTTCACACATACACATGTCTCGCTCGCGCTATACATATAGACCCATCCAACACTCTCCGCCCTTGTTCTCTCTCCATGTGACACGCACCCCCCTAAGTACCATAATCCCTCACTCCATCATAGGCTCTATTTGGATCCATGGGTTAGAGTTAGTTTGGGTTAGTTTGGAGTCAACTAACCCAAAAAGATCCAAACAGGAGGGTTAGTTTGGGTTAGATGCATCTAACCCATCCAAAGAAACTAACCCATCCAAGAGGTGCTTATTTGGGTTAGTTCTTCTCCGGACCAATAATAAACACTTTTTATCTCGCTCTCCCCGCAGCAGATCCCTCCCCACTTCCTCAAAGCTTCTCGTCCTCTCCCTCCCTCCCTCTCGCACCGCCCATGAAGGTGCCTCGTCGTATTCGCGCTCCATCTAACCCTGCCATCCAAACACCTCTTTACTTAGAGTTAGTTCAGGGTTAGAATCTAACTCTAACTTCTAACTGAGTTAGAGTATCCAAACAGGGCCATAGGCGCAAGCACTCCCCCCCTCCTCCTAAGTATGATTAACTCTTACTAGCCATCAGGAACACACGTATTGTCTCTTTCCATACATACGTCTATCTCGATATCTCTCGGGGAATCTTCTATCACGCACACACCTTGTCACTCGATCTCCCACCCATGTAGTCCCATCACGATCTCCAGGGGATCTCTCTATGACAAACATAAACTCTCTCCTCCCCATGTCTGCATTTTCTCCGTACGTCTCTCTCGACCTCTCTCCCTTGTTTGTCAGACCCCTCTTGGCCACGTGCTAGGGGTCTTCCTCTCTCGGTTCCAAACAACCACACACTATCTCCTCACCTTGGCTCCGTTGTCGAAGATACATGTGTGATATGTTTGCATAAGAAAGACACGGACGCTTTTTCTCTACTTTTATTGTGTGTTGTCCATGTCTCTTTCACACACGCACACGCACTTTTTTCACTCTCTCTCTCTCTCTCGTTAGGGACTCTGTCATGTCCATAAGCATATGGATGTTTTGAAAAGTCAAACCTTAGAAAAGTTTGACCATGTATATGTGGAGAAAAACATTTACATCTGGAACGATCATTAGATTCATCACAACATGTACTTACTTCATACTATCATTTATCTTTGGTATTGTAGATATAAGTAATTTCTTTATAAACTTGGTCAAAGTTTCAAAAGTTTGACTTCAAAAAATGTTGGAACTACGTTATCAAATGGAGGGAGTAGCTCTGTCTCTCTCTCTCTCTCTCTCTGCTATCTCTCACGGGCCTCCCCTCTCACTCGAACTCTCTATACCGACGGATTATACGCTCACTGTGTCAGTGTATAGCTCCATATATTGTTTAGTTGACCGGTCAACCAATCCACATGCTGCGTTGTCAGCTCGTGTTCTGTATCTTGGTGTGTTGGCCCATGTGGTAGTGGGTGAAAATAAGTAAACTAGAGGCCCATCTGACATGCGGTGAAGTAAACAAAGTTGAAACCACTCGGGGTAGCACCCCGCATGCTAGTAAATTGAGGGTGCATGGAGGACAAACTTCTTACGCGCGAAGGACGCACTCACGCACAATTCACCACTGCGCGGTGGCATGCACAGAAGGACGCACTCGCACACACCCAGCACACAACACACACCAGCACACGTGTACACCGGCGTCGCCGCCGGTTGAGATGGACGGCGAGGCAGCCAACAAGCGGAGGCGGCTTGAGCCAAAACCGCATCCGGCGAGCATGGACTTCATCAGCAGCCTCCCCGACGACATGCTGCTCGTCATCATCAGCCTCCTCCCCACTAAATCTGCCGTGCGGACCGCCCTGCTCTCCCAGCGGTGGCGCCCCCTCTTGTGTTGCGTCCCCCTCAACCTCACCGTCGATAGCTGCCTCTGCGATGGGGATTGCAAACGCATGGCCGCAGTCTCCAAGATCCTTTCATCACACCCTAGGCCAGCCAGACGCCTTGACATCCGCATGTTCAGTACCAACTGCAACACTACTAGGAAAAAGCCTACTAGTGGCGCACCAGTTTTGCCTACTAATGGCGCACTACTGGTGCGCTACTAGTACCATGCCACTAGTATTTTTTACTAATGGCGCACCAGTGGTGCGCCATTAGTATCTGGTATACTAATGGTGCACTACTGGTGCGCCATTAGTATAGGCCACGGTGCGCCATTAGTATAGGCCACTGGTGCGCCATTAGTATAGGCCACGGTGCGCCATTAGTATTTTTGAATTTTGAAGGCGGGAAAATAGTAGTGGCGCACCGTCTAACCCCCGCCGTGCGCCATTGCTATTTTTGAATTTTGAATTTGGATCTGGATCACGATTTTTTTGCCCATTTTTTGCTCGTTTTTTTGCATGATATTATTTTAAATTTTGTTCCCATTTTTGGATCTTGTATGTTCTTTTTCCATGTTCTTTTGCCGGAGAGGAGTTGGGTAGAGGCGCTCGCCTACATCGCCGGAGAGGAGGAGGAGGTGACCGCAGAGGCGCTCGCCTACATCGCCGGAGAGGAGGAGGAGGTCACCGGAGAGGAGTTCACTGGAGCATTGGATAGGAGGAAGGAGAAACCATGAGGGGATGGGAGGAGAGGAGGGAGGGGGAGCTCACCGGAGAGGAGGGAGGAGGAGCTCACCGGAGATGAGGGAGGAGGAGCTCACCGGAGAGGAGGGTGGAGAAACCATGAGGGGAAGGGAGGGGAGGAGAGGAGAGGAGGGAGGAGGAGGTCGCCGGAGAGGAGGAGGAGGAGGTCGCCGGAGAGGAGGAGGGTAGTATGGTGGAGGAGAGAAGGGAAGATGGAGTGGAGGAGAGGAGGAGATGGAGTGGAGGAGAGGTGGAGTGGAGGAGAAGAATGAAGAGGTAAGGAGGAGACGACACGCCAAGCCATATATACGGCATAGTAATGGCGCACCGTGGACAGGTGCGCCATTACTGTTTTTTTATTTTTTTATTTATTTTGAATTTGGAAGGCGGGAAGATACTAATGGAGCACCATGGGCAGGTGCGCCATTAGTAATGGCGCCATTTTTTTGAATTTTTTTGCCTCTCCAGATCTTAAAAGCCCCGTATCTTTTTTCTATTAGGTTTTTGAGGATTTTGAAAATGTTTAACGGGGTTACCCCGGTTAAATTCGGATGTAACTTTTTGAGTAGATGATTTTTCATATAAAAACTTTTTCATCCGAGTTCGTATGCAAAACTTATGCCCATTTTTACAAATTCTCGAGAGATTTTGCAAAAAAGTCGAAAATTCATGTTTGTAAATTTTGCTAACAACTAGACCACATATCACATGGGAATCTTATTTTCTTTTATTTTTTTGACATTCATATCATTTTCTTTTATTTTTTTGAAACTGAAAAGGCGGTCCACCGGGGGGTGGCCAAATTACTAATGGCGCACCGTGGGATGGTGCGCCATTACTAGTTGAACTAGTAATGGCGCACTATCCCACGGTGCGCCATTAGTAGTTTTGCAAAAATTTAAAAATTTTACTAATGGCGCACCGTGGATGTGGTGCGCCATTAGTATTTGCACACTAATGGCGCACCAACACATGGTGCGCCATTAGTATTTAGTAATGGCGCACCACATGTACAGTGCGCCATTAGTGTCCATATTGGCTATAGCTGTTTTTGTAGTAGTGCAAGGTCCAACCCAAGTTCGACGAGTGGTTCTTATCCCCCGCCCTAGATCAGCTCAAGGAGCTCAGCTTTGAAGCTGGACGATGTCGCTCTCTGTCGCCGTCCGCGCTCCGCCTCACGCCAACGCTACGCCGCGCCAGCTTCAGCTCCTGCTATCATCCCCAGATTAATGCCGCGCCCACCCTTCTTCTCCCTCAACTCAAGCAGCTCGACCTCTTCGACATTGTCATCTCGAAGAATGCTATGGAGCACCTGCTCCGTAGCTGTACTGCGCTCGAGTACCTTCGTCTTGAGCAGATCCACGAGTTCATTAGCCTCCACATCGCCTCGACGAATCTCTGATGGATTTATGTGTCTTGCTGGCCCCGCAACAAGACATCAATTGGGAAGAGATCACTCCAGCTGTTCCATGTTATGGTCATTAAGAATGCGCCTTTCCTTGAGAGATTGCTTGTATGGATCCAGAAGTTCCAACAAAAATCAGGGTCATTGACGCGCCGAAATTGACAGCGTTGGTGTACTCGTCTACCAAATTCTCCAAACTCTTTATTGGATCCATAATCGTTCAGGTATAACACTCATATTCTTCTCCGTCTTCTTGAAATTCACATTTTTAAATTTCTTCTTGATGTATTTACGACCATCTTCCAGAAAATAATTCTCACAAGCTTGACCCAGTCCATGCACATAGTGAAGATCTTAGCACTAAAATCTATCGGCCACAATCTGGATCAAGTTGTTGGATTCCTTACATGCTTTCCGTGCATGGAGAAGCTACTCATCAAGGTGAAACTTCTTTCCTATAAGTAAACGGTATCACAATGTAGCTCAATTTTTTCGTAATTTTCCCAAATTACGATGACAAGTCTAGTGTTCAAAACTGCATCTACGCACTGCACCGAAAGAAATGTTTTTAGTATTTTTTCTCACGTGATCACCTGCATCGTTTTTATGCTGTACTACTATAGTAGCCTAGGCTAGTCATAGTGGAAAGTAACTTAGACTACTCCAGTAACTCTATGGTTACCCTAACAACAAGTACTACTACCTCCGTCCTGGTTTACTCTTCCAATTTTGTAGTATCAAAATTTGACCATAGATTTAACTAACAAAATGTTAATGCATGTCACTAAGAACTATATTGTTGGATTCATATTTGAACATAATTTCAAATGGTGTAATTTTTAGTGACATGCATTGGCATTTTCTTAGGTAAATCTATGGTCAAAATTTTATACTAAATACGAGGTAGTATTCCATCCGTCCCAAAATTCTTGTCTTACATTTGTTTAGATATGGATGTATCTAACACTAAAATGTAACTAGATACATTCGTATTTAGAAAAATTTGAGACAAGAATTTTGGGATGGAGGGAGTACAAAAGTGGGCTATGTAGGCCAAAACATGTGCCAAATTCACTTGTGATGCATTTGGCATCGATGCCCCTCCATTGCTCACCTGGTGCCCCAATGTGGATCACCTACTTTGCTCCGGTGCCAAATTAACTCACGCAATGAAAAACACTGCGTGGGAGAGAGAGAGGACTGAGGCAATAAAAAACACTTGTTTGGGAGAGTGAGAGGCTGGTGTAGTTGGTTTGATTGATTTGTTTATACATGTGGGTCTGTGTGCACAGCGGTGCCAACTCTCTCACATAGCGCGAGCGGTGCCAAAATCTTTTGATTTGACATCGATGCGTATTATGTGGCATAGTTTTGTGAAATATGGCATCGGCCACATAGTGGAAGGAAACAAATGCCCAAGCTCTTCATGTGCTCCTAGTTAAATGAGAGGAAACAGAGAGAGAGAGAGAGAGAGAGAGAGAGAGAGTGAAAAAATATAACTAGCCAGCTAACCCTATCGTAGGAGCGAATGATATTGGTACCTCTTGATGACACGGCAATCTCATGCAACCAGCTGCTCTAATATGTTCTCTTCTTTTGCAGATAAAAAAAGACCCGAAAGTGAAAAATGTGCTGCACTATAACAATCTCATCGAATGCCTTGATCTCCATCTTATAGAAATTGATTTGATCGACTACCGAGGCAGCACATTTGAGATTAAATTATCCAGGTTCTTTGTTCTGGAGGAAAGTGTGCTCAAAGTAATGAGGTTTGGCGTTCTCTGGCGCAACAATGAATGGTGTGCTCATCACCGCAAGCGTCTAAGCCTAAATGACAAAGTTTCCGCAGAAGCTGAATTTGTTTTTGAAACATAAAGTGGCCAGAGACTCGAAAATTTATTTGCCCATTAGTGACTTGTCAGGGCGGTGGATTTTAGATTGTACGATAATGCTGCATCCACCTAAAGTAACGAAAGTTCTTACGTAAACTTCCTAGTAATTCCCTCTTCCTAGGTGCAGCATTACTCCTAACATTTGTAATATCAGTTTGAAACTTGTAATATTGCCGTGTCCTATTCCTGTGTTTTCAAAATCCTATGAATCAAACATGTCTTGAGTTGGTGATGATGTTGTGCCTCCCATCTTTCACCAATAGCCGTCAGATCTAGATCTGACGCATACAAACCAAGCTTCTCCATTTTTTGCAAAAAGATGCCCGCACTTGTTCCCTAATTACAAACAACTCCTTGTCTCTCACAATCAGCCTTACCTCCTCCCCACCACATCTAGAAGGCCGTGGAAAAATCTAGCGCGATGGCCGCTGCCCGAGCCGTCCACCCCCAATCTTGGTGTTCCGTGCAATGCACGCGCATCTATGCACGGGAAATTATGTCAAACAGGGCTAGTTGTTAGCAGGATAGCTCTACAACCATGATGATAGTGACTGCAGATGGTGAGGTTGACTATGGTATGCCAAACACGGCGCCTATACTCAGGTGTCATCTTCGGCGCAGGGTCTTGTCACTTCACTGTGAGGAGCAGCACGTAATAATTTGACCAATGGGTAGTACAGTGCTAGTACTCCTACTACTACATTGGTAGTACTACTACTAGTACTAGTAGCACCACTGTCTAGATTTAGGAGTACTACCATGTCCATCTGGATTTTAGTATTTGACTAGTAATATCTAGTAATGCATGTCACAAAAAATGTACTACTCCCTCTGTAAATAAATACATGGTGTTTTATTCCTATCGGCGAGAGAACTTAATGTTTTTTTGCTAACTAGAGTACTAATAGGATTACAGGCAATGAACTAAACACTGCATGTCATGTTTGGTACTCCCAAGTCATTGAAAACATGCACGGCCCACATCTCTCATTGGTTGATATGTCACGAAATAAGAAACAAGGAGGGAGTTAATGCACCGTGCCTAAGTGTTTTGGGATTATTTGGTTTTTGTAATGTGACTTACACAACATTTTTTTTACATGCATTAACATTTTATTAGTTAAATCAAAGGTCAAAACTTGGCACAAAATGCAAAGGGGACCAATAAACCAGTAAACATCAAACTTCTCTCGTTTGGCCCCAACTAGAGGTCCGATGAGATGACTATACTGCACCGGCACGGAGGGGGACGCAGCTTCATTGACTTATGGCAACTGCCTTTGGGTGAATGACACATGGGCCCAGGGGGTGGCTGGCCCACCTATCATACAGCCAAATGCAGGTGCAGCCAAGGAGTAGTACGAAATCCTATGCACCTACGCACTCTAACCAAGGGCAAGAGTGATCACTCGAATCACAAGATCAATTGACTAGAAGCTAAGCTAGACCCATGGGGGCGATGAGCGCGAGTATCAGCCGTCTATGCCCGATGGTCCACGACGCCGACCTGCGGCCCGATAACAAGGAAAATCTCCAGGTAGTATTGCTTGAGGCCGCCAGGGCGAGGGGCCGCTTGGACGTCAGCTTCGTCTCCTTGTTCGACGAGGTCCTCGTCAGTTTCCTCAATAAGTTCACCGTCGTCAAGAAGCTCGCGGACGACTTTGACGTAAGCCTCCAACCGATGCGCCCAGGCTCTGCGATGCTCGCCACCCTCAACGGCCACTATGGTGACAACCCTATTCGACGCACTGGTGGCCCTGCGACTGCCCGGCGTCGCGTCGGAGAATGTCCACCTTGAGGTCGCGCTCGCCGCGCAGAGCCTGGCGCAGCAAGACACCATCGACATAATCACCCACGTCTACGCGCAAATCGTCCACAAGGACTACTATATGCAAGAGGAGGACGATAGGACGCTGGCCTTCTTGGACCGCAGGGCAACCTTGGACGGCACTGTTAAGAAGCACGTTGAGCTTGCCGCCAACGCCGATGCTCCTCACACGTCGGTTGGTGACCCGGTGCACTAGGGCGTGAGGATGTTGTTAATGGATCCGTATGTATTTTTATCTTTCCGTCAAATCCATGTAGTAGTATATGATACTACAGTAATTATCTTACCTTTCGCATCAACTTCATAATTTTCGTACGTACTCCATGCATGAACGGCGCCAGAACCAAACTTCTCATTACTCTAGGCAAAATCGTTATTTTCTATCTATCGATTGCGCCATGGAGCAGAACCAAATTTTACAAGTTACGAGTTCAAAAGGAAAAGCCTGCCGTGTTTGCGTCGCACCCCACACGGTTGGTCCAGCACACCGCTCAAGCGGGAATGCATGCGGTGTTGCTTTTTCACTTACAAGTGGGACCGCGGTTGACCAAACCCACTATCGGCAAACCCCCACCCCGCCCACCGCGCGATGGCTGGGAAAACAGGAGGGAGAAGAGATGGTCGTAGCACGGACTCCAAGAAAATTGGTGTCGGATGGGACTCGTGTGGGTGGCGTGTGCCGTACTGCTAGACGTGAATGCTAGTTATGGCCCATGCCACCCCACTATATCGAGCCTATATCAAGGTACGTAGAACAAATTTCCTACAGTCCGTGCTCAGCCCTCCTCTATCTCTCTTCTCAGCCAGCCAGCAGACACGCGGAGTCCATCGTCTGTTTGCTCACATGCGGTCCCACATGTCAGTGAAAACGCAAGAGGACCCACCGAACCTGCACATCTTTCACCTCACGTGCTGGTGATGAAAAACAAATCCAAGAAAGATCTTCGGTGGCCGCTTTTGGAGTTACTCAAGAGTAGTAAGATCCTATTTACAGTTTAACCCAAGATGCACATCTCGTGGCTTCAACTACCACTCTATTTTCTTTCATGACACGACCTGGATGCTGGATGTCCCACGTGTCGGTAAAAGGAGGAAGAACCCGACCAAATCTTCGGTTGTGCTCTCGGATTAGACTAGTTGTGCTAACTTAAAAATTTTATTGTGTACTCCCTCCGTTCCAAAATACTTGACTTCCATTGGTCCAAAAATGGATGTACCTATATACTAAAACATGTCTAGATACATATATTTGACAAATAGAAGGCATGTATTGTGCAACGGGGGGAGTAGAATGGATGCAAGTTTTTGTATTGGGAAGAAGGGTACATCCATATATTGATAGAGCGCAATTTAGTAGATGTTCTATCACTTTTAGCTAGCACAGAGGCTATAGATGAGAATAGTGCACTTGTTGATACTCCTACTTGGTATGAGTGTTGTTGCTTAGATGCAGAGAAGTACAGACTAGAGGGAGTACTAGAATAGAGGCTAGACATGAGACTAGATGCGAGGAAGCAACGTCTACTTCTTTACACTCGAAGAAGAAAGAAGCACACAAGATCGAGCCTCCGCAGATCAACAATGAATGCATCGAGAAGGCACTAATCCAACTTACAGGAGTAGTAAAATGTATTCTTGTGGTTCTTGTTTTCTTTGGTCTTGCTTTTCTAGTCAAAATTATCATTGGAGTTCGTGCAAACCGGAGGTCCGTTTGGGCTCGTGCGTTGTAGTTGGCCTTACAAGTGGGACCGCAATTAAGGAAACCGACTATCGGAAAACCCCCACCTCGCCCGCCGCGCGATGGCTGAGTTAGAGAAACGATGAGGTTGAAGAGATTGCTCTAGCACGGACTCCAAGAAATATGGTGTCAGATGGAAGTCGTGCTGGTGGCGTGTGTCGTACTCCTGGACGTGAATGCTTGTTCTGGCCCATGCCACCCTACTACTCCTACTACTTACTATATAGTACTAGTATCGAGGATTCGAGGTGCTGGTTACGTATAATATGGCTACAGTAAAAACACTCGCACGACGCACGAAGCATGTGAAGCAAGTACAAATAGTGTACTACTATTGTTGATTGGCCTCATCCGATAACCTGTTGCAATGCACGTACAATTAAGTATTCGGAAAATATATTTTTGCCTCGCCGCACCACTCACTCACAGAAGCAACTCGAAAGCCATTCATAAATTTAGTAAGTTTATCACAGGCATATCATTTTATTATGTAGTACAACAGGTCATCAACCGACATCGACAACGAGGATACATTATAAATACTAAAGTTTTCACCACACAACCAATAACAAGCAATGAAATGAACTTCAACTCAACCATTCCTCGGCATTGGAAACGCTTGCTTTGAACCACAAGTGATTCTCTGGGACGGGCCATCCATTGTCGATCTGGAGACCAACGCAGGAGTGATCATCCATGCTGAAGCGGCCTACTATATCAGTACCAGGGGAGGGAACAACCCAAATGTCCGAGGTATAGACACAATTGCTTCTCATAAATGGTAGTAACGTTGTGTCAACAGCACTTGATCGCCTTTCACCATCATTGGATAGTTTTGTCCAAGGAAGAGCGAGTTTTCTCCAAGACTATAAATTCTGTACCAGGGAGAAGGAGTTGGCGCTAGCACACTAGTATCCATCCCGAATACCATGCAATGGGTGTTGGAATAGGTCCGGAGAGTGCGACCATGGGAGACTACACCTGCTTCCTTAGGAGTAACATCATCAGTGGGCTGTATACACACGAGAAGAGGTGATCCATCGGAATTAGTTTCCAGGCGCCAAATAGTATATGGGCGCTGCTCCTCCTCATGCTCGTGATCATCACCATCGTCATCTCCCCCTTGGTTATAAAAGTCTTCAAGTATAGGTGGTGGAATGTTCACAGGGCCTTGGAAACACAAGAAGAAGGTTAATTAGTAAAGGGAAACTTGCTAACCCGCATGCATGTGGATGAAACAATTATAATTACGGTGGAAGGCAAACATACCAAAACAACGATTCCATGCAAAAATAGTGCCACGAGTGGTGGCAGCAAACACAAGGCCCTCGTATTGAATTGCATCACAATACTCATCCGTGTACAGAAACTGATTTTTGAGCAAGTCCATCGAGTCAAACCAGCAACGACGGCAACAAGCTTGTCAAAGATAGCAACAACTTCATAGTTGTTGTAATTCCAACAGCGGTTGGGAACTCGAGAAATTGCTATCTTTCGTAGAAGACAATCACCATGATTGTGTTTGAACATGCGTACAATACCGGTGTGCTCAACCTCTGGGCAGTCAGCTGAGATTTTTGGAAGTGGAACCCGGTCACGACTGTACACATTCACAAGTTCCCACTCGCAGTTGGACCCAATGTAAACAACCCAATCTCCATTTGCGCCTGCCCAAGCATTGCCCTCAAGCGATGGCATCTTAACATCATACGTATCATTATCAAGCGGCATCAACTTGCACAGGGTGAGGCCTCCGTTGTGACGGCACCATTCATTAGGGTCACGGCGAAGAAGATAGGGGAGATCACACCGCTCCTTGACTCTTGGGTTCCTTGTAATGATGTTATTAGTTGAGTCAAGAATGGGCTTGAACGAACCTGCCATGCTAGCCGAGGTGATGACGTCGCACCGATCAATGAGTTCCTCCACCACATCATCTTTCAGATTGGGGCAAGAATAACGGGGTCGTTTCCGCCCTGTTCCCTCCATGGAGAAGAAGATCGAATAATGGCAGACGAAAGGGTGAAGGGCTAAAGGAAAATGGAGGAGGGAGAGGAAGAGCGTGCGACAGCAGTTCCAAATCGAGAAGGAAAGAAGAAGAGTTGCTGGACGGTTGCCAGTTTGCCACGGTTCACGAAGGGGCGCCCCGGCCTACACGTCGGTTCGGAAATACTCCTACTACTCACTATCGTCTCACGGATATGTTGGAACGGGACCACGTGTCAACGAAACAAGGTGTGTAATTTCTTGTGCAAAATGCGATCTGGCCGCATTGGCCCGAGGTGCCGCATTAGTTATCGACCTATATTTTTTTAATGGCGTGCCGTTCAGTTTTGAAACACGACTAACTGGTATTGTACGAAGAGAAAATGTAAACTACTCTACCACTACTCCACCTCCAGCACTGGTAGTATAAAAAGATATATAGGCTGGAGCTTTAGCGCTTTCTTGCCAAGGGCTGCCCACTTGCTTCTCACACTACCACCCTCTCTCCAGATCTAAAAAACACGGCCCCTCTCTCCCTCCTCACCGGTGGTCACAGATCCGCCGGGGAAGAAAAGGACGTGCAGCATTGATGCACTCGTCATCGGCGAGTGAGGTCACGCACTGACGACAAGGCCGTCCTCTCAGACCTAGCACCCGCGCGGGATGGCCTCCGTCCCCAAGCTCACTGCCGTAGTGTGTGCGGAGGACGACAACCACCAGCGAAGCCACTTCCCACCGACCCTTGATGTCTACTACACAACCTTCTTCTTGTAGACGTTGTTGGGCCTGCAAGTGCACAGGTTTGTAGGACAGTAGCAAATTTCCCTCAAGTGGATGACCTAAGGTTTATCAATCCATAGGAGGCGTAGGATGAAGATGGTCTCTCTCAAGCAACCCTGCAACCAAGTAACAAAGAGTCTCTTGTGTCCCCAACACACCCAATACAATGGTAAATTGTATAGGTGCACTAGTTCGGCGAAGAGATGGTGATACAAGTGTGATATAGATAGTAGATATAGGTTTTTGTAATCTGAAATAATAAAAACAGCAAGGAAACTAATGATAAAAGTGAGCGTAAACAGTATTGCAATGATAGGAAACAAGGCCTAGGGTTCATACTTCCACTAGTGCAAGTTCTCTCAACAATAATAACATAGATAGATCATATAACAATCCCTCAACATGCAACAAAGAGTCACTCCAAAGCCACTAATAGCGGAGAACAAACGTAGAGATTACGGTAGGGTACGAAACTGCCTCAAAGTTATTCTTTCAGATCAATCTATTAAAGAGTTCGTACTAGAATAACACCTTAAGACACAAATCAACCAAAGCCCTAATGTCCCCTAGATACTCCATTGTCACCTCAAGTATCCGTGGGCATGATTATACGATATGCATCACACAATCTCAGATTCATCCAACCAACACAAAGTACTTCAAAGAGTGCCCCCAAAGTTTCTACCGGAGAGTCAAGAACGTGTGCCAACCACTATGCATAGGTTCATGGGCGGAACCCGCAAGTTGGTCACCAAAACATACATCAAGTGCCACATGATTTCCCATTGTCACCATAGATAAACACGGCAAGACATACATCAAGTGTTGTCATAAAAGACTCAATCCGATAAGATAACTTCAAAGGGGAAACTCAATGCATCACAACAGAGTAGAGGGGGAGAAACATCATAAGATCCAACTACACTAGCAAAGCTCGGGATACATCAAGATCGTGCCATAGAGGGAACACGAGAGAGAACACGAGAGAGAGAGATCAAACACATAGCTACAGGTACATACCCTCAGGCCGGAGGGTGAACTACTCCCTCCTTGCCATGGAGAGCACCGGGATGATGAAGATGGCCACCAGCGATGGGTTCCCCCTCCGACAGGGTGCCGGAATGGACTCCCGAGAGGTTTTTGGTGGCTACGGAGGCTTGAGGCGGCGGAACTCCCGATCTATCTTGATTTTTGATGGTTTTAGGGTACGTAGGGATATATAGGCGAAAGAAGTCGGTCGGGAGGTGCTCGAGGGGCCCACGAGACAGGGGGGCGCGCCCTACAGGGAGGGGGGGCGCCCTCCTATCTCGTGGAGTCCTCGAGGATCTTCTGACTTGATCTCCAAGTCTCCAGGATCATATTCTTCCCAAAAATAACGCTGCCGAAGGTTTCATTCCGTTTGGACTCCGTTTGATATTCCTTTTCCTCGAAATACTGAAACAGGCAATAAAACAGCAATATGGGCTGGGCCTCCGGTTAGTAGGTTAGTCCCAAAAATGATATAAATGTGTATAATAAAGCCCATAAACATCCAAAAGAGGTAATATAATAGCATGGAACAATGAAAAATTATAGATACGTTGGAGACGTATCAAGCATCCCCAAGCTTAATTCCTGCTCGTCCTCGAGTAGGTAAATGATAAAAACAGAATTTTTGATGTGGAATGCTACCTAGCATAATTCTCAATGTAATTTTCTTTATTGTGGCATGAATGTTCAGATCCAAATGATACAACATAAAAGTTCATATTGACATAAGAAATAGTAATACTTCAAGCATACTAATCAAAGTAATCATGTCTTCTCAAAATAACATGGCTAAAGAAAGTTATCCCTACAAAATCATATAGTCTGGCTATGCTCTATCTTCATCACACAAAGTATTTAATCATGCACAACCCCGATGCCAAGCCAAGCAATTGTTTCATACTTTAATAATCTCAAACTTTTTCAACTTTCACGCAATACATGAGCGTGAGCCATGGACATAGCACTATATGTGGAATAGAATGGTGGTTGCGGAGAAGAAAAAAAGGAGAAGATAGTCTCACATCAACTAGGCATATCAACGGGCTATGGAGATGCCCATTAATAGATATCAATGTGAGTGAGTAGGGATTGCCATGCAACGGATGCACTAAAGCTATAAATATATGAAAGCTCAACAAAAGAAACTAAGTGGGTGTGCATCCAACTTGCTTGCTCACGAAGACCTAGGGCATTTTTGAGGAAGCCCATCATTGGAATATACAAGGCAAGTTCTATAATGAAAAATTCCCACTAGTATATGAAAGTGACAACATATGAGACTCTCTATCATGAAGATCATGGTGCTACTTTGAAGCACAAGTGTGGAAAAAGAGATAGTAGCATTGTCCCTTTTCTCTTTTTCTCTCATTTTATTTTTTTCTTTCTTTTCTTTTTTTTCTTTCCCCTTTTTTTCTTTGGCCTTTCTTTTTTCTTTTTCTTTTTGGCCTTTCTCTTTTTTTTATTTTTTTATTTTTGTAAAGTCTGAAGTCTCATCCCGACTTGTGGGGGAATCATAGTCTTCATCATCCTTTCCTCACTAGGACAATGCTCTAATAATGAAGATCATCACACTTTTATGGATTCACAACTCAAAGCTAGAACAAGATATGACTCTATATGAATGCCTCCGGCGGTGTACCGGGATATGCAATGAATCAAGAGCGACATGTATGAAAATTATGAAGGTGGTCTAGCCACAAATATGATGTCAACTACATGATCATGCAAAAAGCAATATGACAAAAGTAATGTGTGTCACATGAATGGAACAGTGGAAAGTTGCATGGCAATATATCTTGGAGTGGCTATGGAAATGCCATAATAGGTAGGTATGGTGGCTGTTTTGAGGAAGGTAAATGGTGGGTATATGGTACCGGCGAAAGTTGCGCGGTACAAGAGAGGCTAGCAATGGTGGAAGGGTGAAAGGGTGCGTATAATCCATGGACTCAACATTAATCAAAATAACTCATATACTTATTGCAAAAATTTAGAAGTCATCAAAAACCAAAGTACTACGCGCATGCTCCTAGGGGGATAGATTGGTAGGAAAAGACCATCGCTCGTCCCCGACCGCCACTCATAAGGAAGACACTCGATAAATAAAATTGTGCTCCAACTTCATCACAAAGCGGTTCACCATACGTGCATGCTACGGGAATCACAAACTTCAACACAAGCATTCTTTAAATTCATAACCACCCAACTAGCATGACTTTAATATCACTACCTCCATATCTCAAAACAATTATCAAGCATCAAATTGATCATAGCATCCAATTCACATCTATGATAGTTTTTATTATACCCAACTTGGATGCTCATCATTCTAGGACCAACTTTGTAACCATAGCAAATACCATGCTGTTCTAAAAGACTCTCAAAATAATATAAGTGAAGCATGAGAGACTAGAAATTTCTTCAAAATTAAGACACCACCATGCTCTAAAAGATATAAGTGAAGCACTAGAGCAAATGAAAAACTACTCCGAAAGATATAAGTGAAGATCAATGAGTAGCTAAATAATTATGTACTATGTGAAGACTCTCTATCATTAAAGAATTTCAGATCTTGGTATTGTATTCAAGCAGCAAGCAAAGAAAAATAAAATGACATTGCAAGGATAGCACAACTCATGTGAAGAAGCAAAAACTTATGCTCAACCGATACTAACCGATAGTTGTTGAAAAAGAAAGGTGGGATGCCTAACGGGGCATCCCCAAACTTAGATGCTTGAGACTTCCTGAAATATTATCTTGGGGTGCCTTGGGCATCCACAAGCTTGTACTTTTTGTGTCTCCTTAATTCCTCTCATACCATGGTTTATATATTTCTCAAAAGCGATGAACGAAGACGAAAGAGGGGATGCCTTCCGGGGCATCCCCAAGCTTAGGCTCTTGGTTGTCCTTGAATATTACCTTGGGGTGCCTTGGTCATCCCCAAGCTTAGGCTCTTGCTACTCCTTATTCCATAGTCCATCGAATCTTCACCCAAAACATGAAAACGCCACAACACAAAACTCAACGGAAAACTCGTAAGCTCCGTTAGTATAAGAAAATAAAACCACCACTTAGGTACTGCAATGAACTCATTCTAAATTCATATTGGTGTTAAACCTACTTTATTCCAACTTCTCTATCATTCATACCACCTAATACTAGCCATATATTCATCAAAATAAGCAAACAACACATAGAAAACAGAATCTGTGAAAAACAGAACAGTCTGTAGTAATCTGTATCACACGTATACTTATGGAACTCCAAAACTCCTACCACATTAGGAAGTCCTACGAAATTTGTGTACCAATCCAGAGCAAAACGAATCAGATCAGAAGAACATTTCTGTGAATTAACAAAACTAATTTCCTGTGTGCAAAAGTTTCTGATTTTCAGCAGAATCAACACAACTATCACCGTAAGCTATCCTAAAGGTCTTACTTGGCACTTTATTGAAACAAAAAGATATAAAACATGATTACTATAGTAGCATAATCATGTGAACACACAAAAATAGTAAGGATAAATATTGGGTTGTCTCCCAACAAGCGCTTTTCTTTAATGCCCTTCTAGCTAGGCATGACGATGACAATGATGCTCACATAAAAGATAAGAATTGAAACATAATGGGAGAATCATGAAGCATATGACTAGCAAATTTAAGCCTAACACACTTCCTATGCATAGGGATTTTGTGAGCAAACAACTTATGGGAACAATAATCAACTAGCATAGGAAGGTAAAACAAGCATAGCTTCAAAACTTGAAGCACATAGAGAGGAAACTTGACATCATTGCAATTCCTACAAGCATATATTCCTCCCTCATAATAATTTTCAGTAGCATCATGAATGAATTCAACAATATAACCAGCACCTAAATCATTCTTTTCATGATCTACAAGCATAGAAATTTTATTACTCTCCACATAACCAAAATTCTTCTCATGAATAATAGTGGGAGCAATCTCAACAAAATAATTATCATGTGAGGCATAATCCAATTGAAAACTAAAATCATGATGACAAGTTTCATAGTTATCATTATTCCTAATAGCATACAAGTCATCATAATAATCATCATAGGTAGCAACTTTGTTCTCATAATCAATTGGAACCTCTTCCGAAATAGTGGAATCATCACTAAATAAAGTTGACACTCTTCCGAATCCACTTTCATGTTCATTACAATAAGATTCAACATCCTCCAAAATAGTGGGATCACTACTTTCTAAAGTTGACACTCTTCCAAACCCACTTTCATCAATATAATCATCATAAATAGGAGGCATGATATCGTCAAAATAAATTTGCTCATCAAAACTTGGGGGACAAAAAATATCATCTTCATCAAACATAGCTTCCCCAAGCTTGTGGCTTTGCATATCATTAGCATCATGGATATTCAAAGAATTCATACTAACAACATTGCAATCATGCTCATTATTCAAAGATTTAGTACCAAGCATTTTAATGCATTCTTCTTCTAGCACTTGAGCACAATTTTCCTTTCCATCATACTCACGAAAGATTTTAAAAATACGAAGCGTATGAGACAAACTTAACTCCATTTTTTGTAGTTTTCTTTTATAAACTAAACTAGTGATAAAACAAGAAACAAAAAGATTCGATTGCAAGATCTAAAGATATACCTTAAAGCACTCACATCCCCTGGCAACGGCGCCAGAAAAGAGCTTAGTTGACGGTGTGTGAGTGAGTGCCCTTTACCTAGCCTCCCCGGCAACGGCGCCAGAAAAGAGCTTGATGTCTACTACACAACCTTCTTCTTGTAGACGTTGTTGGGCCTGGAAGTGCACAGGTTTGTAGGACAGTAGCAAATTTCCCTCAAGTGGATGACCTAAGGTTTATCAATCCGTGGGAGGCGTAGGATGAAGATGGTCTCTCTCAAGCAACCCTGCAACCAAATAACAAAGAGTCTCTGGTGTCCCCAACACACCCAATACAATGGTAAATTGTATAGGTGCACTAGTTCGGCGAAGAGATGGTGATACAAGTGCAATATAGATAGTAGATATAGGTTTTTGTAATCTGAAATAATAAAAACAGTAAGGTAACTAATGATAAAAGTGAGCATAAACGCTATTGCAATGATAGGAAACAAGGCCTAGGGTTCATACTTTCACTAGTGCAAGTTCTCTCAACAATAATAACATAGATAGATCATATAACAATCCCTCAACATGCAACAAAGAATCACTCCAAAGCCACTAATAGCGGAGAACAAACGTAGAGATTATGGTAGGGTACGAAACCACCTCAAAGTTATTCTTTCGGATCAATCTATTAAAGAGTTCATACTAGAATAACACCTTAAGACACAAATCAACCAAAACCCTAATGTCACCTAGATACTCCATTGTCACCTCAAGTATCCGTGGGCATGATTATACGATATGCATCACACAATCTCAGATTCATCCAACAAACACAAAGTACTTCAAAGAGTGCCCCAAAGTTTCTACCGGAGAGTCAAGAATGTGTGCCAACCACTATGCATAGGTCCATGCGCAGAACCCGAAAGTTGGTCACCAAAACATACATCAAGTGCCACATGATATCCCATTGTCACCATAGATAAACACGGCAAGACATACATCAAGTGTTCTCATAAAAGACTCAATCCGATAAGATAACTTCAAAGGGGAAACTCAATTCATCACAACAGAGTAGAGGGGGAGAAACATCATAATATCCAACTACAATAGCAAAGCTCGAGATACATAAAGATCGTGCCATAGAGGGAACACGAGAGAGAGAGAGAGAGATCAAACACATAGCTACTGGTACATACCCTCAGCCCCGAGGGTGAACTACTCCCTCCTCGCCATGGAGAGCGCTGGGATGATGAAGATGGCCACCGGTGATGGGTTCCCCCTCCGGCAAGGTGCTAGAACGGACTCCCGAGAGGTTTTTGGTGGCTACAGAGGCTTGCGGCGGCAGAACTCCTGATCTATCTTGATTTTTGATGGTTTTAGGGTACGTAGGGATATATAGGCGAAAGAAGTCGGTCGCGAGGTGCTCGAGGGGCCCACGAGACAGGGGGGCGCGCCCTCCTATCTCGTGGAGTCCTCTAGGATCTTCTGACTTGATCTCCAAGTCTCCAAGATCATATTCTTCCCAAAAATAACGCTACCGAAGGTTTCATTCCGTTTGGACTCCATTTGATATTCCTTTTCCTCGAAATACTGAAACAGGAAATAAAATAGCAATATGGGCTAGGCCTCCGGTTAGTAGGTTAGTCCCAAAAACGATATAAATGTATATAATAAAGCCCATAAACATCCAAAAGAGGTAAAATAATAGCATGGAACCATCAAAAATTATAGATACGTTCGAGACGTATCAACCCTCAGGTATGCTACCGCTTTTCGAACCATACCCTTGTTCTATTGCCCCATCTGGCACGTCGTTGCATGTGGATCTTTTTCCACTCCACCATCTTCCCAATTTGCTATCCTCTGCTCTGCTGGCCACGCAGACAAAAACCATAATTCTCACTATTAAAGGAAACCCTACTTCATGCAGACTAATCCATGTTTGGGTTGAATAAGGAAAGGAAGGGAGACTGTACTGTCCAAGAGAGTAGTCATCCAACCTGCATCTAGGTTGAAAAGGGGAAAATCAGTAGCTAAGGAACAAGTCTCGTGTCTCTTGGTTGAAGAAGGGTAGAAAGGCATGACAACGCAATAGAGAATGACCAGGTCGATTGGTTTGTTGTCCTCACATAGGAAAAAGGTGGCTAAAGAGAACAAAAATGGGAGTAATCCACATATGCTGCCTGGATATTTGTTGCTCTGGGCAACCATACCTCCCTCACCACTCTGCGTCCGTGGAGGTACATCGTACTGGTGCTCCCACTGTCCGAATGGGCCTCCCATGCTCTTATTGCCACTTTTTTTGCTGTTAGTATAACGCCAGCAGTCAAGTCAAGCAATGCTACTGCTAAAGTGATGCCACATTTAACTAATGCCGCTCTCAGTCTAATGCCACCGATAAATTTAAGCAATGCCATGTAATGTCACTGGATTATTTCAGGGTTAGCTGTTGATTGTGGATGTATTAAAGATTTTTCAGCTAAGGCATTCTAATGTTGTTGCACAGCCAGTATACCAACGATGAAACTTGTTACTACCTTCAGATTTTTGCACTGTTAATGCTTATAGATTACATACCTCACTTTCATGAGATAAGTTAATTTTTTTGTACAGTGTCACCAAAATGCCAAGGCGCTGATGTCATTTTATTTTGGTTAAACTGCACAGACAATTATGAAGACAAGAGGAAAGGTCAAGAGTGGGCACCTCCTCCTCCGGCTGTTCTCTTGATTCGTTCGATCAAGTTTTTATGTTTGATCGATTATCAAGATTGGGATAGCAATTTTTAAGGTCCCCCCGAGTTCGAAATGATATTTACCTTGGAGGTACATGGTTTGCAATTTTTTATATTGTCATTAGTTAATAATGCTAGTTACCTTCAGACTTCTGTATTTGGTTTAATGCTCATGCATAGCTAGTATACCAATGCTGAAACTTGTTACCTTTACATTTTGTATTGTTAATTCTTATAGAAACCTTCTAGTGCTAGAGTTTATTGAAATCTGTTCTGTAAAACCATTGTACCGTACCCTGTAATAAACTAACTACTCTACTATTGTACTAGCCACTGGATTAGTGTATATTTGTAGTGTTCGAATGGTGTTGCATTAGCGTATGGACATAAATAAAGTGTGGCAAGCTTTCCCAGATATGTGCTCAAGAAAACTATTACCTATTTTTCTAAATACTAGACGTTTGTGTACTTTAAATTGAACCGCGAAAACATCTTATATTAAGGAACAGGGTGTGTAGATTTCACTCAGATTATCCCGGTAAAGCTAGCCACACCTTTGTTAAAATTAATGTTCATTATGTTATCGGAGGAGGTCTGTATGTTTGTCTCTAATGCATGTCGACCACATACCCGACATCATGATGTAATGTTAAGTCATTTCCTTTTGTACAGTGTCACTGAATTGTCAAGGCGGTGATGGCATTTTATTTTAGTAGAACTGCACAAAATTTGCTTGAAAGAAGAGGAAAGGTCAGGAATGGCTCGGTTTTTCAGAAAAAACTATGTATGCCTTCCTGACATCAGCTGATGTTGCTTTATTTATTCCTTCAAATAGGTGGTTAGAAACAGTCTTGCTACCTTTTCCCATTAAGAAATTGGAATGCTTATATTTGTGAGTCTATGCTTCAACTAGTGCCACTTTTATAGTAATCACACTTTCAATATCTATGCAAATAGGGATGCTTGATTTTAGTGGAACTGCACAAAAAGTCCAACTGGTTCAACATTAGGAGCATGTTCTTTTCCAAACCTTTATATCCAATTGGTGGCACTATGAGCTGTTCATTATGAAGGTACATGGTTTTCTACTATCTTGCTACTCCTTTTGTACTGTCATTAGATAGTAATACTAGTGGTTTGCATGTGAATTTATTGGCAAGGTGGACCTACATTGGAGGTGCATGACAGGATTTAATGATTGGATGCTCAATTTCGTTTTATCGATTTCACCTCTTCCATCACTTCGAACATGGTGTGGTATATGTTTACTAGCTGCTTGATATTTATGTAGACAGAGATGTCTACCCGTTGCTATTTGGCAAACAAACAAAGTGTCCGCAATTTTGGTTGAACTGCACAAGAGAATAGTATAGTCACTGCATGCAGTGACATTTGAAAATAGACAGAAAGATTGGATTGTCACTTCATGGACTGCAAAAAAGTAGTATTGTACTATTTACTGGCCAACACTAGGTGCTTCATTACTTTGGTCTGATTATACAATGGGCATCATTTTCCCTAAGTTAAAGTTTGTATTCTGAAAATAGTCTCGCGGTGTGATCGAGAGAAGACCAAATCATATTGCAGTGGGTGTTCCTCCATCATGTGTGGTTCATTCTCATGGTTCCAGCTGTTGGTGAAACCACTTACGTTTGCAAGAGGAATTGTAGACTTCACAAACAAATTTGTCTTTCAGTCTGTACTGAATGTTGGCCAAGGGAAGCATCCATGTTAGTAGGAAGAACAGTTGTTTTTTCTAGATCTTTGCTTTTGGAGCTACATATTTGTATATGATCTATGAATCATTGAGATGCACTAACATGTTGATCTTATGTATGGGAATCGTACTAGTTAGTTTTAGTTGCGATGCAAGATCCAAAGTGGCTGATCTTTGCTTTTGGAGCTACATATTTGTATATGATCTGTGAATCATTGAGATGCATTAACAGTTACTTATTTCTGTTCGCTCAGTGTTTACAAGTTACTGATTGATCACTAGCTAGCCTACAAATGCACTCCTGGCAGTTTTATTTGCGACACAAGATGCGAAGTGGCCGTTTTTTGAATAAAAACGCCTACCTCTGAAGAAACTGACAAGCTACACTATCGATCCTACACAGATAAAAATGCCTACCTCTAAAGAAACTGACAAGCTACACTATCGATCCTACACGGATAAATAGCGGATCACGCATGTACTACCTCCTTTCCAGTTTGCAGGGCTCAATTCAAGAAACGACCTACTCGATCCTACACGAATAAATAGCGGATCACGCACGTACTAGTACCTCCTTTCCTTTTTTTGTGAGGTAATACGTTTCTCATTCATACAATAAATATCCGGTTACAAGACACGTAATCATTGACATTACAGTACTGAAAGGATAGGATAATCCTACACAAAAAACCGACATTACTAGTACCTCCTTTCCGGTTTGCTGGGCTTAATTCAAACCTCTCACCAACCAAGGTACTCCCTCCATCTGGGTTTATTAGTCCCGTGAGCAAAGCAGCAATACCAAGCCATGGCAATAATTAACGGCATGCAGAAGTTTAAGCCTAATTAATTCTAGTGATTTAAGTGGCTGCATGCATGCCCACGGCTGTGACTCGTTGCATGCTGCTTCGCGTACTGCCTGTGAGCGATTCTGAGTGCTTGCATGCAGCCGACCATAATTAAGGAAGCTACAGATGGGAAAAAAAGATATGCTTTAATTGTTGCGGGCTTTTTAAATCTGTGGAATCATTATTGACAAGGAGGGAGATGATTCGAGTGCACTCGTTTGACAGCCATGCCGGCGTGCGACCCAGACAGGACGGGACGGCACAATCATAATTTCAGTTTCGCTAGTTTTCCACGGCAAGCTTGCGCACTAAGCCTTTATGCATTGAATTCCGATGACCGTCGCGCTACCTTCCCCCTATAAGTACTGTTTCCCGGCCTTCTCCGGTGCCACCGTGACCCAACTCGCCATATCCTCATAAGCCCCCACCGGCTCGACGTTGCTCGCCACGTCCGCCATGCCCTTGCCCATCCGCGGTAGGCGACACCGGAGGCGGTCACCGCCGGAACTAGTGTTCGGTTTTTCACTGGAAGGCAGACGGAGGGAGGAGGCATTCTATTTGTCTTTAGATGGCAATGCGCAGATCGAGGAGTTGTTGGAGCGCGACCGCATGGTGGAGGAGCAGGAGTTGTTGGAGCGCGACCACCTGGTGGAGGAGCAGCATATCACCGATTTGCGCCGCCAGCGGGACATGGAGTAGCAGCGCACCGACGCTCTGAGTCGCGAGCAGAGCACCCGCAACTGGGCCGGCTACGTGGAGGCCGACGCCCGGCAAATAGCCCTGGAGGCTGTCGGGCACGCACGCATTTGCGATGCCGATTTTTACTACCAGCTCGTCAAGTGGGTTTCCCGCTTGGAAACCGAAGCTTCGGTGGACCACGCCGGCATGGAAAGGGCCAATGCGTGCGAGCAGCGCGCCCTATTGCACCTCTGGCAAGCTCGAGGTGAGGCACAGGACGCCGGTGCCGGCATTTAGCATGTACCACAGATGGCGGTCGGCATCGTCTAGTTAGCTAAAAGTAAGTTAGTACTTGTACGCTACTAGAGTATTAGTGGGAGTAGATAGTTAACTTGGCTATGATGGTTGTCAACGTGGAAGTTCAGTACTCTATATGTGGATCAGACCTGTTACTTTGCTCTTAATGTTGAACTTTGTGTTTGAATGTATGGAATGGGCTGTTATTTTTTTGAAATGGATTGTATTTTTCCTCCACGGGTTTAGAGGCTGACTTGTGGGCCTAGCAAGTTGACGCGTACACAATCAGGAGATGATTTTACGTGGAGAGGATGACAGCAGGGACCCGCCAAGGTCATGGCAGTACGCAAGAAAGTGCCTCCTTATTTCAAGCCAATAAAAAAATGGCTCCTCCTAGTGGATTTCTGACATCTGGGTCCCATGCCATTGTCAACATAGTCAATAAACGAGAGAATTGCACAACGAGCGGCTGACAACAGGGACCCAACAGCTCGCCCAGTTATTTTTGTTTTGGGTTAACTTGATAAATGCCACTCCAAATCTGGTGTATCCGAGAAATGCCACTGCAATTTCCAAACTCTGAAAAATGCCATTTCATGCCATTTCTAGTGGCATTTTTCGAAGTCTGGAGTGGCGTTTTTCAAAGTTTGCAAACTGCAGTGGCGTTTTTCAAAGTTTGCAAAAATTGATGTGGCATTTTTCAAAGTTTGGAAATAGCAGTGGCATTCTTATGAATCGCCATAATTGGAGTGGCATTTATCTAATTTGTTTTTGAGATGGAAGCAGGGTGTCAACTGGGCTATGCGGGACACTCTGGCCTGTCTAGAAAGCCTTTTCTTTTATGTTTACCACAGACCAGCCCAGTAGTTTTTTTTCTTTCTGAAAATGGCTAGCCCAGTTTTTTTGTGATTTGTCAAGTAACTCACTTTATCAGGCATGTTGGGCTGCAAATCTTTCAAGACGAGGAGAGCTTCATTCGGCTGGCCGAGAAAATGGCCTATCAGTAATGAGAAATGGGTTGTACATTTTTAAAACACATCAAACTGGCAATTAGTTTCAAATATCTTTTTTTCATTTCGAGATTTTAAATTGCATTGATTTTTATGTGTGGACAATTTATTGGATTTTATATTGATATACATTTATTTTGAAAATCAGTCTGAATGTGACTCGAAATTTTGGGATTAAAAACAGTTCAGACCGCACTGACATATGCAAAATTTCGTATAATTTTTTAACCGTGGCCACAATATGGGCTATAATGCTAACAAAAAGAATAAGGGCTCCAAAAAAACCGTAAGAATTAGCAAATGGGCTGTAAATTATTTGAAATAATGGCAGATGGGTTGTATGTTGTTTTCCACAGATTTGAGGCTTTCCACAGATGGCCTGTATACTATTGGATGTCCATCCAATGGCCGTCGTGCTTCTTCAATCTCTGCTCTTCCTGCTCTAGCCGCTCAAACAAGCGCCGGCGGGACTGCCTGCTCCCTCCTCCTCGCGGCCGGCTGTGCTGCCACGCAGGCCTCACCGCCCCATCGTACTCCCATCACTGGCCTAGCCATCCCTCTACTCACCCACAGTCCCACACTTGTTGTTATTCTCCGGCGACGGCAGACGAACCAGTAAACCCTCGTACAGTCGTACTCCCCTCCGCGTGGGAAACAATTACCGAGTCTTCCCTGCCTCCGTGTCATTCCCTTCCTAGGCCTCGCCGTCGTCCACCGCCCTGGTGCTCTCGGCGCGGCCTGGTCAACGTGGTCAACGACCGACATGCATCTGAAGTGGACTGTACGTGGAGAGGCCGACAGCTGGGTCCACGGTCGCACGCAAGGAAATGCCTCCTTATTACGCCCAAAATAATGATTCCTCCACCTGACATCTGGGACCCACCAAAAGGGCCATTGTATTTCGCGAAAAAAACATTACCACCGCTGACAGCTCGGACCCACCAGCTATATCTCCGCACACAAGGAAGTGCCTCCTTATTACGCACAAAAAACTGAATACCCCCCTGCTAGCTGGGACCCAGTATAGTGGCTCTACTAAGTTGACGGGGACAAAGGGCTTGGTCAACTTAGTCAATACGCATGATTCTAGCTCGACTGACCGTACGATGTCCATCCAATGGCCGTAGTGCTTCTTCAACCTCTAGTCTTTTTGCTCTAGCCACCCAAAGAAGCGCCGGTCGTGCCGCCTGCTCCTGCCTTCCATGGCCGGTTGTGCTGCCGCGGAGGCCTCACCGCCCCCATACTACTCCCACCGCTAGCCAGGCCATCCCTCCACTCCACTCACCCACACCCCTTGTTTTTCTGTGGTGACGGCAGCGCAGCCGAACCAGTGAACCCTCGTACTCCTCTCCACGTGGGCATCCACTGCCGCGTCTTCCCCGGCTCCACGTCGTCGCCTTCCTAGGCCTCGCTGTCATCCACCTCCGTGGTGCTCTCGGCGCGGCATGGTCAATGTGGTCAACGACCGAATTCCATCGGAAGAATACTGTACGTGGAGAGGCTGACAGCTGGGTCCACGGCAGCCGCAAGGAAGTGCCTCCTTATTACGAGGAGAATAATTATTCCTCCACCTGACAGGAGGGTCCCACCGGATGGGCCACCAGTATTTCGCAAAAAAATGTTTGCCCCTGACTGCTGGGACCCACCCGACGGGCCACCGTATTTTGCAAAAAAAACGTTCCCCCTGCTGTCAGCTCGGACCCACCGGAAGTGCCTCCTTATTATGCACAAAAAAATGAATAGCCCACTGCTAGCTGGGACCCACCTTGGTGGGAGGTTGACTTGTGGGCCTACTAAGTTGACGGGGACGGAGGGCTTTGTCAACTTAGTCAATATAAATGATTCTAGCTCCAGTGACCGTACGATGTCCATCCAACGGCCGTAGTGCTTCTTCAACCTCTGGTCTTCTTGCTCCAGTCGCCCAAAGCAGCGCCGGTCGTGACGCATGCTCCTGCGTCCCGTGGCCGGATGTGCTGCCGCGGAGGCCTCACTGCCCCCTACTATTCCCACCGCTGGCCAGGACCTGCGGCGACGGCAGCCTCACACTGCAGCTGAACCAGTGAACCCTCGTACTCCTCTCTGCGCGGGCTTCCACTGTCGCGTCTTCCCCGGCTCCACGTCGTCCCCTTCCTAGGGCTCGCCATCGTCCACCGCCCTGGTGCTTTCGGCGCGGCGTGGTCAACATGGTCAAGGAACAACTTCCATCGGACGTGGATTGTAAGTGGAGAGGCTGACAGCTGGGTCCACGGCCACAGCAAGGAAGTGCCTC
Organism: Triticum aestivum; assembly: GCF_018294505.1. Taxonomy (NCBI): domain Eukaryota; kingdom Viridiplantae; phylum Streptophyta; class Magnoliopsida; order Poales; family Poaceae; genus Triticum; species Triticum aestivum. Next base: position 694,209,017 of record NC_057798.1, on the reverse strand, counting down.
CTTATTACACAGAAAATATTTATTCCTCCACCTGACAGCAGGGACCCACCGGACGAGCCACCGTATTTCGCGAAAAAAATGTTTCCCCCTGGCTGCTGGGACCCACCAGCTACATCTTTGCACCCAAGGAAGTGCGTCCGGGCAAAAAAAAAACGATTCGCCCCCCTGACTGCTGGGACCCACCAGCTACACCTTCGCACGCTAGGAAGTGCGTCCGGGCAAAAAATGATTCACCCCCCTGACTGCTGGGACCCACCAGCTACATCTTCGCATGCAAGGAAGTGCGTCCGGGCAAAAAACAAAACAAAATGATTCGCCCCCTGAATGCTGGGACCCACCAGCTACATCTTCGCAGGCAAGGAAGTGCCTGACAGTCGGGACCCACCTGGTCAAAGCGTACGTAGCGTTGTCATTCTGGTCGCGAACGTGTACGTACATATATACTGATCGATGTAGAGGCGCACACGTGTCATAGTAGAGGCGCGTACATGTCGTAGTAGAGGCGCGCACGTAGCATGTACACGTACGTACAGCGGCCAGGGTGCAAGAAAGAAAATACGGCCACGTATGTGTACGTACGACCAGGGCTCGTGTACATGGCTGGGTCAGACCGGAGAAACAGCGTCGTCGTCGTGTTCATGGGGAGGCAACGGAATGCGTCATGTTCATGGAGAGGCAACGGAATGCGTCGTGTTCACCAGGAGGCAATGGAACGCGTGGGAGTCAACCGGCTGGGTCGGAACGGAATGCGTGGTCGTGTTCATCGGGAGGGCTTGGACGGAACAGGCGATGGAAACGAGGCCTAGCGTACCGCACAATGGAGGAAACGGACCTCCTACGTTCGGAATGGGGTCCTGTTGATCGGGAGGGGTGTGACGTACTGCAAAACGGAGGAAACGGACCTCCTATGGTCGAAATGGGGGGTCCTGTTGATCGGGAGGGGTGTGGCGTACCGCAAAACGGATGAAACGGACCTCCTACGGTCGAAACGAGGGTCCTGTTGATCGGGAGGGGTGTGGCGTACCGCAAAACGGAGGAAACGGACCTCCTACGGTCAAAACGGGGGTCCTGTTCATCGGGAGGGGTGTGGCGTACCGCAAAATGGGACTCCACGGGATACTGTTCATCTCCACCGTCAACCTCCTCCAGCCTGCACGGGCTACCGTCGACCTCCTCCAGCCTCCACAGGCTCCTGTTCATCCAGCCTCCACCGTGCGCTACTCCACCAGCTACTGTTCAACCACCCCTCCACGGGCACCCCTCCACCATCTACTGTTCATCCAGCCCTCCACACCACGGGGTCCTGTTCAACCACCCCTCCACGGCCACCCCTCCACCGTATACTGTTCATCCAGCCCTCCACACCACGGGGTCCTGTTCATCCAGAGGCAACGCCACCGCTCATTGTTCATCCAACCCCCCCCCTCCCCGGCAACGCTCACTGTTCATCCAATCGATCGGCTTCAGTTAGCAGCAGTAGCGAAGGAATCGCTCGATCGGGTTTAGTTAACAGCCATCGATCGATCGCTCGGGTTCAGTAACGCGTAGCGTGTAGTGCAATCGCTCGGGTTCAGTTAGAGCCCAACGCCTTGCTCGGGTTTAGTTAGAGCCAACGCCTCGCACACACGCGCGTACGTGTATGAGAGAAACGCGCATCACTCGGCCCCCGACCTCCCACCGTAACCAACAACTCCCCGAAATTTTCCTCCCCCTCGCTTCTACCACGGTTTTTTCCGTCATGGACGGCCCAAAGAATGTCATGCAGCTGCATCTCCGGCCCGCCCAAGACGAAAAGCCCATTTTCTATCATGATTTTTTGTCATAGAAGTAGGAGCCCACCACATCTATGATGATACCGGGTTTTGTCACAATTATCGTCATAGAAGTGTCATATGTATGACAGTAAAAAATTTCGTTCGGCCCAAAATGTCAGGGATGTGTCTTTTTTTGTAGTGCTACTTTACTAGACCAATAGCAAGTTTTATGTGGGAGTGGCATAAGGTAACATACTTTCTCTTCTTGGATCATGTGCACTTATGACTGGAACTCTAGCAAGCATCCACAACTACTAAAGATCATTAAGGTAAAACCCAACCATAGCATTAAAGCATCAAGTCCCCTTTATCACATACGCCGCAACCCCTTACTCGGGTTTATGCTTCTGTCACTCAAGCAACCCACTATAAGTGAATCATGAACATATTGCAGCACCCTACAGCGGGAATCCCTCACGCTTGCGCGACACGGACGGCACAATAGGACAGCAACATAACCACAAGCAAATTAAACCAATCATAGCAATTCACCAACTACCAATAGGACAACGAAAATCTACTCAGACATCATAGGATGGCAACACATCATTGGATAATAATATGAAGCATAAAGCACCATGTTCAAGTAGAGGGTACAGCGGGTTCTGGGAGAGTGGACCGTTTAATATAATGGTTGAAGGTGATGGAGATGTTGGTGAAGATGGCGGAGTTGTTCGTGTAGATCACGGTGATGATGATGGACCCAAGCGGCGTTCCAGCGCCACTGGAAGAAAGGGGGAGAGAGCCCCCCTTCTTCTTCTTCTTCCTTGACCTTCTCCCTAGATGGGAGAAGGGTTTCCCCTCTAGTCCATGGTCTCCATGGCGTGGGAGGGGAGAGAGCCCCTCCAAGATTGGATCTGTCTCTCTGTCTCTCTCTGTTTTTGCGTTCTCTGATTCTGCCCTTTCACCGTTTCTTATATATCCGGAGATCCGTAACTCCGATTGGATTGAAACCTTCTCCACAAAAATTTTTCCGAAAATTAGCTTTCTTGCGACAAAAGAAGAGCAGCAACCGCCTTACGGGGTGCCCACAAGGGTCAGGGGCGCGCCTGCCCCCCGAGGGTGCGCCCCCTGCCTCGTGGCCCCCTCGGGCACCGTCTCGCGTTGATTCTTCTTCCTAAAAATCACAAATATTCGAAAAATATTCTCCATCCATTTTTATCCTGTTTGGACTCCGTTTGATATGGGGTTTCTATGGAACATAAAACATGCAACAAAGAGGAACTGGCACTGGGCACTGGATCAATATGTTAGTCCCAAAAATAATGTAAAAACTTGCCAAAAGTATATGAAAGTTGTAGAATATTGGCATGGAACAATCAAAAATTATAGATACGACGGAGACGTATCAGCATCCCCAAGTTTAATTCCTGCTCGTCCTCGAGTAGGTAAATGATAAAAAAGATGATTTTTGATGTGGAATGCTACCTAGCATAATCTTGATCATATATCTAATCATGGCATGTATATTAAGACACGAGTGATTCAAGGGAATAGTCTATCATTTGACATAGAAAACAACAATAGTCAGGCATCCCAACAAACAATCATGCCTTTCAAAATATCAGTGCTTACAGAACATTATCCCTAAAAAATCATGTAGTCTTGTATGCTCCCTTTTCTTAACACAAGGTACCCCTCATGCCTATCCCGGTGTCAGCCAAGCAATTGGTTCATACTTTTTAACGCGCTTCAGCTTTTTCAACCTTCATGCAATACATGAGCGCCAGCGATGGATATATCACTATAGATGGAATAGAGTATGATGGTGGGGATTATGTGGAGGAGACAAAAAAAGGAGAAAGTCTCACATCGACGCGTCTAATCAACGGGCTATGGAGATGCCCGTCAATTGATGTCAATGTGAGGAGTAGGGATTGCCATGCAACGGATGCACTAAGAGCTATAAGTGTATGAAAGATCAAACTGGGAACTAAGTGGGTGTGCATGCAACTTGCTTGCTCATGAAGACCTCGGGCATTTAAGGAAGCCCTTCATCGGAATATACAAGCCAAGTTCTATAATGAAAATTCCCACTAGTATATGAAAATGATAACTCAAGAGACTTTCTATATGAAGAACATGGTGCTATTTGAAGCACAAGTGTGGTAAAAGGATAGTAACATTGCCCTTTTTCTCTTTCTTTTTTTAAATGGGCTTCTTTGGCCCCCTTTTTTTATTTAGGCTTCTTTGGCCTCTCTTTTTTTACATGGGGCAATGCTCTAATAATGATGATCATCACACTTTTATTTACTTACAACTCAATATTACAACTTGATAATAGAACAAAGATATGACTCCAAATGAATGCCTCCGGCGGTGTACCGGGATGTGCAATGATCTAGCGTAGCAATGACATCAAAAAATGGACAAGCCATGAAAACATCATGCTAGCTATCTTACGATCATGAAAAACAATATGACAATGAATGCTCAAGTCATGTATATGATGATGATGGAAGTTGCATGGCAATGTATCTCGGAATGGATATGGAAATGCCATGATAGGTAGGTATGGTGGCTGTCTTGAGGAAGATATAAGGAGGCTTATGTGTGACAGAGCGTATCGTATCACGGGGTTTGGATGCACTGGCAAAGTTTGCACCAACTCTCGAGGTGAGAAAGGGCAATGCACGGTACTGAAGAGGATAGCAATGATGGAAGGGTGAGAGTGCGTATAATCCATGGACTCACATTAGTCATAAAGAACTCATATACTTATTGCAAAAGTTTATTATCCCTCGAAGCAAACTACTACGACGCATGCTCCTAGGGGGGAGGTTGGAAGGAGTTAACTATCGCGCGCCCCTGACCGTCACGCAAAGATAAACAATCAAAATACAATGCGCGCCAATTTGGTTACATAGTTAGGAGGCCATACATGCATGCTTCGGGAATCACAAACCTTAACACCAATATCCTTACTAAACACAACCATCTACTATAACCTCCCACATATTATCATCTCTATATCATGAAACTATTGCAAGGAATCAAACATATCATATTAAGTGATCTACAAGTCTTATGTAGGATTTTATGACTAACCATGTGAATGACCAATTCCTGTCATCTCTCTAAATAGATATAAGTGAAGCAAGAGAGTTTAATTCTTTCTACAAAAGATATGCCCACACTCTAACAAAGTGAAGCAAAATAGCATTCTACAAATGGCGGTTTTCTATGTGAAGAGAAACAGGCAATCCAAACTTCGAATGATATAAGGGAAGCACATGAAGCATTCTATTACTCAAAAGATTTAAGTGAAGTGCAATGAGCATTCTATAAATCAACCATGGACTATCTCATACCATCATGGTGCATAAAAGAAAAGTGAAAACTAAATGCAAAAGACGCTCCAAGATTTGCACATATCGCATGAACAAAACGAATCCGAAAACATACCGACACTTGTTGAAGAAAGAGGGGATGCCATCCGGGGCATCCCCATTCTTAGATGCTTGAGTCTGCTTGAATATTTACTTGGGGTTCCTTGGGAATCCCAAGCTTGAGCTCTTGCCTCTCCTCCTTTTCCTCATATCGAGACCTTCTCGATCATTGAACACTTCATCCACACAAAACTTCAACAGAAAACTCGGTAAGACCCGTTAGTATAATAAAGCAAATTACTACTCTAAGTACTGTTGCAAACCAATTCATATTTTGTTTTTTCATTGTGTCTACTGTAATGTAACTTTTCCGTGGCTTAATCCACTGATAGAAATTGATAGTTTCATCAAAACAAGCAAACTATGCATCAAAAACAGAATCTGTCAAAAACAGAACAGTCTGTAGCAATCTGAACAATCACCATACTTCTGGTACCCCAAAAATTCTACCAAATTTAGGAAGAATAAAAAATTTGTACATCAAGACAGTGAAAAAAGTTTCAAAACCGTTTGACATTCCAGTAAAAAATGTAAAATTCGCACTACAGACAAAGTTTCTGTCCTGCACCGCACAAACCAACAAGCTTTGTAAACATCCTAAAGGAAAACCTTGGCACATTATTTTTGTAATACAATGGAATTGTACAAGGGGATAATTATTTTTGATGAAAAGTTTCTGTAATTAAGATTCACAAAGTTTCCGTGAGCATGAACAAAGTTCAAGGAGTTCTCCCACTTCAACAATGCTTGTCTTTCTCAGTTTCACTTTCCTTTTTGAAAGTTGTAGAATATTGGCATGGAACAATAAAAAATTATAGATATGACGGAGACGTATCATTGTGCATGATGAAGTATTATTGAGGACACAAACCATCTCAACATTTTGTGCAGTTCCAATAAAATCAAGCTGAGCATCCCTGTGGATTTCGTATTTATATGCTGCAAAAAACAAAGACACATTAGCACACACATGAATATTGGCCCCAGTGTCAACCCACCAATCGGTGGACTAACAAACTAGAAGTACGGTAAATAGATTACCATACCCAGATGCCCCATCATTGTTGCTTAGAATGACATTAACAGACTTGGAGTCCTGTCATGGCTTCTTGTACTTGTTTGGGCACTTTTTGCCTAGTGTAGTCCACGTGTTGTAGAGTTGCCTATGCTCTCTGTAGACTAGTCATGTCACCAGGGTCTACTAATACTTTGTAAAGCTTCTCGATCATTCCTTCTGTAATGTAGCACAAACAGTGACTGCTTCTTTCTGCAAAGTGGTATGACCAACTGGACCCAGTAATGCAGAAGTTTACCTTAGACACATTGTCTCCATTTGTGCAGTTCAACTAAAATCAAAGACGAAATAAAACCGAGCTTTAATTTTGATATCCCTGTGAGCAACAATAGGTATAAGGGAAACAATTACTGAGAAATAACGGTTGATGACTTGTACTCCCAGAAGAAAAACATCTACTGATCTACCTTATCTTAATGGGAAACAAAGCAAGAGAGTAGCAATTCTCCATCAGTGTGATTCATTCATATTAACTGACACATAATCTGAACAATGCCTTGTTTGAACATGTATAAAGAACGACAAAGCAGAAAAGTACCATTCCAAAAACAATGCGACTGATTCATTTTAACAGACATTATCTTAACAATACCTTGGTTAAACATGTAGAAAGAACTACAAAGCAGGATAGTACCATTCCTAAAACAATGCGACTGATTCGTTTTAACAGAATCAAAAAGGAATCAATTGCTAGCCAATAAAGGAGGATGAAACATGGGGCCAACAAATGGTAATCCCGCCAATCCCTAACAAGTGTTGCAGTTTTGAACTAAGATTCAGTAGTTAATTAATTCTAAGAGTGTCATTGCTTAATTTTACCAGCGGAATTAGATTAAGAAAAAGCATAAACAGTTCCAGGGGAGAGTGGGCGCAACAACAACATGTGCTTCCATCTACTTATAAAGGGGGTGATGCAGAGTTTTGTTGTAACAAAGAAACAAGCATCATGTCTGGGTTGGAACAATTTTTGCTCACTTAATGGCAAAAGATAGTAGTTCAATAGCTTCACTTCAACATTTATCCAAAAGAGTACCAATACTAGTAGCACAACATCTCAAAGCACACTGCAGCATCATGTGGATGAAAGTCGGTACTGACCTTTCTTGACTAGGACTTGAAACAGCTCGTGAGGAGGACTTGAAAGAAATCCCAACACATATATGAAATATCGATCTCCTTTTGTGCAGTTCCACCAAAATTAAGCAAAGTCGCAGGTGTGACATTCAAGTTGAACTGCACAAAACACTCTTAAAACGTTAGTGTTTCGCGTAGCGAAGCAAAATGTCACAATAGCAACAAGTTGAATAGATATCCCTGATTTAACAGAGATAAAAAAGGAATCAATTAATGGCAAATAAAGGAGGATAAAACATGCAGGCACAAAAATGGTAATTCTGCCAATCCCTAATAAGTGTTGCAGTTTTGAACTAAGATTCAATAGTTAATTCTGAGAGTGGCATTGCTTAATTTTACCAGCGGCATTATATTAACAAAAAGCATAAACAGTTCCAGGGGAGAGTGGGCGCAACAACACCATGTGCTTCCATCTACTTATAAAGGGGGTGATGCAGTGTTTTGTCGTACCAAAGAAACAAGCATCATGTCTGGGTTGGAACAATTTTTGCTCACTTAATGGTAAAAGATAGCAGTTCAATAGCTTCAATTCAACATTTATCCAAAAGAGTACCAATACTAGTAGCACAACATCTCAAAGCACACTACAGCATCATGTGGATGAAAGTCGGTACTGACCTTTCTTGACTAGGACTTGAAACAGCTCGTGAGGAGGACTTGAAAGAAATCCCAACACATATATGAAATATCGATCTCCTTTTGTGAAGTTCCACCAAAATTAAGCAAAGTCGCAGGTGTGACATTCAAGTTGAACTGCACAAAACACTCTTAAAACGTTAGTGTTTCGCGTAGCGAAGCAAAATGTCGCAATAGCAACAAGTTGAATAGATATCCCTGTTTTAACAGAGGCAAAAAGGAATCAATTAATGGCAAATAAAGGAGGATAAAACAAGCAACCACAAAAATGGTAATTCTGCCAATCCCTAATAAGTGTTGCAGTTTTGAACTAAGATTCAGTAGTTAATTCTGAGAGTGGCATTGCTTAATTTTACCAGCGGCATTAGATTAACAAAAAGCATAAACAGTTCCAGGGGAGAGTGGGCGCAACAACACCATTTGCTTCCATCTACTTATAAAGGGGGTAATGCAGATTTTTGTTGTACCAAAGAAACAAGCATCATGTCTGGGTTGGAACAATTTTTGCTCACTTAATGGTAAAAGACAGTAGTTCAATAGCTTCACTTCAACATTTATCCAAAAGAGTACCAATACTAGTAGCACAACATCTCAAAGCACACTGCAGCATCATGTGGATGAAAGTCGGTACTGACCTTTCTTGACTAGGACTTGAAACAGCTCGTGAGGAGGACTTGAAAGAAATCCCAACACATATATGAAATATCAATCTCCTTTTGTGAAGTTCCACCAAAATTAAGCAAAGTCGCAGGTGTGACATTCAAGTTGAACTGCACAAAACACTCTTAAAACGTTAGTGTTTCGCGTAGCGAAGCAAAATGTCGCAATAGCAACAAGTTGAATAGATATCCCTGTTTTAACAGAGGCAAAAAAGGAATCAATTAATGGCAAATAAAGGAGGATAAAACATGCAGCCACAAAAATGGTAATTCCGCCAATCCCTAATAAGTGTTGCAGTTTTGAACTAAGATTCAGTAGTTAATTCTGAGAGTGGCATTGCTTAATTTTACCAGCGGCATTAGATTAACAAAAAGCATAAACAGTTCCACGGGAGAGTGGGCGCAACAACACCATGTGCTTCCATCTACTTATAAAGGGGGCGATGCAGTGATTTGTCGTACCAAAGAAACAAGCATCATGTCTGGGTTGGAACAATTCTTGCTCACTTAATGGTAAAAGACAGCAGTTCAATAGCTTCAATTCAACATTTATCCAAAAGAGTACCAATACTAGTAGCACAACATCTCAAAGCACACTGCAGCATCATGTGGATGAAAGTCGGTACTGACCTTTCTTGACTAGGACTTGAAACAGCTCGTGAGGAGGACTTGAAAGAAATCCCAACACATATATGAAATATCGATCTCCTTTTGTGAAGTTCCACCAAAATTAAGCAAAGTCGCAGGTGTGACATTCAAGTTGAACTGCACAAAACACTCTTAAAATGTTAGTGTTTCGCGTAGCGAAGCAAAATGTCGCAATAGCAACAAGTTGAATAGATATCCATGTTTTAACAGAGGCAAAAAGGAATCAATTAATGGCAAATAAAGGAGGATAAAACATGCAGCCACAAAAATGGTAATTCCGCCAATCCCTAATAAGTGTTGCAGTTTTGAACTAAGATTCAGTAGTTAATTCTGAGAGTGGCATTGCTTAATTTTACCAGCGGCATTAGATTAACAAAAAGCATAAACAGTTCCAGGGGAGAGTGGGCGCAACAACACCATGTGCTTCCATCTACTTATAAAGGGGGTGATGTAGTGTTTTGTTGTACCAAAGAAACAAGCATCATGTCTGGGTTGGAACAATTTTTGCTCACTTAATGGTAAAAGACAGCAGTTCAATAGCTTCAATTCAACATTTATCCAAAAGAGTACCAATACAAGTGGCACAACATCTCAAAGCACACTGCACCATCATGTGGATGAGACCAAGATATGAAACAACTCGCGAGGAAGACTTAAAACAAATCTTGATCTCCTTTTGTGCAGTTCCACCAAAATTAAGCAAAGTCACCGGTGTGACATTCAAGTTGAACTACACAAAACTCTTAAAACATAAGTGTTTCACGTAGCAAAGCAAAATGTTGCAATAGCAACAAGTTGAATAGATATCCCTGTTTTAACAGAGGCAAAAAAGGAATCAATTACTGGCAAATAAAGGAGGATGAAACATGCGGCCACAAAAATGGTAATTCTGCCAATCCCTAACAAGTGTTGCAGTTTTGAATTAATATTCAGTAGTTAATTCTGAGAGTGGCATTGCTTAATTTTACCAGCGGCATTAGATTAACAAAAAGCATAAACAGTTCCAGGGGAGAGTGGGTGCAACAATACCATGTGCTTCCATCTACTTATAAAGGGGGTGATGCAGAGCTTGTTGTGTCAAAGCAACAAGCATCATGTCTGGGTTGGTACCATTTTTGTTCACTACTTAATGGCAAAAGAGTGCAATACAATATCTTCAATTCACCATTTATTTAAAACAGTACTAATACAAGTAGCACATCATCTCAAAAGATACTGCACGATCATGTGGATGAAGGCAAGTACCAACCTGTCATGACGCACACAAGATCACCTACGAATCTACCAACACAAATAGGAAATCCAATCTCGTTTTGTGCAGTTGCACTAAAATCAAGCAAAGTCGCCGGTTTGACATTTCTGGATGATAAAGGAGGATGAAACAAACGGCAACAAAAAGAAGCATCTAACTTATCTTGATGGAAAACAAAGTAGGATAGTAGCATTTCTAAAATGGTTGCATTGATTCATATTAACAGAGACATTCTCTTAAAACAACATGCGTTAAAAATGTAATTTACTTTTAACAGTAGCATTGCTTCAAGTTTCCAGCGGCATTGTTAGATTAACAACAGCAAAATAGTTGTATGGGACATTGGACATGGGACATGCCAGCACCATGTGCGTCCACACGTATAAATGGGTCATGCAGAGTATGTAGCCAAGCAGCATATCCGCGTTTTCCCATATTTGTTCTCTTTGAACCTTTTTCCTATGTGAGGGCAGCAATCTAGTCCTCCACAAACTACCTGACCCCCCCAGTTTCTTTCCCTTTTCAACAAAGAGATCAGTTCCTTACAGATGTGTGTACTGGGTTACCCCCCTTTTCCCTTTTCGACCAACAAAGCGGCTGGATAGCCAGTCTATACTACTTTCCCTCCCTCCTTTCCTCATTGAACCATGTCCTAGAGTCATGCTCCACCCCACCGCACCCTTCTTTCCTCTTTGAACCAAGACCTAGATTTGACTACAGAATCGAAAAAGATCCACATGCAGCTAGAGCAATGACGGTTTCCAAGAAACTTATACCTTAGGGTCGTCGGGACGTGGCAAGGCGTGCGGCGGGAGGCCGGATCTACCCATACTACGTATGATAATGAGGAAGAAGGGGTCGGTGGCCCTCCCGCACAGGCGCTGGGTGAAAGAGAACAGCGCAGCTGGTAGTGGATTGCCTCCCTCGTCGAAGGCGATAGAGTGAACGCTGCACCTCCTCCCCTTCCCGGTGCGACGGGATCCGGATGCCTCCTTCACTAGTTGTGAGGAGGGAGAGAGAGACAAGAGTCCAATGCAATCTTGTTTAGATCTGGTGAAGAGGGTGAGAGATTGTGAATATAGAAAACCCTAGCAAAGGAACGCTGAGCCTCCAGCGTGTATATATATATATATATATATATATATGTAGTGCGGCGAGAGTGTGGAGAGTGCAAACCCTAGCAAACAAGCGCTGAGGATCCAGCTTATATAGTACTACATATATACTATAGTCCGGAATGAGCTCCGGTGCCTTAACTGCACCTGCTTTTGGCTGTATGATAGGTGGGCCAGCCACATTTTGGGCCCACCTATCATAAACCCGAAGGCAGGTGCACTAAGTCAACGAAGCTGCATCTATATAGTACTCGTGTATACGACTAATATATAGTGGAGTTGTTTTCTTATTGTGGGGACCCCGACTCATAAGTCGTGATCACCGAATGCACGTGTACAGTGATCCTAGAGATCAATGCTCACTGAACACACAGAAGCTGGATAACAAGAGTCTTACATCCATACATACCGTCTTACACAAATTATGACCATTATGGTCAAGTCTTACATAGATAAAGCCACAGGGGTTGAATACCAAATAAGCTTAAGCAGCGGAAATCTTCGTCGATAAGTAGAACCCATGCCATCTGCCTTAACCCTATAGGCATTCTGACTGGGAAGCATCCTAGTTCGCATGTTCGTCTTCAAAGAATTATTCTTCGAACTCCTGCTCTTCCATGACTGGCCAATTAAATAACCAGTGGCAAGCCAATGCGTACTTTGAATATACTCGCAAGCAACCCATGATTTGGTTCAAAGTAACAATGCAATTGTATAACAAGTAAGCAGCCTAGCTTCAAGCTGGATGAGATGTCCTATCAACTTGTGAGATATGCATCAATGAACATGGGTAACCTTGAGAACAGGTTACAGATATCAACACAAATAGGGTTTGGATAAATGCCATTTCATTCAACATGTCAAGTCACCACCTTGACACAAATAGTTCTCTTCCACACATGCACAGAGATTGTAAAATTTCTGGACATAGTTTAAGTAGCACCTCCCATTTGTCCATGACCGTGGACACGGCTATTCGAATAGTTCGACACTCTGCAGAGGTTGCGCACTTTACCCACAAGATCCGGGAAGCTTTCGTGTCATCCACGATCTCACAGTACCTGAAGTACTCAGGGGAAGCACATGATCATTACCTTTCCCTAGACGACACTAACATAGGGTCCACTCGTTGATACAAGGCCCTCATGTATAAGCAAAAGATCGTGGGACTCTGCCCTTTTCACATTATTACGCATACACGAAGGGACCAACGGTGTGTCCGGTGCCCTATGAAAATAGTCATGGCCGCCTATCCAAGCACGATCCGTCCTGAGAGTGACCGCAAGTCACCCTCGTCATTAGTGATGTGGGCACCATGCTAGTATCAGCCTAAGTAATCAATAATGCCCCGTCCCATAAAGGGGTAGAGTGGTTGCACATGTTTGGTTGGGACGGTAGTCACACATAAATCTAATCCATCATTTTACACACACACACCAAAAGCTCTCTTTGGTACACCACTTCTTCCTCCAGTGGTGACCTTAGTTCAACATCTCCCAAGGGCATTAGGGGCACCCGATGGGGTTTTCAAAAGAATGTAACCATGAAGAGTTCATGGTACACATGCATCATTATGCATCAACTAGTCTCTTGAAAATGCAATCATGAACAAGGTAAGGTCATGAGTAGGGGTATGCATCATGGGGTGGTTCGCAACAAGTTTTACCACCGTCATATTTCATCATCATACAATCGAGAAAAGGGTACCGATGAACAAGTGGGGTGACATGGTCAAAGGGCTACTTGCCTTGATTGGCTTGGTCTTCAAGTTCTTCAAATCCTTCTCCTTCTTCTTATCCAATTACTTCGTCAAATACGGGATCTATTCGTCGCAAAAGAAATGATGGGAAAATAAGGCAATAATAAAAACAGAAAAGTCAAAGTGCTCAGAAAAATGTCAACTTATTTTTGATAAATACTAGGGGGAAAGCTAAGAAGGGGAAAATTACTAGTTATGGATTTGGAGTTGTGGAATAGGAAAATGGATTTTCAGAGGGGAATATAAATGCTTAAATTTGAATTTAAATTTGAACAGTGCAGAAAAGTTTGATGTATATTTATGAAAGTTACACCATTAAATAGGTGGGATTTTTAGAAGAATTTAGGAGTTGGAAACATTTAATTTGGATAAATATTTAAATCTATGGAATTTTTGGAAACTTCACAGAAAAAGAAAAAGAAAAGTGGCATTGTGCCACTGGGCCAGAAGGACCACAGTGCAGCAGGCCCAGATGGGTTTCAGCCCACGCGAGGCTGCCACGTTGAAGGTGTAAAGGAAAAATACGCCTTCAGCCGACGCAGCACACCGGTACGCACGCGCGTGCGTTTTAAACCTGATGGGTGGGGCCCACCCGTTAGTATGAGGCTGACTGACGGGCCCCACGGCCGTTGTCTTCAACCTCGGCTAGAGAGGGAGGCGAGCTCACCAGCGTCGCCGTGGTCGACGGCGAGGCGATCCAAGGGCATCGACGTGCTCACGTCTGAGTCGCCGTTCGGGTGGAGGTGGAGTTGGTCACCGGGGTGTAGGGGTTCGCCGGCGGCGAGGAAGCCGATGGCAGAGCTTCGGGAGGAGCTTGCCCCCGGTCAATTCCGGCTGCAATAGAGAGGGGAGACAGAGGGGAAATGGTAAGAGAGGTGAGGCGGTTCCAGATCGAGAGAGAGAGCGCGCAAAGGAGGCTTGTACCACGAGATCGATGGCGACCCGAAGCGGTAGAGCTCGAGCTCGATCTCGAGCTTGGGTGGCTCTGGTGATGAACGGGAGGCCCAGCGGGGCTATTTGGAGTTGGAGGGAACGAGTGGTGGCCAGAGGAGGGCTCGGGGATGCCTTATATAGGAGAGCAGCGGTCCACCGTGGGCTCGTGCGCCGGCAAGCTCGTGCTCGTCGCTGCGGGCCTCGGGAGGGTGCTACGCTGAGTCTAGGGCGTTCGTGGGGGTCGACTATGCCCAGGGGGAGAAGAGAGGGAGGGGAGGAACGCGGCAGAGCGGGTCCCCATCATGGGCAATGACTGGCGCGCTCGGGCGGCGCTCTGTCCGCATGCGAGGAGAGCCAGAGAGGAAGAGAGAGGAGGGGGCCGACAGCGTAGCGTGTCGCAGACGTCGACGCGCATCGTCGGGCGCGCTGGGGAGGCCCGAGGTGGCCGGAGGTGGTTGGCAGGGGGCGGCTATAGTGCGGGAATGCACTGTAGCGCGCTCCAGAACATGCATATGGCCGGCATGGCCATTTTCTAGCGCTCTGGGCTTGGCCTCTAGTGTCTGGGGGTTCTAGGGGGAAGTAAAGAAGTGGGGAGGGGCATTGGATGCCCTGGATAGCCAGTAGGAGAAGAGAGGGGTACAAGAAGAGGGAGAGAGGGGCTGTCCAGGGAGGTATATGAGGTGGTTTCACCCCTCAATCATTGAGCTGAGATGCATCCATTGTTACTGGAGGTAGAGGAGGACTTGGAGGGGTGTGGTAAAAAGTGGAGGCCATGGAGAAGAGTGGAATTGGTCAAAACAGGGGTTTTAGTAAAATGGCAGAAGGTGTTTGTTGCTGGTTTGGGCAAGAAGATGAACTCCTCTTGTCATGAGGCTTGACAGGGTCAAATGGCATGAGATAATAATAGGTTCCACCAAGGTTGAGTCCATTTGGGCAAAGTTTCCAATGCAACTTTTGTAAACCCTAGAAATCAGCAGAAATGGACTTTCCAAGATTTAGTCTAGCAAATCTTTTCTCCTTGATGCACCACTTGGTGTAGTGTCATCATTGGAGGTTATGAACATGTCCACAAAAATTGAGATCAAAAGGAGAAAGTTGCCAATGTAGAGTTGTTCAAATTTGGTTCTGGACAGGAAGGGTTTTGGGGCACTTTGATCAATATAACATTTTGTCCAACTTGTGCCATTTGGTCTAGATGAATGATTAGACCATTTGAGCATGTTCACAAGGTTTGAGAACATTTGGACATGTTTGGCAATGTAAAGTTGCTCAAACTTCAAAATGGACAGAAATGGTTTTGAGGGGATTTCATGGGGTTATACTATTCTCCATGACATGATACTTGTCAAGATCATCAAACATGTCATATGTGACATGATAGAATTTTCTTGGAATTTTTGGAGAATATTTCCTTTGTAAATATTTCAAAATCTTGAAATATCTAGAAAGGGTTTTTGAGGGGGTTTGACCAATATTTTGAACATGACCATGTGTTGAAACTCTCATATATGGACAATATATGTCCACTGAGTTTCCCTAATTTTTCAAAACTATTTTTAAAGCATTGAAATAATTTTAACCTATTAAAGACCATTTCTTGCCTAAAGAAAAAGCCTTTAAATAAAATAGCAAAATGACTTTTAAAATTATACTTTTGTGGTTTTTGGGAGTCCTATACCTAATAGGAATCAAACATACTCTTTGAAAGATTTTTTACACCCCAAATCAAGTACTTGCAGTGCAAACCTCAATTCAGGGGTTTTTGGAAAACTAAATTTAGAAAATACTTTTTGGCCAGATTATTTTTGTAAGAAAATTCTATATTGTACTATACACATGGTATGATCATTGGGCAGAAGGTTTGGATCAAGGAAATGAAGTATAGAAGGTGAAGCTATGTTGACTTCTAAGAGCACTTGTAAACACAGAGAGAAAACCAACTCAAATAAAAAGTCAAATAATGCAAAAGTTTTTGTCAAACCACACTTTATCATGATTTATCATCTTAAGTGTTGTGGCATGAAAATCAGGGTGTGACAGACCTACCCCCCCCCTACAAGAATCTCGTCCCCGAGATTCCCAAACTAGGCACGGAAGGGAATACGGAAACTTAGGTTTGGGGTAGCCTTCACGTCCTCATACTGCTTCTGCTTTCGAGTGGTGCTCCATTGAACCTTGAAGTACTTGATGGTGTAGCTTCATGTATAATGTTCTGCTTGATCCAGGTCGTCAATGGGTGGTTTGTGGTAGGTCAGATTGGGCTGGGGGTCGATGGGTCAATGATCGACGTCCTTGTTAGTGATCGGGCTAGCTCGGAACCACTTCTGGAGTTGTGTTATGTGGAAAACATTGCGCATAGTGGGTAACTCAGGTGGTGACTCTAGCTGGTAGTTGTCTGCCCTTCGTCTTGGAATGATCTCGGAGGGGCCGGTAAATCTTGGTGTGAGCTTCCTTTTGGAAATGCCTGGTTCCTGTGAGAGGAGTGGTTTGCAGATATGTACGGTCTTCGACGAGGAAGTTCACTTCTTGAGGGTGGTGGTTGGTATAGTTCTTCCTCCTTGAGATGGCGGTCTTCAGATGTTCCTTAACTAGTTGAACGACCCTTCTTCCGTCTTCGGGTAGTCAAGTAGGTTACTGAATATAGATGACAACCAACCTGTCTAAGTACTCCACAAAGACTTGTTCATGGGATACATAAAGTGGGATGCAGCATTGATGGTGGTCACGGTTGAGTATAGGCCAAAGTCTTCTCATCCTAGGTCCAAAGCCTATGGTCATGATCCAACCATGTTGTGACTTGGTAGGTCTTAAGGGTTTCAAGGATTCTAGTGTGTGAGTGAACGTTTATCATCTTATCCTTAAGCACAGTTTCTGAGATGCCAATAGCTCTATCTAGTACTCCAAACGAATAACCTTATATACTAAAAGCATCCTCGCATATAGACCAACTTCAATCATTACTCATGCTATTTATATCCTCATGGCTCCTGAGAAGAGGCCTAACAAAATCTTACATGTGAACTATCTCCAAACTCATATGTATGGCTATCTCTATGCAAAAATCCATGGGTAGAGCATACCAGCTTCCAAGCTCGAATTAAACATGACAATCCAGGTGCTCATCTTATTCTTCCTCGGTTCAAGATAGTGCATCTCTATCCCAAGGAAACACGTCGTATGCCACTCCAAGATCATGTTTCCTTCCTATGAATCAACCCCAACAGTCCATTAACTTCCATCAACAACTACCTAATCCATTAATTCTACAAATCCAATGTCTATGGTGTCTCACACGAATCTTCTAATGTCCCATAATCCCCAAATACTTGAAAAGGAGCTATTTTTAATATAGTCAGTCCACCAATTCCCATTTTCGGGGTAAAGTAACTTCCAACCTGAAGCTTATATAGATCCTAAATTAACTCCAACAATTAATCCAATCTCCTAGTTTATTATCCACCGAGAAACATGGTATCATAATTGAGATCATCAGTATAAATCTAATTTAATCCGAACCATGTAGACTTACTCAGCATCTAGACTCCATTAGGTTCACCTATTTAATCCAAATATCATGGTCAGCTATCTTCTATCAATATCTCCTGGCTAAGTCAAATCCTTATACCTTCAAGATTTTCATCGTGCGATCATAATTGTCCTACAAAATCCAATTTACTCCACGGGTAATGAATGCTATGCTACTCTATTAACATGATCCCACCAAGTTCATCAACTAACATGAAAACCTCAAAATCGCCAGAAAGTCTCGGATAATTCCTCAGGGTCTCTGATATAAACTCATCAAGTCATTTGTCATATATCAATATCCTCAAATAGGTTCTGATAATGTGCTCGTTCACTATGTCCACTAGTTCCATAATGAACCAGTGCAAGGTTACGGAGGCTTAGCTGGTTCTCTTGCAGTTTTGTGGGTTAAGCACTTGGTTAGGGATTCGAGCTGGGTTATCTCATGAAGTCTTAAACGATCTAGGGATGGGTTTCTAATCTTGAGAGGTAAACATAACTCTACTGGGATGCTCTTGGTCGAGGAGGCTGCAGCAAAAGTCTCTAGCGCTAGTTGGTCGCCGAAGTAGAATCCTTGGTGTACCTTGTCTTGCCGGTCTTCAGTTGAGGAGAGAGGGATGAGAGGGAAAAGTAGTATAGATGGGGATGCCTAAAGGGGGTTCTATAGTGCAAGTGCAAACAAACAAGTGCCAAAAGGCCACACACAATTTCATTAAGATAAGATAGGTGATATAGTCGCATACATGATGCCTAAGGCAAAAGTGCAACTTATATCAAAACACAAACATATAAGAACAAGCAACACTCAACATGGTTTCATTTGAACCATCATATGGACTCGATTGAGCATAGGGAGTACACGACTCATCCTACCCTAGGGGTCCTCGGATTCAGTAGTCGTGCTTGCTTCATCACTTTGAGAGAAAGGCGTTCGGTCTTCAGCTTCTAGGTTCTCCTGGGTGGCAATGGACATGCGACAGTCGGCTGCTTGTTGGGACACATCCTGTTAATATGCCCGAGTTCACCACGCCCGTGACATTCGACGGAAGCAAAAGGGTTGCTATTCAGTCTTGGGTATTGTCGTCGGGGGCCTGACGATGATCATCTATGAGGTGGATATGGAAATCCATTCCTATGCCTTTTGCGTGGGGTTTGGTTGTGAGCTTTCTGAAGTCCCTTGATTTGCTGCTCCTAATTAAAAATGTGGGCTTCTAGGGCAGTGATTTGCTGTTCTTGCTCGACCACCTTCTTCTTGAGGCAGTGGAGGTGCAGAAGTGAAGGGAGATCTTGGCGAGCCTTGAGAAATGCTTCGGTAAGGTGGCGTAGAAGGTAGTTTCCTACATTGACGAAATGGATCTGGTACTTGAGGGTTGGATCCTCGTCTTCTGGGGAAATCATCATTTGAGTCGGAGCTCCAAATCCGCTCTTGCCAGGTAGGTAGCGGGTGGCATGTTCTTCTTTCATTTCTGGAAGGAGATCTCAAAGACGGAGGAGTGCTTCGTATGCCACTTGCTGAATGGCTAGGTCTCTTGTTGGCATAGGTGGTCCAACGAAGAACCACCCCTGAGGTGAGGTCTTGGCAGGCACAAAAACCTTGGCGTAGAACTCCTTCTCGAACACATCATTTTCCAGTTCGTGCAGGGCGTATATGGGCAGCAAGGGATAGTGGCATTTTTGGAGGCAATCTCTTAGGAGTGATGGAAATCCTGTCGTAAGGAGTCTCAAGGGAGCGACGACCATCTAAAAGGTTGAATGGGAGAGGTCAATAAGGGAAATATATTTTGGGTTGGGTATTCTTTAGAAAAGAAGAGAAGTTTAGATGGTCTCAAACTAACTAACGTCCATGCAAACTAAGGCTTCCAACAGTCAGGATGGCTCTGATACCAGCTCTGTGGGGACCCCGACTCATAAGTCTTGATCACCGAATGCACGTGTACAGTGATCCCAGAGATCAATGCTCACTGAACACACAGAAGCTGAATAACAAGAGTCTTACATCCATACATACCGTCTTACACAAATTATGACCATTATGGTCAAGTCTTACATAGATAAAGCCACAGGGGCTGAATACCAAATAAGCTTAAGCAGCAGAAATCTTCGTCCATAAGTAGAACCCATGCCTTCTGCCTTAACCCTACAGGCATTCTGACTGGGAAGCGTCCTAGTTCGCATGTTCGTCTCCAAAGAATTATTCTTCGAACTCCTGCTCTTCCATGCCTGGCCAATTAAATAACTAGTGGCAAGCCAATGAGTACTTTGAATGTACTCGCAAGCAACCCATGATTTGGTTCAAAGTAACAATGCAATTGTACAACAAGTAAGCAGCCTAGCTTCAAGCTAGATGAAATGTCCTATCAACTTGTGAGATATGCATCAATGAACATGGGTAACCTTGAGAATAGGTTACAGATATCAACACAAATAGGGTTTGGATAAATGCCATTTCATTCAACATGTCAAGTCACCACCTTGACACAAATAGTTCTCTTCCACACATGCACAGAGATTGTAAAATTTCTGGACATAGTTTAAGTAGCACCTCCCAACTGTCCATGACCGTGGACACGACTATTCGAATAGTTTGACACTTTGCAGAGGTTGCACACTTTAACCACAAGATCCGGGAAGCTTTCGTGTCATCCACGATCCCGCAGTACCTCAAGTACTCGGGGGAAGCACCCGATCATTACCTTTCCCTAGACGACACTAACATAGGGTCCACTCGTTGATACACAGCCCTCGTGTATAAGCAAAAGATCATGGGACTCTGCCCTTTTCACATTATTACGCATACATGAAGGGACCAACGGTGTGTCTGGTGCCCTGTGAAAATAGTCATGGCCGCCTATCCAAGCACCACCCCGTCCCAAGAGTGACCTCAAGTCACCCTCGTCACTAGTAATGCGGGCACCATGCTAGTATCAGCCTAAGTAATCAATAATGCCCCGTCCCATAAAGGGGTAGAGTGGTTGCACATGTTTGCTTGGGACGGTAGTCACACATAAATCTAATCCATCATTTTACACACACACACCAAAAGCTCTCTTTGGTACACCACTTCTTCCTCAAGTGGTGACCTTAGTTCAACATCTCCCAAGGGCATTAGGGGCACCCGATGGGGTTTTCGAAAGAATGTAACCATGAAGAGTTCATGGTACACATGCATCATTATGCATCAACTAGTCTCTTGAAAATGCAATCATGAACAAGGTAAGGTCATGAGTAGGGGTATGCATCATGGGGTGGTTCGCAACAAGTTTTACCACCGTCATATTTCATCATCATGCATTCGGAAAAAGGGTACCGATGAACAAGAGGGATGACATGGTCAAAGGGCTGCTTGCCTTGATTGGCTTGGTCTTCAAGTTCTTCAAATCCTTCTCCTTCTTCTTATCCAACTACTTCGTCAAATACGGGATCTATTCGTCGCAAAAGAAATGATGGGAAAATAAGGCAATAATAAAAACAGAAAAGTCAAAGTGCTCAGAAAAATGTCAACTTATTTTTGATAAATACTAGGGGAAAAGCTAAGAAGGGGAAAATTACTAGTTATGGATTTGGAGTTGTGGAATAGGAAAAATGGATTTTCAGTGGGGAATATAAATGCTCAAATTTCAATTTAAATTTGAACAGTGTAGAAAAGTTTGATGGATATTTATGAAAGTTACACCATAAAATAGGTGGGATTTTTAGAAGAATTTAGGAGTTGGAAACATTTAATTTGGATAAATATTTAAATCTATGGAATTTTTGGAAACTTCACAGAAATAGAAAAAGAAAAGTGGCACTATGCCACTGGGCCAGAAGGACCACAGTGCAGCAGGCCCAGATGGGTTTCAGCCCACGCGAGGCTGCCACGTCGAAGGCGTAAAGGAAAAATACGCCTTCATTCGACGCAGCGAACCGGTACGCGCGCGTGTGCGTTTTAAACCTGATGGGTGGGGCCCACCCGTCAGTATGAGGCTGACTGACGGGCCCCACGGCCGTCGTCTTCAACCTCGGCCAGAGAGGGAGGCGAGCTCACCAGTGTCGCTGTGGTCGACGGCGAGGCGATCCAAGGGAACCGGCGTGCCCACGTCAGAGTCGCCGTTCGGGTGGAGGTGGAGTTGGTCGCCGGGGTGCAGGGGTTCGCCGGCGGCGAGGAAGCCGACGTCAGAGCTTTGGGAAGAGCTTTCCCCAGTCGATTCTGGCTGCAATAGAGAGGGGAGACAGAGGGGAAATGGTAAGAGAGGTGAGGCGGTTCCAGATCGAGAGAGAGAGGGCAAAGGAGGCCTGTACCACGAGATCGACGGCGACCCGCAGCAGCGGAGCTCGAGCTCGATCTCGACCTTGGGCGGCTCTAGGGATGAACGGGAGGCCCAGCTGGGCTATTTGGAGTGGGAGGGGACGAGTGGTGGCGAGAGAAGGGCTCGGGGATGCCTTATATAGGCGAGCGGCGGTCCACCGTGGGCTCGTGCGCCGACGAGCTCGTCGGGCGCGCTGGGGAGGCCCAAGGTGGCCGGCGGTGGTTGGCAGGGGGCGGCTACAGTGCGGGAGTGCATTGTAGCGCGCTCCAGAGCATGCATATGGCCATCATGGCCATTTTCTAGCGCTCTGGGCTTGGCCTCTAGTGTCTGGGGGTTCTAGGGGGAAGTAAAGAAGTGGGGAGGGGCCTTGGATGCTCTGGATAGCCAGTAGGAGAAGAGAGAGGTAGAAGAAGAGGGAGAGAGGGGCTGTCCAGGGAAGTAAATGAGGTGGTTTCACCCCTCAATCATTGAGTTGAGATGCATCCATTGTTACTGGAGGTAGAGGAGGACTTGGAGGGGTTGTGGTAAAAAGTGGAGGCCATGGAGAAGAGTGGGAGTGGTCAAAACAATGGTTTTAGTAAAATGGCAGAAGGTGTTTGTTGCTGGTTTGGGCAAGAAGATGAACTCCTCTTGTCATGAGGCTTGACAGGGTCAAATGGCATGAGATAATAATAGGTTCCACCAAGGTTGAGTCCATTTGGGCAAAGTTGCCAATGCAACTTTTGTAAACCCTAGAAATCGGCAGAAATGGACTTTCCAAGATTTAGTCATGCAAATTTGTTCTCCTTGATGCACCACTTGGTGTAGTGTCATTATTTGAGGTTATGAACATGTCCACAAAAGTTGAGATCAAAAGGAGAAAGTTGCCAATGTAGAGTTGTTCAAATTTGGTTCTGGACAAGAAGGGTTTTGGGGCACTTTGATCAATATAACATTTTCTCCAACTTGTTCCATTTGGTCTAGATGAATGATTAGACCATTTGAGCATGTTCACAAGGTTTGAGAACATTTAGACATGTTTGGCAATGTAAAGTTGCTCAAACTTCAAAATGGACAGAAATGGTTTTGAGGGAATTTTATGAGGTTATACTATTCTCCATGACATGATACTTGTCAAGATCATCAAAAATGTCATATGTGACATGATAGAATTTTCTTGGAACTTTTGGAGAATATTTCCTTTTTAAATATTTCAAAAGCTTGAAATATCCAGAAAGGGTTTTTGAAGGGGTTTGACCAATATTTTGAACATGACCATGTGTTGAAACCCTCATATATGGACAATATATGTCCACTGAGTTTCCATAATTTTTCAAAAATATTTTTAAAGCATTAAAATAATTTTAACCTATTAAAGACCATTTCTGGCCTAAAGAAAAAGCCTTTAAATAAAATAGAAAAATGACTTTTAAAATTATACTTTTGTGGTTTTTGGGAGTCCTATACCTAATAGGAATCAAACATACTCTTTGAAAGATTTTTCACACCCCAAATCAAGTACTTGCAGTGCAAACCTCAATTCAGGGGTTTTTGGAAAACTAAATTTAGAAAATACTTTTTGGCTAGATTATTTTTGTAAGGAAATTCTATATTGTACTATACACATGGTATGATCATTGGGTAGAAGGTTTGGATCAAGGAAATGAAGTATAGAAGGTGAAGCTATGTTGACTTTTAAGAGCACTTGTAAACACAGAGAGAAAACCAACTCAAATAAAAAGTCAAATAATGCAAAAGTTTTTGTCAAACCACACTTTATCATGATTTATCATCTTAAGTGTTGTGGCATGAAAATCAGGGTGTGACACTTATTCTCTCCATAACAATCGTTTTAAATTGTGTAAGTACGAAACGAAACTCTTCATTTAATGTATCAGTGAAGAAAACTACTACTTCCAATGAACTAACAATCCACGCGTCCTGGTGGCACTTCCTGTCCTTCACGTGCGGTACACTACCGTCCCTAAGTGAACAACCACACATGCACCAAATTATAGGAAACGTGTGAGAGTGTGTACAAATAAAGAATTTTAATTTCAATTGTTGGAAAGGTTTGAGAGTATGTACAGTTTGCCCTCGCTCAATAATTATGGTTTGTTGTGTTTGGCCTAAACTTGGTCAAACTTTACAAAGTTTGACTTCAGTCAAATCTAATATGCGGAGCAAATAAAAATGGAGGGCTACTACGTCCATCCGGGTTTTTAGTGCACACCATTTTTTTAATCAAAGTTAATTGCTGGACAAATAAAATTACAGGGGAGCTGAAGACAAAGTTGTGAGAAGGCTTAGAAATCAATACAAAACTTATGCTCTTAGTACCAACGTCGATCCTTCTTCGAGGAAACATTTGGTTCACAGCCAATTGTGTGATAAAATTGCACCAACATGAAAGACCACTGCGTCTCCAACGCAACCAAGGTGAACTGATGAAGGATATCATCTTTGTGGGTAACAAGCAAAGAGCATTAATGGAAGACATCTTGTTTTTCATTGAAAATCGACCAGCTTCACCAGCCGATGCAACCATGAGGCGCAACCATGAGCATAGATAGGTCATCATGGTGATGCATCATCCATTTGGCATCAAGTTTGGGTGAGGCACCTTGAAGTTTGACTAATTCTCACTGTGGTCCGTTTCTTCTCAGTAATCAAGCTCGAGGAAGGAAGAACCACGTGGCAGAGGATAGTGAGGCGGAACAACAACGGCCATCCAATTTTGTGCATTTCCACTAAAATTGAGGAAGACATGCCCGGGTATGGAGATATGCATCGCTGTTTGCAAAAATATAAAAAAGGGATATAGTGTTGTTACTTTGTTTTGGCAGTGGTACAAGATTAACAACGACATCTCAATTGTTAATAAGAATTAATGAAAAGTACACCAACAAACAGAAGCATCATGATTATCTTGATGGGAACTAAACCAGGATACCCGAGGAAAAAGCATTTCTTCATTTAACCAATGATAGTATTAGATTAGCAGCAGCAATAGGAGCATATGGACAATGACCGCACAACCACCATGTACTTTTTGTCGAAACAACATGTATACCTCCATTGAGGCATAAATCAGGACAACTTTTCGAGTGGCATTTCCTCTATAATAGTAGGTGATGATGGACCAGACGATGAAACCTAGCTACTATACATGGGGAGCTGGGGAGTAGTCGCATAGAAGAAAACCCGCATGCAGCGACCTGGGGAGCAGGAACAGGACAAGAAGTTATACCTCGGGTGGGCGAGATGTCGCTTAGGCGGGCGGGCGGGCTCTGCCCACACGACGGCAGCGAAAAAGGGAGCGGAGGACCTTCGTCCGCGCCAGCGCCGACTCCGAGAGGAAGGTGCGCATCGGCTTCCTCCATTGCCGACGGTGACAATGTCAACGCTGCACCTCCTCACCTCCCGCAGCGGACGGGATTCGGCTAGATCTATGACCACTGGTGACGAGAGAGATAGAGTGGACACTGTGATCTTGTTTTGATATGGAGAGGGTGAGAGAGCGAGACGCGAGAAACCCTATCAAACAAGAGGCTATAATGGAGTAAAAAAATCTCCATAGCAGTGGTTTTAAATAGAATACGCGCGTTCTCGGAAAAAAGAAACAAAAATTGGCGGAAAATTTTTTAACGTACCAAGAAAGAAAATTCGATCAAAAACACGCCCCCGCTTCCAGGTCGCGAGAGTCGTCGCGCACACACACATAGACATAGACATGCATATCCGTGTTTACGTAAAATTCCATCTCCATCTCCAATCATATTTGTCCAACTGGCACATTATTTACGTTGTTAATTATATACGCAGAAATATGAACGTACATCATCTCTTGTTTGCGGGTGTCCGGACCACTGCCATGCCCGCTCCTGACCAACCCAAATCCTCTTCATCACTCGCGCATGCTTCCCGCCCAAAACGATCAGTGCCGCATTCATGCCCCGGGACGCGACCTCTCACTAGAGCCGACATTGAAGCGGCGTGCCGGCCAAGAGAGCGCCGCCCACGCCGCTTCCCGTTGCACGTGACTGCTCCACGTTCAAAGGTTGCAATAGTCGGCCACAACATGCATGTAAAAAGTTCTTGGGAGTCCGTGCTACAACTAACTGTCCTCCCCCAACTCGTCAATCTCTTCCAGTAGTGCTAGTATTCCATGGCGCGATCCATCGACAAGTAGGCGGGAAAGTTATCGTATACTCGGTTTGTGGTGAGTGGCATGCCAAGCGACTGTGTGGAGTCGAGCCATAGAGGAGGGTGAGACACGAACGCGACATACATGATTTAAACGTTGGTTTTGCTCGATGGCGCGATCCAACAAAACAAAACGTTGGTTTCTCTCCGTTTCCATTTTTTCTCTGGAAAAATGGAAACTTTCCACTCCATTTTCATTCCTACTCCAAGGTTGCCCCGTTACAACATTCCATCAAATACAAAGGAAAACTAACACGCATGTTGATGCATCTCAATGATTCACAGATCATAGCCAATATTTACTTCACAAGTAAAGACAAAAGTTGTGAGAGCGTGTACAAAAGAAAAACTACTGCTGGGGTCACTACGACTTAAACCCTAAACCCTAAACAGGATTTACTTTCCTGGCTAGGTAGAACTTGTCGAAGGAAAGAAGGCTGGCACCCTCAGATCATACAATGCTTTTGTGCAGTTCCACTAAAATCGAGCTGAGCATCCCTGATGGCAAAGATATTGAAGAAGTGTGATTAGAATAATAGTACTGGCACTAGTTCATGAGACATAAACTCATCACAAACAGAAGCCGGTAGAAGTAGAGAAAGATCGACATGGAGATGGAGCTACGTGGGGAGCTGCGGCAGTGGAGCAAGCCGGCTCAAAAGGAAGACGTACTACCTGGAACGTCGGGCTATAGCCAGAAGGGCTGTTGGGACGCGGCATCAGCCCATACCGCGGGGACCCCCGATTGGGATGCACCGACTGTGGGTTTTCTCCCTCGCCGTCATCGATGTCAACCGCGTCTACATAGAACATTGTTCCCTTCCCCCAGCGGCGGGATCAGGCCGGATATGTGACCAGTGGTATGGCCACCGTCGTTCTATGCTTGTGAAGAGAGCAACCCAAGCAAGCAGACTTGTAGCTTAGGCTCCTGCTAGTGTATATATAGTGGTTTTATTTTTCTCTCCATATCAACCATTTTATATTACGTACGTGTCATTAAAGAGTGAAATGATGGTTGCTTCTTCCGACTAACTTACTGTGTGATTTGACTGCTCCTTAGTGGCCCCTACACGTACTCTCCCGATGTGTATGACCGTTCCTGAGTCTCACTTGTAGTTATCTCAATTTTCTTGCATGACATGTAGACATGATGCGCATAGAGGAATTTTGTTATTGCACATTGTTACGTAGTACTGTACTACTAGTCCCTACTCCCTCCTTCTGGTTCACTACTGGTACTCCCTCCGTACTGGCTTATTGGTCCCCTTTGTACTCAATTCATGGGCTCGTTTTCCTCAATAAAATTGTCTTTACCAACGTATTAATTAGGAATGCATGCGTGAACAACGAATGATTAAACCTTGCATGCAATGTTTTGAAAAAGCATTGACTTATGAACATGTGAATGTAAGGGACTACAACCTCGTGCATGCATGCAACAGTCACGCGTAAACATGGACGCAAAAACGCGTGTGACGCCCTAATGCATGCATGTCCGAGCACACGACGGAACACACACGGTCACGCTCAAGTGCTCAACCTACAAATGTATGCACACACATACTCAGCCAGGGTGAGCTAGTGACCGTATAAACACCGGAAAATGTATATATTGAGCACAATGAGCGTATTATGAAGTCCACTAACCGTATTTTTACAAATATACAGTAACAGGCAGTGTATTTATCTCCTGCAGGTCGTAGGATCAGTGGGCCTTCTACGAGCCGTAGGATACATGGGCCTTCTACGGGCCGTAGGATCCATGGACTTTCTATGGGCCGTATGATCCATGGGCCTTCTACGGTCCATAGGATCCATTGGTCTTCTACGGGCCGTAGGACCCATTAAAGGCCCGAGATGAAACTGGCCCATAATGAACAGTGTATCGCTTTATAACCATTAATAGCCCATTATTCCGTCGGCCATTTCCAGCCCGTGTTAACTTTCGGCCTTCTAAGGGCCCATTTATTCTTGGGCTCATTTCTAGAATTCGGTTAGTTATGGTCCGTTACTGGCCTGTTCAGTTTGTGGGCCAAATTCAGCCCATGGTGACATTCGGCCCGTACTATTCGTGGACCATAATGGGCCGTTAATAGGCCACATTTGATAATGCTATGAAAACAGCCCAACGGGTTAGCGGGCCACAAACGGGCCAAATGTAACCACGGGCTGAATTTGGCCCACAAACTGAACAGGCCAGTAACGGACCGTAAATAACCGAATTCTAGAAATGAGCCCAAGAATAAATGGGCCATTAGAAGGCCGAGAGTTAACACGGGTTGGAAACGGCCGATGGAATAATGGGCCGTTAATGGGTATAAAGTGATACACTGTTCATTATGGGCCAGTTTCATCTCGGGCTTTTAATGGAGCGAGAGACGGAGGGACTCATATGGGCCGAAAGACATCATGGGCCATACATGGGCCAAAAGTTACAACAAGATGGAATCATATTGGACGGCCTAGATGAAGGTACTGGCTTAATTCTGATAGGCCGTAACGGGCCGGGAGATAGCGGGCCGTAAATGGGCTATATACGAACATGCCATTAACAGGCTTTCCTTGGGCCGGCCCGTTACCTTTTGACCAAGTCAAATGGGCCGGCCTTTTCACCGGAATGGTCCTCTGTTGGGTCGTGCCATGTGTTGACGTATCATAGGCACCTCTTGTCCAATGAGTGGATGACATCTGTCCCAATGGTGAGCCAACACGTGTTTCCTCTAGCCAGTGAGAATTTTACACGTGGAAAATCCCCATTGGTCCGGGCTGTTAACGGGTTATCGGATCCAAAACCAGACCCGATAGCTTAACGGCGTCCCGTTATGGTGGATGCCACATGTTGGTCACCCTTGACAAAAGCACTTCTGTGACGCACGATTTATCGTCATGGAAGTGGACACTTCCATGATGATAATTTTGGTAATGTCATGGAACACTTCTACGATAGCACAGGTATGACTATCTTGATTCTGTCATAAAATCGTCCTGGATGTACATGCATGACAAAAACGCGACCTACTGTGACAAACACGTATCATCACGGAAGTGTATTTTTTTATTTGTAGTGACACTGAAATATTTTTGGAGTTTTTGGTTTTTTCGAAAGCAAGCAAACGAGAAAAGGGAAAAGTAAAAATGAGAAAAACTATCTACACGGGAAAGCTCCCAACAAGTAAAAGAAGAACAAGGAAATCTTTTTGGGTTTTCTTTTTAGTACTACAGCAATTTAAAATAGGAAGAAAAATCAAAAAGAAGCAAGAAACATATTTTTGGGATTTTCTCAAAGTTTTTCAAACACACAAGAAGAAAGCAAGAAAAAATAATTTAAGTATGGATGGTACAATGAAAAGTTTGGACACCGACAACTATAATGAAATGTGTAAACATAAATGCAATGTCAGCGGGAATACGTACTCCCCCAATCTTAGGCTTTTGGCCTAACTTGGTAATCAGTCGGTAGCCTGGATGGTAGTTGGCGTGGTAGCTCATGGAGGCCCTCGGTGCTAATGCCTCAGGCCACCGTGCCGCCTCCACTACTGCGTTGTGAGCTCAAGCCTCGCTCTCAAGAACAAAATATCTTCCTCTACTGTGATAGTCAAAAAGAGCAGGCGCAGGCAAATATTTGTGCACAACAGGAGACTGGTTAAACAACAAATTGTAAGTAAATTCATGATTTTTTTCCTTGAGGATCTTATGGCTTTTTAAAGCATCAAATTCTTAATACTGCGTGGGTAGGATAGGGTCAAAGGGCAAAGGTGAAACACCCAGCTCTCGTTCTAAAAGCATAGCATAAATTCCGCCATAAAAATAGCCACTGCTAGCATTATGCTGCAGTCTGCGTGCTACAATCGCTGCAAGGTTATAACTCCTTTCACCGATGAGAGCGGCGCGTATGAGGCTCAAGTCTAGAGAACAAAGCGTACTGCAGTCTTGCTTGCCTACTATGCATTTTCCATTAAATAATGTGAAGTACTGAATTGCAGGAAAATGTATGCTCTTTATTCTACCTTGTGCCACTCCCCTAGTTTCACCAAAGCAAAGACTAGTTAAGAATGACTCAAACTCAGACCTAGATGGCTCATCGAGTGAACCCCAGAATGGGATTTTGCAGAGTTGAGCAAACCTTTCTAGAGAAATGGTAAATGGATTATCATAAAGTTTAAAAGACACCCTAGACTCACGGGGAAAGAATTTAAATTCTTCGTGAAATGATTCGGTGAAGATGAGGCGTTGGTCGCACTTATCTAAAATGTAGGGACCGAGCTCGGCATTGTGAACTAATTGCTCAAATTCCTCCTTAACACCAACTCTCACCATGTAATCGTTGCATGGCCATAAGCATGTTTTGGTGGTGGCACTTCGAATGGACTTTTCGCTTGGTTCAGCATAGGACCGGCGAACGGAGCTGCTGCTAGAGGATTCCTCCGAGGATCTCCTTCTCAAAGAACTATTTCCAAAGAAGCTCATAATGTTCGCATACAATTTTTTGAAAAATTTTGGTCATGAAAAATTTATTACAAAACTTCACAAAATTGATTGCATCTACTCATAGGGAAGTATAGAGGCCATAGCAAGCATTCAAACTACTTAGAACTCTAAGAATTCAACATGCAAGCTCATCTACAGCAACACCAAGAGTAGCTAATTATTCTAAATATACACCACTAAAACAAAAAACTAATTGGACACATGGAGGAGTCACATACCAAGCAACAAATCCTCGAAACAGTTTCGGAAATGGAGCTTCGAGCAAAGAGATCGAAATCCGCGGTTTCGGGAGCAAGAACACGAGAGAGAGAGAGAGAGAAAAAGAGAGAGAGAGGGAGGGAGGGAGGGAGGAAGAGAGAGAGAGGGTGGTAGTGATTTTTTTCTGTGTGAACAGAGTGGTGTGGGAGGAAGAAGTAAGTGAGGGGCCCACCAGGTGGGCAGCACCCACCAGGGCGTGCCTAGGGGTCCTGGCACGCCCAGGTGGGTTGTGCCCACCTGGTGCACCTCCCTCTGATATTATTTGCACCAGAAATTTATAAATATTCAGAAAAAAATCGTATCAGATTTTCAGAGCATTCTGAGAACTTTTATTTTTAGGTCATTTTTTATTGCATGGGAAACTCAGAAAACAGAAAAAGCATGGCATTTTTTTATTTAACTAATCAAAATAGAAAACAAAAGGTAGGGACAGAAGGTAGTGCTTACTAAATTCATCAAATTCATACCTCTCAAAAATGATCCATTAATAAGGTTGATCAAGTCTTATTAAAAACCACTTTCGATTAGCATGAAACCGAAGAACTTTCGTAAATCACTAAGTTACCTCAATGGGGATATGAATGTACCCAACAATAAGCATTTCATATTTCTTTTTGACAGTAGGTAGAGGTAGTTGAAAACTTCCAATAGTGATTGTCGGAGATTTTTTAATGACATGAATACCATTCACGTGGAATTGTTTCTTCGGAAAGTGCATCGTATGCTCATTACCATTGATATGAAAAGTGACCTTGTTTTTATTGCAATTAATAACAGCCCCTGCGGCATTCAAGAAGGGTCTACCAAGGATAACCAACATGTTTTCATCCTCGGGCATCTCCAGTATAACAAAGTCAGTCAAAATAGTAACATTAGCAACAACAACGGGCACATCCTCACAAATACCGATAGGTATGGCAGTTGATTTATCAGCCATTTGCAAAGATATTTTAGTAGGTGTGAGTTTATTCAAATCAAGTCTTTTATATAAAGAGAAAGGTGTAACACTAACACCAGCTCCCAAGTCACATAAAGCAGTTTTCACATAGTTTCTTTTGATGGAGCAAGGTATAGTTGGTATTCCCGGATCTCCAAGTTTTTTAGGTACTCCATCTTTGAAAGTGTAATTAGCAAGCATAGTGGAGATTCTAGCTTCCGGTATTTTTCTCTTATTGGTGATGATGTCTTTCATATACTTTGCATAAGGAGGCATTTTCAAGATATCACTCAAGCGAGTACGCAAAAGACTGGCCTAATCATTTCAGCAAAAGCGTTCAAATTCTTCATCATCTTTATTTTTAGTGGACTTAGTTGGAAAGGGCATAGACTTTTGAACCCATGGTTCTCTTTCCTTACCATGTTTTCTAGCAACAAAGTCTCTTTTCTCATATCTTTTATTCTTAGGTTGTGGGTTATCAAGATCAACAGTTGGTTCTGTCTCAACATCATTATCTAGTTCTTTATCATTAGGTTTAGTGTTTTCATGAACCTCATCATTATTTTTTTCATCATCAGAAGGTGAGCGCTCATTACCAGATTGAGTTTCAGCATCAGATATAGAAACTTCATCAGCATTATCAAGAGGTTTTTCTATTGTAGGTTCACTAGAGGTAGGCAAAGTCTTATCATTTTTCTTCTTCTTTTTCTTTTTAGAAGAACTAGGTGTAGTGGTGTTGTTCTTTTGAGAATCGTGTTCAATTCTCTTAGGGTGTCCCTCAGGATAAAGTGGTTCCTGAGTCATTTTACGTCCTCTAGTTGCTACTCTAACAGCAAAGTCACTTATATTATTGTTCATTTCATCAAGTAACTCTCTTTGAGATTTAGCAACTTGTTCTAATTCAGTTTGAACCATAGAGGCATGTTTTCCTACACCTCTAACATCATTTGAGATTTTAAATAACAAGTCACTTAAGCGAGCAATCATATCAGAGTTGTATTTCAATTGTTTCATAACATTTGCATTAAAGTGATCTTGCTTTATAATGTAATTATCAAACTCATAAAGGCATTGACTAGGATGTTTATTATGAGGATCATCACTATCATTGAATATCATTAAATATTTTACCTCTACCAGCTTGGGTGGTGGTGGTGCCTCAAGCCCATGTATTTCTTCGATAGGTGGTAAATTTTTAACATCCTCGGCCTTAATACATTTTTCCTTCATAGATTTCTTTGCCTCTTGCATATCTTTAGGACTGAGATATAAGATACCCTCTTCTTCGGAGTGGGTTTAAGAGGTGTTTCAAGAGGAGTCCAATCATCATGATTTTTCAATATGTTATTCAATAATTCCTCAGCTTGCCCAATAGTTCGTTCCCTGAAAACACAATCAGCAGAACTATCTAGGAAGTCCCTAGAAGCATTGGTTAGTCCATTATAGAAGATATCAAGTATTTCATTTTTCTTAAGAGGATGATCAGGCAAAGCATTAAGAAATTGGAGAAGCCTGCCCCAAACTTGTGGGAGACCCTCTTCTTCAATTTGCACAAAGTTAAATATTTCCTGCAAGGCAGCTTGTTTCTTATGAGCTGGGAAATATTTTTCGGAGAAGTAATAAATCATATCCTGGGGACTACGCACACAACCAGGAGCAAGAGTATTATACCAAGCTTTAGCATCACCCTTTACTGAGAACGGAAATAACTTGATAGTATAGTAATAGTGAATCTTCTCATCATGAGCAAAAAGGGTGGCTACATCATTCAACTTAGTAAGATGTGCCACAACAGTTTCAGTTTCATGATCATGGAAAGGATCAGATTCAACCAAAGTGATTAACTCTGGGTTGATAGAGAATTCATAATCCTTATCAGCAATAACAATAGGTGAAGTAGCAAACTCAGGACCACATTTCATTTTAGCATTCAGAGATCTTTCTTTATACTTGCACAATAATTTCTCTAGATCATCTCTATCCTTACAAGCAAGAATATCTCTAGTTGGCTCCTCGCTCATAGTATAACCTTCCGGTACCTTTCGCAATTCATATCTAGGAGGACTTGTTCTAGTAGGTATTTCAAGATTTTTAGTTTCAAGTTCATCATCAGATTCAACAATATCATGTTGTCTTACTCTAGCAATTTGTTCATCAAAAAATTCACCTAGTGGCACATCATCATCAAGCAAGGTACTAGCATCATCATGAGTAGCATTCATAGTAGAAGTAGCATCATCAATAACCTACGACATATCAAAATTAATAGCATGTTCTGGTGTTGCAAGTTTACTTATAATAGAAGGTGAATCTAAAGCAGAACTGGATGGCAGTTCCTTACCTCCCCTCATCTTTGAGGTAAAAATCGTAGTCTTAGCATCCTTCAGATTCTTCATAGTGATAATATGATAATAATCCCAAGTGACTCAACAAATATAGCTATGCTCCCCGGCAACGGCGCCAGAAAAAGGTCTTGATAACCCACAAGTATAGGGGATCGCAACAGTTTTCGAGGGTAGAGTATTCAACCCAAATTTATAGATTCGACAAGGGGAGCCAAAGAATATTTGAAGGTATTAGCATCTGAGTTGTCAATTCGACCACACCTGGAGATTAATTATCTGCAGCAAAGTGATTAGTAGCACAGTAGTATGATAGTTTTGATGATAGCAGCAGTAGTAATGGTAACAGTAACAGTGATAGCAGTGATATTGTAGCAGTAACGATAGCAGTAGCAATAGTAGTAACTTAGCAAGAACAATATAAGATAAATTCATAGGCATTGGATCGGTGACTCGTTCGATGATATTCATCATGAGATAGTTATAACCTAGGATGATACAGCACTAGCTCTAGTTCATAAATATAATGCAGGCATGTATTCCGTAAATAGTCATACGTGCTTATGGAAAGAACTTGCATGACATCTTTTGTCCTACCCTCCCGTGGCGGAGGGGTCCTATTGGAAACTAAGGGATATTAAGGCCTCCTTTTAATAAAGCACCAGAACAAAGCTTGAGCACACGGTGAATACATGAACTCCTCAAACTACGGTCATCATCGGGAATGGTCCCGACTATTGTCACTCCCGGGTTGCTGGATCATAACACGTAGTAGGTGACTATAACTTGCAAGATCAGATCTAGAACATGGATATAATGGTGATAACATAAACGGTTAACATCTGAAATCATGGCACCCGGGCCCAAAGTGACAAGCATTAAGCATGGCAAAGTCATAGCAACATCAACGTCAGAACATAGTGAATCTCATCCAACTCCTCACCGACCAGCGAGCCTATGAAGGAATTACTCACTCCCGGTGGGGAGCATCATGGATTTGGCGATGGAGATGTGTTGGTGATGACGAAGATCAAAGATCCCCCTCTCCGGAGCCCCAAACGGACTCTAGATTTGGCCTCCCGATGAAGAACAGGAAACGGCGGCGGCTCCGTCTCGTGAAACGCGATAATTCTTTACCTCCATTTTTTCTAAATATGGGATTTTATAGCGTCGGTTTGAGGGTCAGCGGGGCCACCAGGTGGGCAGCACCCACTAGGGCGCGCCTGGGGGGGCTGGCGCGCCTTGGTGGGTTGTGCCCACCCAGGTAGCCCCCCCCCCTCAGGTCCCTCCTGGCTCCAGAAATTCTCTTATTTTATATAAAAAATCCTCGCAAAGTTTTGTTCCATTCCGAGAACTTTTATTTCTGCACAAAAACAACACCATGGTAGTTCTGCTGAAAACAGCGTTAGTTCGGGGTTAATTTCATTTAAACAATGCAAATTAGAGTCCAAAACAAGAGGAAAAGCGTTAGGAAAAGTAGATAGTTGGAGACATATCAGTGATCTCCTTGCCCTTACAAACTCCTTGGTTCAACTCCACAATATTGACGGAGGCTCCCAACTGGCACCTAACCAATCTAGGAGACACCACTCTCCAAAAGGTAATAGATGGTGTGTTGATGATGAACTCCTTGCTCTTGTGCATCAAATGATAGTCTCCCCAACACTCAACTCTCTCTCACACACACACAGATTTAGCTATGGTGGAAAGATGATTTGAGTGGAAAGCAACTTGGGGAAGGCTAGAGATCAAGATTCTTGTGGTTGGAATGAAATGTCTTGGTCTCAACACATGAGTACATGGTTCTCTCTTAGAAAATGAATGTAGGAAGTGTAGGCACGTTCTGATGGCTCTCTCAACGAATGAAGAGTGGGTGGAGGGGTATATATAGCCTCCACACAAAATCTAACCATTACACATAGATTTCCAAACTCGGTGAGACCGAATGGTGAAACTCGATCAGACCGATTCAGGTCAAAATATGACGTTAGGCTTTTCGGTGGGACCGATATGATCAACTCGGTGGGACCGATGCGCTAGGGTTAGGGCATAACTTAATCTCAATGAGACCAATCACATTAACTCGGTGGGACCGATTTCAATAATAGGCACACTGGGAGTTGGTCAGGCAAACTCGGTGGGACCGATTCGCCCATTTTGGTGAGATCGAAACGTTATGAAAAGGAAACAAGGAGTTTTCATTGCGAACTCGATGGGACCGATCGCTCATTTCGGTGAGACCAAAACGTTACGAAGGGAAACAGAGAGTTTGCAATCCCATCTCGGTGAGACCGAGATCCCTATCGGTGAGATTGAAGTGATTAGGGTTTGTGGCAGTGGTTATGTGAAATGAACTTGGTGGCGCCAGATAGATCAAATCGGTGGGCCGAGTTTGACTTTTGGGTTTAGGACATATGTGGAAATGAGAGAAAGTGGCTGAGGGTTTTAGAGCATATCACTAAGCATTTTGAGCAAGCAAGCCATTAAGCAACACCTCATCCCCGTTTAATAGTATTAGCTTTCCTATGGACTCAATGTGATATTGGATCACTAAAAATAAAATGTAGAGTCTTGAGCTTGTTGCCAATATGTGTCCTTAGCATTTTGAGGGGTCCACATCTCTAGTCCATGCCATGCCAATCACTGAACTTTTCGAAATGATCATCTTGAAAGAGTATTAGTTCAATGAGCTATATGTTGTTAAGAATTACCAAAACCACCCAAGGATTAGTTGCACTTTCACCTAAGACTAGGAGGTCATAAGGGACGATCTTGTGACGACGGTAGAAGTACTCATAGCCGCGCCTGAGCACCGTACACCCCTTGAACATCTGCAGCTAGACCCAGAACTCACACCACTTATTAGCGGAGAGGCTAACGACGCGAGGAGGGCTGGTGACCAGCCTTTGCTTCATCACCAGCCTGAAGGCAGGTAGGATGACAAGCATGGTGATCTCTTCTTGGTCCTGGATCTCCATGTAGAACCTAATAGGTTCCCGTGCACCTTCCTCGTGGCGGGTCCTTGTCCTCCTGCCAGCGTCGAGCGGCAAGCTCATGTAGTCCACCCTGCCAGGAACCACTGGCCTCAATAGCCATCGATTTGTGGGGATGAGGTCCTCCGCACCCTCTGCATCGATGATGACCTACGCTCGTCCGCCGGCTCTGTCCCCCACTCCATCTTCATTATGTTGTCAGCAAGGTGGATGGCAATTAGCAACAAATACAATGATGAGAGATAGCAATCAGAGATGATCATTGGCAAGTGCAAATGCTCATTGATCAGTGCTAACAGTGATCATAGCTAGCAATGATCAATGATAACATTGATCAAAGCTTACAATGATTAGTGCTAACAGTGATCAAAGCTAGCAATGTTCAATGCTAACACTAATGAGTGCCACCAATGATCAGAGCTAACACTGATCAGTGCTATCAATGATCAGTGGTATGAGATCATGCCAAATGCACATGAACATGCATTGTCCTATGCTGATCATGTTTGACCTATTACTACTTTTGGCATTCAGGTATGTACTACTATCATGCACATGCAATGTCCGATGTTGATCATGCATTCACGTAGTCTAACAACAACAAGAACAACATCATATACACTTAAACAACTACAACATCAAGTAGAACAGTAAGAAGATCACTAACATAACCAAGAACAACATCATACGCACTTACACAGTTGCAACATCAAGTGGAACAGGAAGAACACCACTAACATAACCAAGAACATCATGATATGAACAACATACACACTAATAACATCAAGAACAACAACATGAACACTTACACAGCTACACACTTAGGCATGGGGAGTGAACAAACTAATTGTGGCACTAACACCATCAAGCATTCTCATGTAAGCACTACCAAGAATAGCATGCACTCTAATTCATCCCCAAAACTGTGGACTCGGATCAAATCCGGTCGAATTGAATCAGATCGAATCCAGTCGAATCCACTGTCAACAATCTAATCTAACAATACTCGATCTACCCTAAGAACCCTAACTATGATCTCATCAGCAAGGGGCAGATTAGGAGCTTACCATGGGGGTTGCCGGTGGAGCGTACCCTGGCCATGAAGAAAACCCCGGCGGGAAGAGGGGTGCTGCTGCCACCACCGAGGAAGACCCGACCATTCTGAGGGCCGCATCCATGGTCCTTGTTGTGTGTCGGCTCGAAGATGAGCCCGACATCCTAGAGTTCCCCTCCCCTTTACTACAAAAAATACACTTTCGTGATGATACGTGTTTGTCACAGTAGGTCACGTTTTTTGTCATGCATGTACATCCATGACAAATTTATGACAGAATCAAGATAGTCATACCTGTGCTGTCATAGAAGTCTTCCATGACATTACCAAAATTATCATCACGGAAGTGTCCACTTCCATGACGATAAATCATGCATCACAGAAGTGCTTTTGTCAAGGGTGACCGACACGTGGCATCCACCGTAACGGAACACCGTTAAGCTATCGGGTTGGGTTTTGGATCCGATAACCCGTTAACAGCCCCGACCAATGGGGATTTTCCACGTGTAAAATCATCATTGGCTGGAGGAAACACGTGTCGGCTCACCGTTGGGACAGATGTCATCCACTCATTGGACAGAAGGCGCCTATGATACGTCGACACGTGGCACGGCCCAACCGAGGCCCATTCCTGTGAAAAGGCTGGCCCATTTGACTTGGTCAAAAGGTGGCGGGCCGGCCCATGTAAAGCCTGTTAATGGCCTGTTCGCATATAGCCCATTTACAGCCCGCTAACCCAAGGCCCGTTATGCCCTATCTGAATTAGGCCCAGTAGCGTCATCTGGGCCACCCAATATGATTCGAGCCTGTTTTCACTTCTGGCCCATGTATGGCCCATGACGTATTTTGGCCCATATGAGGCCCTATGTAACTCTTGGCCTATTAATGGCCCGTAGTGAAACTGGCCCGTAATGAACAGTGTATTACTTTACACCCATTAACGGCCCGTGGTGAAACTGGCCCGTAATGAACAGTGAATCACTTTATACCCATTAAGGGCCCGTTATTCCGTTGGGCCGTTTCCAGCCCATGTTATCTTTCGGCCTTCTCAGAGCCCATTTATTCTTGGGCTCATTTCCAGCATTCGTTTACTTACGGCCCATTACTGTCATTTTCTGCTTATGGGCCAAATTCAGCCCGTGGTTATAGTCGGCCCATTTGTGGTCCGTTAACACGTTGGGCCGTTTTCATAGCGTCATGAAATACGGCCTATTAACGATGGCCCGTTATGGTCGGCCCATGAACAGACGATTCCAAATCTAGCCCGTTTACGACCATAATGCGGCCTGTTATTAGCCCATGTTTGGCCAATCGATCATACTGCCCGTATAAGGCCCATTGATGATACAGCCCGTAGAAGGCCCATTGTTTCTGCGGCCCGTAGAAGGCTCGTTGTTTCTACAGCCCGTGGAAGGCCCACTGTTTATACGGCCTGTGGATGGCCCACTGTTTATACGGCCCGTAGGTGCAGTGTCACTACAGTAAATATTAGCACATGGTTATTGTGGCCTAGTTTTTAAAAATAGGTTGTTGCAGCCACTAGCAAACCGCAGAAAAAGAACTGCACTGACTACAAGCAAACAAATAAACAAGACAACAAGGAAATAAATAAGCAAGCAACTTACACTAGGCTATCACGGCTATTACACATACTACATCCACTGGGCATCAAAGTTCGCCACCAGTGCAAATACAGGGAACATAGCAGCATATAAACGCCGCAACAAAACAAGTCCAGAACTGAAACCACTTCAGAAGAGCTCAAGAAACAATATCCTGGGTACCCATAATGCTGGCAAGATGCTTAGCAAGCTTATTAACTTTCTCTTGTTTGGCGCTTAAGTCCTCCAGCGCCTGCTGTTGCACCAGAAAGTATGCATCTGAATTCTGCAGGGACTTCCTCAGTCGTTCGGCTTCCTATCGCATAACATCTGATCGATGTCTTTCAACTTGAAGTTGAGACTCAAGAAGCCGAACTGATTCAGGCAACAAGTTCGAAGAGCTGGTGCCAGCAGTGGTAGCCAGTAACTCGAACACTACATCAAGACAGGACTTTGGGGTTGTCTCAGTGGCCTCAATATAGTTTTTATCAGCTTTCTTGGAGACCAACAGGGATGTCTCACTATCTTGAACCTTATCTGCATTACTTCCTTTACCATTGCATAACAGGGTACTCTTCTCCAATATTTTATCCATGTTCTAAAAGGGAAACAAACAAACACATCTCAGGTTTACAATGTAGTATATGAAACTCATTTTGGTAAACCAATTCAGTAGTAAGGTGGACAGGATAACAACATGAAACAAACATATATCTATGTAGTATGGTCACTGTATGGTCTATATCATTCTAGTTTATGTTGGCAAATCAAGATAGATACAGTTCGAATCATATCTATTTAAGACAAAGCAGCATAGATAGAATATAAGTGTGGGAAACTACACAGCAATAACAACACTTCTACTCCCTTCGTTCCTAAATATAAGTCTTTGTAGAGATTCTACTAGGCAGACTACATACAGAACAAAATGGATGAATCTAAACTTAAAATGCATCTATATACATCCGTATGTGGTTCATAGTGAAATCGCTACAAAGACTTATATTTAGGAATGAAGGATTAATGTGCATGGCATGAGAACATAACTGTTTATTCAATTGAAACTGAAATCAACATAGAGCAAGTTACAACAGCAAACAGCCAAACACGTTGAAGAAACAGGTTTAAAACATACCTGTTGCGCCATTGGAGTTTCAATTGCATCCTTCAAATTTGAAATTGGTTGGTATCAGTAAATAGAGTGATGCAAGAGCAAAGTAGTATGAACCATAGCCACGGAACCTGACCTGAGAACAATTCTTCTTCTGCTTTAAGCGTTGACTTCTGGTTCGGAGTGGTGGTCCTCGTGATTTGGGCACTGCAGTTGCCTTACTAACTGCTCGTGTTTGGGTGCTTTGTGGTGGAGACGGTGATGTGTCAACGGGAACTGGGTGTCTATCTGCTGGGGTTGGGGTTAGAAGGGGTGTAGCTGGCTCTCTGTCCAACTGGGTAGGGGTACAATCTGCATGAGTGTGGGTTATGTGTGGTGGGGCTGATTCTTAGGCAAGTACAACTGTGGTTCTATCTGCATCGACAGGTAGCACGATCTTTTCTGAAGACCATGTTTTTACTCCCACAGATACTGCCATCACTCCCTCCAATTGAAATGGCTGATAAACAAGAAAAGTAATTGATTGTACAGACATTGTAAGATAGACAGGTGCAATGGATAGTAAGGAAGAAAACAGGGCATGAAATAATTCACATTTATGTTGTCTAAGCAAATAGAATAGCAGGACATAATTTCACATATATGATGGCTAATTAAACAGGATAGCATGACACAATTTCACGTGTATGATGGCTAACTAAACAGGATAGAATGACATACTTCAAAATATGATGACTATGTAAACAGGATGACATGATATAACTATACGATGTGTCTATTGAAGTGGTTGGCATGCCATAAATCACAAACATGCCGTCGATGGAGACATGATGGCATGATATAATTCACGGATAGAATGACATAATTTAAAATATGATGACTATGTAAACAGGATGAGATGATATAACTATATTATGTCTTTAGAAAATGAGTTGGCATGCCATAATTCAGATATATGTTGTCTATGTAAACATCATGGCATGACATAATTCAAATATATGATTTATATACTAAGGAAGTGAGCAGAGGGCAATTGCATATATGA
The DNA here is from genome assembly GCF_018294505.1 of Triticum aestivum. Lineage (NCBI taxonomy): Eukaryota > Viridiplantae > Streptophyta > Magnoliopsida > Poales > Poaceae > Triticum > Triticum aestivum. Next base: position 694,166,775 of record NC_057798.1, on the reverse strand, counting down.
TGTGTCAACCAAGGAGATGGCATTCAATATTGTGTATATGATGTAAAAAAATAAGCATTGCAATGCAACATATGCATTATATGAGTAATATAACCCGACCAAGTTTGAGCATACACCTCAGGGGGATAATAGGACTGGTCATCTGCCTCTGAATCCTCCTCTGAAGAGCTATCTGTAACCAGCAAGATATCTGCTTCAGCATGTAGCATTGTCTGGTCTGAAGACCTTGTTTTCACTCCAGATTTCTCCATCACCAATTCAAATGGCTGATGCACGGGAAGAGCAGTTGAATATACAAACATTGTCGACAAAAGCAATGAGAAATACAAAAAAAGGACGGCATGATATAATTCACATATATGACGCTTGCCTAAACAGCATGGCATTGCATAATTCACATACATAATACCTTGCAACAAGATAACATTGCATAATTCACATATATAATGTCTTGCAACAAGATGGCATTGCATAATTCACATATATGGTAATTAGACACTAAATAGGCGGCATTCACACAAAGCATGTCTAAACTAAGCAAATGACATAGCAATGCAAGATACCATACGCACGATATGAGTAACATAACCCTGCCAAGTTAGGGCATGCACCTCAGGGGGGAAATATGACTGGTCATCTGTCTCTGAATCCTCCTCTGAGGAGCTATCGGTAACCAGCAAGACATGCGCTTCGTCAAATAGCATTGTCTGCTCTGAAGACCTTGTTTCCACTCCAGATTTTTCCATGACCGTGCCGAATGGCTGATGCACAGGAAGAGTAATTGAATGTACTAAAATTGTTGACAAATTTAACACATAATAAAAAAATGATAGCATGATATAATTCACATATAAGATGACTGGCTAACCAGGGTGGCATTGCAAAATTCACATATATGATGTCTGGCTAGACAAGATGGCATTGCATGATTCACATATACGATAAAGAAACAAACCAGATGGCATTGACACAAAGCATGTCTAAACTAAGCAGATGACATCTTTAATGTATACAGTAAGCAATGCAAGGCACCATATGCATGATATTACCAACATTAGCATGCCAAGTTAGAGCGAAGACCTCATGGGGTAAATAGGAGTGGTCTTCTCCTTCTAAATCCCCCTCAGAACAATTATCTTCCTCTTGATTACAATCCAAAATGGGTGGAGGGGGGGTTGCCTTTGCGCCCACCATGGAACGACGTCTGCATGAAATTTTATTGCCACGAAGGCTCGTCTCTTTTGCTCTACATGATCAGTTCCATTGTGTACAATAACTGGCATGCATAGGAATAAAACATAGTGAGATTATGTAAGGAGTGCATGCACAAATCCAGAGTGATGGTAGCAAACTGTGGATAGACCCAAAACAAATGATAGCAGGCAGATAATAGCTTTAGTTAAAAAATATAGATAATGGCTCCTTTAATGTTTGTTTGCACCCAACATGAAACTCATAGTAGACACCGGAGATTAACCAGATAGTACACAGATAGTACTGATTCCTGCCCCAATATGTACCCCACAACCATTTAAAAACTCAAGTTTCAGCATTAGTTTGGACCTGACTCGGAGTCTAATAGGTGAACACGATGATAATGTAACATGCCATCATATTAAGTGACACATAACGTAAGCAGACACGGAAGAGTGCAACCTCTCTTGCGGACCCGTGTAGTCCTCAAGGTCATCTACTCAGTTGATGATAGTAATGCAGTTGTCATGGCTGCCGACGGCGGGGAAGAAGATCTGAGGCGACCAAAGACAGTCTGGAGAGCGGATCCCTTCTGTGGTGAACCCTTCCATCGTTGGAGCAGCTGAGCTGGGGTGGAACACAGCGCCGCAGGAGCAGGACAAACCACACAAGGTTTTCTTTGACACATATCTGTAACAGAAGTAATTGAGTAAGGGCTTGTTTGAATTTGGGGATTCTAACAATGCAAGGATAGGAAATAGACAGGAATAGGATAGGAATGCACGTGCAAAACAAAGAATTTAAAAACACAGGATTTCTTCCAATCTGGGTGTTTGATTCACAACAATTGGAAGATCACAGGATGCAAAAAAGCATGGTGAGATTAAGTCAAACCACAAGAAAATGTACGGTTATAATGCTATTATGCTACTATCTCTTAGTCTTGTGCTTGATGAATAGGAATATGAAAAGGAGGAGAAGTGGAAATTAGAATTCCTACGGTTTTTCTTTCAAGGAGACACTAAAGGAACAAATCCTACAGTTTTCCTTTGCTCCATTCTTTTGCACCAAATTCATGAAAAGTAGTACCATAGGAAACTTTCCAATTCCTATGTTTTTCATTCACTTTTCCTTTCAAGCACTGGTGATTCTAGTAAGCAGGCTTGAGCAAGGAAAATCCTACACTACAAAAATGTTTTTGTGCTACTTCTATTACTTTGGATCCAGGCCACTGCCATACTAGCTCAACTCCCAGGCCCATCGACAAATACACAGCTCAAACGCGCAGAGATAAATAATGATTACGTTCAAGAGAGTCCATCACGGATAGCTAAGTTGCCTGGTACCTCACTGCTTGTCATATAGTAGGATAAAATAATCGTATTTCCCGTTACTACGAGTGCTCAGTGGACAATATATATAACATGTAGAGTAAAAAAGAGATGCAACAAGTGTACAACCTCTTTGGCGAAGCCATGTCGATCTCAGCGTGATTGGGTTGGCCGGTGAGGATGCTCTGGCTGACTTTGCTGTCGGAGGAGGGGAAGAAGATCTTAGGCGTCTGGAGATGGAGCCCGAGGTACTGCTCCGCTGTGATGGAGGGTTTCATCGTTGGAGCAGCTCCGGTGAGTTGTACGACGCCGAGGCTGAAGCAGGACAAGAGAGATAACGAACAACGTTAACCTGAGTGGAATTCTAATAGCATCTCCAATACATGACATAAAATACATAACCACAAAGTGCTAGATGTAAAATACACTAGTCGCTCATCTCTGAACTTAACTGTCGAAACTGAACCTAATTGTCCAAATTGAATTTTGCTGTCGAAACTGAATTTTGTTGTCGAAACTGAACGCACTAGCAAGGTGAGGCTACACGTCGGTCGACTGACTTTTCCATCACTGGTCAGTCGATTTTGCAGCCGTTGGATACGAAATCAAGGGCCTGCGGTTCATCTTCAACCTCCACCCCCCTGAGCCGCCAGCCACCACCGGCCAAACAGTAGCCCCCCGCCGCCCGCGGCCGGCAGTGCGATGCCCTGCCCGCCCCGAGAACACTCCCCACCGCCGGTCCGCCACCGCCCCGGCCATCCCTCTAGCCCCCCCCCCCCCGTGCCGAGCTTTTTCTCCGGCGATCCCCACTCCACCGTCCCGCCAATGCCCGCCACCGTCGGCGACCACCGCCCCCATCCTGAACACTAAGATAGATAGTGGGGTACCTCTCCGGCGAGCCCCCTCCCCGCTGCAGCTGGTTCTTCCTTCACCCCAGCGAACCCACCCCTTGGAAATCGACGGACCCAAAAGTCGATTCAGTCGACTGAAGTGTAGCCAAATCAGAGCAGCATCGCAAGAAAGAGCAAGAGCGAGAGCAGCAGCATGAGCAAGAGCAATAAAAAGAGCAGACCAGGCAGGGGACCGAGAGCAAGAGCAGAGCAGCAGCGCGAGCGAGAGCTAAAGCAGCAGCAGCTCCTACTGATGTGGACGTCGCCGCCGAGGCAGCGACGTCGTGGAGGAAGTTGTCGGCGACGCCGCTGTGGATGGAGCCACGCCGTGTCGGCTCGGGACCGAGCGCCGGCAGCACCGTGAGATCGAATCAAGAAGAAAATGCGGCGATTAGTGTACAACCTCTTTGGTGGCGCCGATTAGGCCGCAGCTTTATCCGAGGAAACGGTGATGATGATGCTCTTCTGGTGGTGTAGGTGAAGATGGCGGTGTGGGAATGGAGGTGGCGCGAAAGACGAGGGGAACATCGGGGCAGCTCCTTGGAGGTGGAGGATGGGGTGGTTGAAACGGCGGGACGATGAGATCGATGACGGATCCTCATCCGGTACGGTGGATGAGGGACGTCGAGGTGTTGTTGTGGACGACGTCGTCGGGGAAGAAGCTCCGGCTGGGTGGCGGACGGAGCAGGGTGTGGGGTTTCATCGCGGGTTTTTGCAGCCTCGGTGTACGAATGGGTGGGCGGATGGGATGGCAGTGGGGAACCATGGCTTAGAGACGCGCTTGTCCGAAATGTGGGGTAAGTTACGAAAGTACCCCCCACCGATTTGAGGCGGTTCTTTCAGTTCAGGGGTACCACGGGCATTTCGCATGTTGGGATTTCACAGGAGGTGGGAGTTTTCGCGCGTGTTGTAATTTCGGAATAGCAAGGCGCGGGTTGAGATGGAGGGAGTTGTCGGAGCACAACGAGACAAAGATATATCTTAAATATTTCGGGCTAACAAGGCGCGGGTTGAAGAGGCGGGAGTTTCGCAGCACGATAGATAGAGACGCTAGCTTCAATTTTCGGCATAACAAGGCGCGGCTTGAAATTTCGGAAGAACAAGCTTAACGTGTACCCAATAAAAAGACAATTTGCACCTCAACACGCACAACACACACACACAAACACCATTTAGACTAGAGTAAGGTACACGTACATTGCGCGCATGACATTTGGCAACCAAATTATGAATAAATACCACATTATAGCATGCAAGCTTTGAGTCATATATGCATGATGTAGATGTTTGCTTAATTCTTATAGTTCATTTCATTCAAAATCATCTAGTTTTTATAAGAAAGCTAGTCTATTTTAAGATTCATGGAATTGTGTGTTGTAAGACATAAAGTAAAAACAAATAATGGCAAATCATGTAGAAAAACATTTGGGCAATTCTGATACGGAAGATTCTAGAACAAATAAGAAGTGCTTTTGTTTTGATGTTTGTACATTATGCTTAAGTTCAACCATGGAGTCTTCTAGATTATACATGTGGCGAAATCTGGTGGAATCTAGATGATATCCAACGGCCAATAGTGCTCAAATTTGCCATCTTTGCACCTTGGGTTCGCCTCATCCAATGACCATCTTTCAAAGTTAAAGTTACCCGCTCACAATATAAAAATATATATAATATAATATATGTATATAGGGGTATAGATATAGATATGTGGTGCGAAAGCCGCCCATCATCTCCAATTACATGCACGGATGCGACATGGGCAAATGATGTCTGCCATCGGTATCTCAAATTCAAATCAGTCTGACCTTGTTCAATGTGTATACATTACAACATGCTCGTTTCCAAAGCACACCGCGCAGATCTCCGTTATATTCATGCATGCATGGGTTTCAAACATCAGGATCTCTTATTCAAATATTTGAATTCAACTTTACATTGATTATGACCTCACCTATTCTTTTACACCAACGCAGTAGTCTTCTCTTTATAATTGTACCACTAACTTTCTCTCGTGCCACTAGTAGAAAAGGGGGCAATGGTCCAGGCCGGGTCAGCCCATTAGTCCCGGTTCAATCCAGAACCGGGACCAATGGGCTCATTGGACCCGGTTCGTGAGCCCTGGGGGCAGGCCGGGCCACGTGGGCCATTGGTCCCGGTTCTTCTGGACCTATTGGTCCCGGTTGGTGGGACGAACCGGGACCAATGGGCCTTGGTCCAGGCCCACCACCATTGGCCCCGGTTGGTGGGATGAACCGGGACCAAAGGCAGCCCATTAGTCCCGGTTGGTGGCACGAACCGAGACTAAAGGGGTGGTCCTCGTTGCGGCCAGAGTTTAGTCCCACCTCGCCAATCGAAGGGGGCTCACACCGGTTTATAAGCCCCTCCCTCTCGGCCTTGTTGAGCTGCTCTCAAAGTGAAAATAGATGCCCTTATACAGGAAATTTGACCTAAATTCATATTGAATTTCTGTGAAGTTAGTAGAAATTTATTATGAATTTAGGTCTAATTTTCTCTATAAGCGCATCTATGCTCATTTCTGAGTAGTTTTTTATATAGTTTTTTTTCTTTTCTGCTATATTTATTTTTTTGTATTTATTTCTGAGTTGTAATAAGTTATTAAAAATAAAAAATATTTTAGTAAAGTTAATCACAACTGTTTTTTCTTCTAATTATTTCTGAGTAGTTTTTTATATAGTTTTTTTCTTTTCTGCTATATTTATTTTTTCTATTTATTTCTGTGTGGTAATAAGTCATTAAAAATAAAAAAGAGGCGCAATGCTAGTTAATTCGCTTCAAGCCTTTCGGAATAGTGTAAACTGCACTGCACATAGCTCCGTGCAGTCTACCCTATTCCTCAAGGCTTGAAGCGAACCAACGTGCAGGTGAGCATTGAGCCTCTTCTTCATCGTCTCTGCACTCAGGGCTTATAAATAGCTGCGAGTGCCTCTCGCTTGGCGAGGTGGGACTAAAAAGGGGGCAATGGTCCACGTCGGTCGGGTCAGCCCATTAGTCCCTGTTCAATCCAGAACCGGGACCAATGGGGGCATTGGACCCGGTTAGTGAGCCCCAGGGCCGGCCGGGCCACGTGGGCCATTGGTCTCGGTTCGTAATATTTCTAAAACTAAAAGCAAAAAGAATTAAAAAGTAAAGCAAAAAAACAAAAGAAAATAAATAATGCAGAAAACAAAACAAAAAATTTGGGAAAAAATAAAAATAGCAACAATAAGTATTTTGTTGTAAGTAGAAACAAAATAAAATGAATAAAGCACGAAACAAAACAAAAAAAAAGTGTTTTCAAATTTGAGAACTAATGGCACTAACAGAAAGTTTAAAATTGTTCTAAAACTAAAAGCAAAAAGAATTAAAAAATAAAGCAAAAAAACAAAAGAAAATAAATAATGCAGAAAACAAAACAAAAAATCTGAGAAAAAATAAAAATAGCAACAATAAGTAAAGGGAAAAAAAGTGCCTCCTACTGGGCACCCACGGCCTGAATACGACTAGAAACCCACCATGGGCCAGGATTCAGGCCCGCAGGTGGCCCAGTAGGCCCATCAGGCAACGCGGTAGTAAGTAGGCCCGTAAGCCTGCAGTGGAGAGGAGCTCGAGAGGGGTGCGGGAGTGGGGCTTATAAACCACTGTGCGCCCCTCTCAGCTAGCGAGGTGGGACTAAACTTTCGTGCCGCACCGTGGCAGCACACGACCATTGATCCCGGTTCGTAACTCCAACCGGGACCAATGCCCACCCTTTAGTCCCGGTTGGTGGCACCAACCGGGACCAAAGCCCTCTGCTTCCCGCCCTTTGGGCTGCTGAAAAGTGACCTTTGGTCCCGGTTGGTGGTACCAACCGGGACTAAAGGGGGTCATTGGTCCTGGTTGGTGGGACTAAAGGCTTTGCTATATAAGGAAAATTTCAGAACCGCATCCCCACTTCGATCTCTCCTCCTCCTCTCAATCTCCCGACGTCGTCGCCTGTCGCCACCTCGCCGTCGCCGCCATGTCGCCGCCCCGCCCCGACGCCGTCGCCGACCCGCCCCGCCCCGACGCCGTCGCCGCCCCTCCCCACCCCGCCGCCGTCGCCGCCCCGCCCCGCCCTGCCGCCCCGACGTCACCGCCCCCGACGTCGTCGCCGCACCTCGCCTTCGCCATCGCCGTCGCCGTCGCCGTCGACCTCGCCGTGAGCAATTTAGATTTTTGTTAGATTTTTGTGATTTTTGTTAAATTTTTGTTAGATTTTTTTGTAGTTTATAGATTTTTTTTGTTAGATTTGATGTGTAGTAATTTAGATATGTAGTTCATAGTATGTTAATTTAGATTGTGTAATTAATTTGTTCATATTGTGTTAGATTTTTTTCTGTTAATAGATTTTTTTGGTGTAATTAATTTGTTCATATTGTGTTAGATTTGTTTTCTATTAATAGATTTTTTTGGTGTAATTAATGTGTTCATATTGTGTTAGATTTTTTCTGTTTATAGATTTTTTGGTGTAATTAATTTGTTCATATTGTGTTATATTTTTTTCTGTTAATAGATTCTTTTGGTGTAACTAATTTGTTCATATTGTGTTAGATTTTTTTTCTGTTAATAGATTTTTTTGTGTGTAATTAATGTGTTCATATTGTGTTAGATTTTTTTTCTGTTAATAGATTTTTTTGGTGATATTTAGATTGTGTTAGTAATTAAGTACTATAATTGAACTAGCTAGTTAGAAAAATATAATTACTACTTTATTTATTTATAGTAAGTGCTTAGTAGTTGAACTAGATAGTTGATTTAATTAATAAAACTACTTTATTTAACTATATATAGAAGTATGTAGTTCCCGCATCAACGTCGGCGATGCCTATCCCACATCCTCGTCGTCGTGGACTCGGCGGTGGAGGCCTGCTTGATCAGGGCCATGTTCAGGACTGGGCTCCGCCGGGCTGGTATTGGGAGGTGCTACCTTCTGGGGGACGTAGGTTGGTGAGGAGGCAGCCCGTTGTTGACCCGATCCTTGTTTGATGGCGGTCGCGTGGGCCAGTGACGGTGCCGAGGCTTCCGGACACCGCGGAGGTGGTACGTCACCGTGTCAGCGAGGAGGACGAGCACGTCAGTCGCTACGTGGTTGCGTTGGAGGGCAGATTCGGCAATACCTGGCAGGTTCTGTAGGGATCTCACTGGAGCTATGATCCTGTGATCGTTCCTTATCTTTGGGTGTCCACTGCCCGCGACGATACCCGTCGGGCGCTACGGTTCTAGCTGTATTAATTAGCGATGCTATATGTATGATAGTATTCGAGGAGTATTCGACGATGTACGAACACAAGAGATGATGTACTTTTGGTTATAATTGAATGCATGCTAATTTGAATACTACTTTATTTTACGATTTGGTTTTGCTTATTGAATGCTCATATTGGAAAAGTACTCCTACTTTGAATGCTCATATTTGGTTTACGCCGTCGTGGGGGTAGCTTCTCCTTCATTCCCGTGTGCTAGATAATTTGTTGTAATAATGCACTCGGGAATGAAAGGAGGAGCTACATACCATCACCGATAGTCAACCCGTGATTAATAATAATGATCTAATTTAGGTTTTTTAGTACATATATTTAATATTTGAATTATGAACTTAGGACGGAAATGTCGTACTCGGACGATGAAAACCGCCCGGGGGAGTGCGACTGGTGCCACGACGACCGAGGTATGTGCGGCAGGTTCATTGAGCTGGACGAAGATCGGCGCTTCAGCATTAAGCTCGAGGAGACCTTCGATGTTCATACGGTACACAACGACGACAATAGTTTTTTTCGTAATTAAGCACGACTTCAACTATTTTAACGTGTATTTTTCATCTTTTCCAATTCGACTAGCTTATCCCATGCTTTGCAAGACGCTATGTCTTGGAGAGGATGGGTTTTGAAGACCATGAAAGTATGGAAACCAAAAAAATTATCCTAAGTACCCATCATGGTGTAGATTTTCAAGTAAAGTTGTACAATGCTCAGAGTGTAACCCATTTTGGTTGCAAAAACTGGGAAGCACTTTGCAAGATGTATGGTTTTGATGAGGGTATGCTTGTCACCATGGATCTTGGTGATCCTACAATCGTGCAAGAGAGACCTACGATTTTCGTCCTTGCGGATACACCTCCAATTCTTCCCCCATGTGAGCTTAACATAGTTATTAAGTAATTTATATTGTTTATTTCAAAATAATTGACAACTTATTCTCCATTGACAGCTTATTTTCATTCTTCAAAGAACGTGCGGAAGATGGTAGACAGAACCTACTACACTGAAGGCTCCGAACTAACTTATCAGGAGACAAATCATCTGGTTGCATTTTGTACTAATCTTGAGAATTACAATGTCTACAATCGAACTCCTCAACATTATGGTTAATACGTGCCACTAGTGCACGTGTTGAACTACGGTAACTACCATGGAGATACCCTGGTAAGATTTTTTACTATTACGACATCCGTGCATCTTTTTGCACACTTCTAAAACTAGTACATCATATCATTGCTAACTACGAAGTTATTACTATGTTTTTCAACAGATAATCCCGAATGATTGTGTGCCTCATCTGATGTATACACACGGTAGCCTTCATGTTTTGAACATACAACCAGGTCTTCCTACGAATCTGAACTGTCCATACCGGGTTTCTAAAAGAAGTGGAGACATGACAATCAAAGAATGGAAAAAATGTATGGACAGTCGTAAGGAGCTTCTTGGAAGCAACATTCAGCGAAGGGCAAAAATTGGAGACAGGATGATCGCCATTCTTCATAATGGAGAGTCAGGGTCTATATTGTTTTATGCTATTTTACCTTAAGGGTGTTTAGGTCCTACCTGATACTGATGATCATGTGCTAAGAACAATTATGTACGGTTGGGTTCGATGACTATGAGGATGATGATCGTATGACTTATTATTAATAACGAGTAGAAGTTGTATGATGATGCATGATTAGTAGGACGAGTAGTTGTTATTATATATGCCGATGTATGCGAGCATGCATGAGTTATTATATCAGCGGGTAAAATGAACATATATAGCAGCAGCGTTGGTAAACCAAGGACGAAGATATAAGAGAGGACACTTCTCTATATTAGCTAGCTAATATAACAACCTAAAAATAACCCCCAAAACCCCTAAAGCAGCCACATTCCAAAAAAACATGGACTTTTGGTCCCGGTTGGTGCCACCAACCGGGACCAAAGACCCCCTGACTGGGCTCGGCGCACAGGGCCACGTGGAGGCACATTGGTCCCGGTTCGTGTTTGAACTGGGACTAATGGGTGGGGGTATTAGTAACGACCCATTAGTCCCGGTTCATGAACCGGGACTAAAGGCCCTTACGAACCGGGAATATTAGGTGTTTTTCTACTAGTGTGCATGCATGCACACACACTACCAGTCGGCATTATCTATCGCACACATGCAATCTTTTTCTTCAGGTCAGTCTCCCATGAAGGCACACACCCACACACATCCCCCTCTCCCTCATACCAGGCATTCTTTATCTCTCACGCGTGCATGCGCAACGATCGATGTTCCTCTATGTATGTGTGTATATAGCTAGGTCTTTCATAGTTTTCCACATAAACCGATCAATCGATATATCCAGTGAGGTCTCACCCTCTTTCCCACGTCCACATCGATCAATCTATACCTCTCCCTAGTCCACATCGATCAATCTATACCTCTTTATATAGGATTAACATAAATAGCTAATACACCCACATTAATTATATATCCAACGTCCCCCTCTCATCATCCATGCCTTCCGCTTGATCTCTCAGATGTGTGCACAATGGCGAAGACAGGGGGGCAGTAAGGGGCCTGCCCTCCCCCCCTAACATCACTATATATCAAGGCTAATATGAATGTGATCATTAGACAATTGCTACTAAAAAGGTTTAATTTCATGAATTGACCCTCCTCGTAAAGGATTAGCATTGCTTGGCCCCCTAGCTCATTTCTTTTTCATGGCTCCGCCACTGCGTGCAACAGCACACGTGTTCGCCCCCTCTCTCTAAATATCGATCTCGCACTTGTGCATTCCTTCATAGTCTCCCTCCACTCGGCCCCTCGCACCATCTTCTAGCCCCCCACCGGATTTTGCCACATGTATAATCTAGCAGACTCCATGGTTGAACTTAAGTATAATGCACAAACCTCAAAACAACAGTGGTTCTCTTTTGTTCTAGAATCTTCCGTATCATAACAGCCCAAACTTTTTTTCTAGTTGAATTGCCATTATTTGTTTTTACTTTATGCTTTACAACGCACAATTCCATGAATCATAAAATAGATTAAGGGCTTCTTTGATTCAAAGGATTCTCAAAGGAATTTTGGAGGATTCTAATCATTAGGAATTTTTCCTATCTTGGTTGTTTGATTCGTAGGATTGTAAACCATAGGAATTTTTCCATATGATTCATTTGCACTAGATTTCATAGGAAACATACCATCCACTCAAACCTCTTTGAAACAATTCTGTGTTTTTCTATGCACAATCAAACACTCGTACAATCCTGTAGGATTCAATACGACATTCCACTATAATCCCATGTTTTTCCTATTCACGCGTTCTTAGCTTTTTTATAAAAACTAATTTGATTTTGAATGAGATGAACTATAAGAATTAAACGAAGGGCTACATCACGCATATATGACTAAGAGCTTACATGATATACTGTGGTATTTATTCATAATTTGGTTGCAAAATCTGATGCGTGCAATGCACGAGTAAATTACTAGTACTTCAACTATGTGCAAAACACGTAAATTAGAATTCCAATGGCACGCTACACAGTGTCTCTCTTACAGTTCATGAAGCCATGTGGCACATGTGGAGGCGTTGTCGTGACCTCCTTGCGTGGATTGATCACAGTGACGTGCTGCTGGTTCCAGAAGAATGTACTCGTCCTCCCTGAGCCATACTGGTGGTACATGCACGAAGCAAAGATGTGCACACACGCCACGCACGTACTCATTCCCTTGCATGCACATGCGGGTACACGGGCGGACGCAATTTTGTACCAAGATCCACCCCATGTGATAATTTGACGCGTGTAAAGTCGTTCACTTCATTGATGGTCAATTAATACAGCGCATGCAAATTGAGTGGACGTGAGGGCGGAAGAAAGACATTATTACTCCACTGCACGCATGCGAGTAGTTAAATCGTGGGTTGCTAGTAGTACTTCCATTGGTCTCCTTCGTATTTTGTGCCAATTTTTGACAGTAACGTAATATTTACGCATTTGAGCAGTGTAGTCTACTTGAAATTTATGTTCCACTAAACTCATCGGGAGCCGTTTCTGTGACGCCCCCGATTCAATCGTACACTAATCATACACGCAAACATGTACGATCAAGATCAGGGACTCACGGGAAGATATCACAACACAACTCTAAAAATAAAATAAGTCATACAAGCATCATAATACAAGCCAGGGGCCTCGAGGGCTCGAATACAAGTGCTCAATCATAGACGAGTCAGCGGGAGCAACAATATCTGAGTACAGACATAAGTTAAACAAGTTTGCCTTAAGAAGGCTAGCAAAAACTGGGATACCGATCGAAAGAGGCGCAGGCCTCCTGCCTGGGATCCTCCTAAACTACTCCTGGTCGTCGTCAGTGGCCTGCATGTGGTAGTAGGCACCTCTGGTGTCGTAGGAGTCGTCGTCGACGGTGGCGTCTGGCTCATGGGATCCAGCATCTGGTTGCGACAACCAGGTAGAAAGGAAAGGGGAAAAAGGGGGGAAAGCAACCGTGAGTACTCATCCAAAGTACTCGCAAGCAAGGAGCTACACTACATATGCATGGGTATATGTGTAAAGGGCCATATTGGTGGACTGAACTGCAGAATGCCAGAATAAGAGGGGGATAGCTAATCCTGTCGAAGACTACGCTTCTGGCAGCCTCCGTCTTGCAGCATGTAGAAGAGAGTAGATTGAAGTCCTCCAAGTAGCATCGCGTAGCATAATCCTACCCAGTGATCCTCCCCTCGTCGCCCTATGGAAAAGCGATCACCGGGTTGTCTGTGGAACTTGTCTGGGTGTGTTTTATTAAGTATCCAGTTCTAGTTGTCATAAGGTCAAGGTACAACTCCGGGTCGTCCTTTTACCGAGGGACACGACTATTCGAATAGATTAACTTCCCTGCAGGGGTGCACCACATAACCCAACACGCTCGATCCCATTTGGCCGGACACACTTTCCTGGGTCAAGCCCGGTCTCGAAAGATCAACACGTCGCAGCCCCACCTAGGCACAACAGAGAGGTAAGCACGCCGGTCTAAATCCTATGCGCGCAGGGGTCTGGGCCCATCACCCATTGCACACCTGCATGTTGCGAGGGCGGCCGGAAGCAGACCTAGCCTCCCTAATACAAGAGCAGGCGTTCCAGTCCAATCCGGCGCGTGCTGCTCCGTCGCTGACGTCAAAAAGGCTTCGGCTGATACCACGACGTTGAGTGCCCATATCTTTCCCGCGTAGTTGGTTAGTGCGTATAGGCCAGTGCCCAGACTCAGATCAAATACCAAGATCTCGTTAAGCGTGTTATTATGAAGTAACCGCGGACGCCGACCAGGGCCAGACCCACCTCTCGCCTAGGTGGTCTCAACCTGCCCTGTCGCTCTGCCATATAGTAACAGTCAGGGGCCATCGGGAATCCAGGCCCACCTCTACCGGGATGGAGCCACCTGTCCTTTCAGCCCCCACATCGGAATCACTTGCGGGTACTCAACGAGCCAATCCGACTTTAGTCACCATCTGTATAGTATGTATATATGTATAGTATATACCCGTGATCACCTCCCAAGTGATCACGGCCCGATAGTATAGCAAGGCAGACTGACAAGAATGTGGGGCCAATGATGATAAACTAGCATCCTATACTAAGCATTTAGGATTGAGGGTAAGGTATCAACGACTGTAGCAACAATGACAGGCTATGCAACAGAATAGGAGTAACCGAACAGTAACATGCTACACTACTCTAATGCAAGCAGTATAGAGAAGAATACGCGATATCTGGTGATCAAGGGGGGCTTGCCTTGTTGCTCTGGCAAGAAGGAGGGGTCCTCAACACCATAGTCGAACTGGGCAGCAGCAGCGTCGGTCTCGTAGTCTACCGGAGAGAAGAGGGGGAAGAAATAGTAAATACAATGCAAACATAAGCATGACGATGCATGACATGACAATGAGCGGTGTTAGGTGTGCCCTAACGTGGTAGTAGGTGATACCGACGAAAGGAGGAAACATCCGGGAAAGTATCCCCGGTGTTTCGCGTTTTTGGACAAATGAACCGGAGGTGAAATCTTGCAGGTTCACTATGCTAGGGATGTGTGGCGGACAAACGGACTGCGTATCCGGATTCGTCTCGTCATTCTGAGCAACTTTCATGTACAAAACATTTTCATCTGAGTTATGGTTTATTTTATATTCATCTTGTAGTATTTAAACATTTTGTATATGTGTGGTTTCTCCACCATAATCATCTATGATTTATTTGCTACAATTTGAACATTTTAGATTTGATAATTGAAAACTTTTATTGTTTGACTTCAATTCAAATTTGAATTTGGACCGGTTCTGAACTAACACGAGATTAGCAACGGTAATCGTGGTGACGTGGCATCACTACCAGAGGGTTACTGTAACTTTATTACCCGGGCGTCACAGTTTCGGGCCTCGAACCAAAACCATCAATTAATCTTTACCTTGTTCCCATCACATTCGAAAACCTGCTCACACCTACTAGTACTACGTACCAAACCTGAACGTGTTCCCACTATGCAGGTATTAGTACTACTAGTGCTAGTACTTAGGTTATAAAAAGGGGAACTACCTAACCGAAAATTACTCTACCTTTCCTCCTCATAAGTGCTTCTTCTTCGTCCGTCATTGCCATGGCCGGTGAGCAGAGCTCTAGGTCGAGAACTACTCGTAACAAGGGAGCGGCAACCAAGGCTGCAGAAAAAAAAGAGGGCTCGCCGCCACGCAGAGACCTCGAAAGATCTCTCACGGGCAGGCGATGGCTCCCAGGAGCGCCCTAGCCGCGGAGGCGAACATGCCGAGCCGGCGGAGCTGGAGTCATTATCCCTCGACGGCATGCCCGATCAGCTCAATAAGCAGAAGGAGTTCATCCAAGGCTTGACGGAGTTGCTAAAGGAGAGCCTCGACGACATGCCCGCTGAGCTCAATCAGCAGGGGGAGTTGACCGCCGGCTTGGTGATGCTACTGAAGAAGAGCATTGCCTCGGAGAAGAAGGCGACCGGCGAAATCCTGCGACTTCAGGAGGACAAGGCGAAGCTCTGCCACGAGATCGACCTGTTGAAGGAGAAGAACTCCAGCTGGAAGAAGCTGCATGAGAATAGTAGTTCCTCGATGAAGATGTTGCAGGCCCTCGTCATGGAACAGAAGGAGGAGTTGGCGAAGCTCCGCATCGAGCACCCGGCTGCTGTCAAGGTACGTAATGCGGCCGTGGAACAGATGATGAAGGCTCGCGTCGAGAAATCCCGCGTCATGGACAGAATGAAGAAGATGGTGGAGGAGACGCGCAAGCAGATGGAGGTCGTGGAGGCGATGAAGAATCAGTTACGACTCCGCGGCGAATTAGATCATTTGGGGTGATAATCTTCCTTCTTCTTTTGCTGATGTGTTTCATCTTTTGCTTCGGGTGTTTCGCCGCACGTGTCACGTTCTCTGCGAAGCATGAATAGAACAATGGTTTTTGTTTTTTGAGGGAATGAATAGAACAATGCTAACGATGATATGACTAGCAAATTAGATCATTTTTTATCGCCATATGGCATTGGGCTGCCGTGTTTCGTGCTCCTCCGTCGCAGTACTACTCTAGTGGAAAACTTGAGTATACCGCACGGTTCTTTGCTCCTCCTCGATCAGGTCGTCGGCGCATTTATATGAGCAGTCAAATCACAAGGCCCCGCCTTCCAGCAGTAATGAGCCGTCAAATCACAAAGGCCCTCACCTCTCATGAAACCGACCAAGCTAGACTGCCCCGCCCTCTAGCCTTTTAAAAAATGTATGCTTTTGTACAGCAGTAGTATCGATGGATTGCGCCATGGAGCAAAACTTGAAATTAAAAAAAAGGTGGTACATATAGAGAGCGCTCGTCGCCAAATTATGCATATAGTACTATTAAAAAGGCTAGTCACAATAATGGTGTCCAGCACAACCCACCCCTCAAATAAAACTAAGCACCCTAGAATTCTTTGACAAAACTAAGCACCCTGAAATTCTTTGACAACTAAACTGCTGGCTATATGATGTTGGCCATATATATTGTACGTATATAATGTGAATAAATGAGTGGTAGTACTATACCAACTAAAAGAAGAAATGTAAGAAATACTAGTATGTACTTACTGAAGAGTTAAAGTAGCAAGAAGAAACATAACATAGTTCTGCTGGGGGCTCAGCACAACACACCCCTCAAATTAAATTAAGCACACCTGAAATTAAACTTTGCAACTATTCCGGTAGACACTGCATTAGAACCACCATGAGCAACGACACTGCCACCTTACTCGGAGTCCTCGTCCACGTCCTCGACTTTGTTCTTGTCCCTCTTCCTCTTGGCCGATACTTCTTTGCTTGAACCGCCAACTTGGCTGTTGCTCTTCATCCAACCCTTGTAGATATTGAAACAAAGGTAGCCATCCATTGTAGCATACTGGATGTGGTCTATATCCAATACATTCCGCTACCATGCATGACGATGAAACGTTTATGGAGGTTTCTCCAGTTTACCGTACGAAGGATGGACCATGGCTCCTGCCAGGGTCAGCATTGAAGGCTGACGAGAGGACACCAGTCGATTCTTTTAGAGGTCGAAGGTGTTGCCTACAACGAGGCCTATCCGACGCAGGACTTCTTTGTCATTACCAAAGTCTACAGTAATGAATTTGACTAGGTTGCTCTCGAGGAAGTCCTTAAAATCCTGGCACTCAACGTCGGCATGGCATATGTGGTAGACCAAGCATAATTCATGCACGCAAACAGGGATCACGGCGGGCTTCTTCCTCTCTTCGTCCTTTAGATCCTTCTCTCGTCCCACGACTGTGGTGTACTCAACATCTAGCCCGGCGACCCACTCATCATGTGAGTCTTCGAACATGCGTCTGAAGCGAGAAAGGCATCCTTTCACCGTCGCGGAAGAACGGGTGTAGATGACGTCGAAATCATCGCCGGTGATGGTTCTAACCTTGTACTCACCGCCGATCGGGGAGATTTGGGACGCCCTGGATTTGGGAGGAGGGTTAGGATTAGTGGAACTGTCGTAATGTGAATGGACGGGACGACTAGGAGCGAACCGCCGTAGTATTAACGGACGTGCGGGGACGAGTAGGAGCGAACTACCAGCGTGCGGACGGCAGGGTAGTGGCTTTCCATTCTCCCATGATACGGGCTTCCGAGAGCCCTTAGATCTGAGATCAAACGGTTGCATGGCGCGATTCTAGACCTATGGGTGAATATCCTATCCTGGAGGGTTATTCTTATAATTTTCAGCAACTTAGCATGCGACAGTTTGATCTCAGATCCAAGGGCTGCCAGCAGCCTGTATCATGGTCGTGCCTACCACGACCGTCGCGTCACTCGCGTGGTCGCGCCCTTGGAGATTTAACACGGTGCGTTAGGCTATCTGATGTTGGCATGTCATACATAGTCATCACTTAGTCACTCATACTACAACAAGGTTGGCTATAAGGTTGGCTATAAGTGTATTTTTTACTCCTCTCTATCTCTTTCTTCGTACTCCCTCCGTCCCATAATATAAGAATGTTTTTGACACTAGCTAGTGTAGTGTCAAAAACGTTCTTATATAATGGGACACAGGGAGTACTAGTATTTATTGCATTTTGGAGTGACCTCTTCCAATGAAATGGTGTTGCTAAGTTTGCTTCATTTAATTAGCTATAGACTCAAAATTGTCTTTTCACCTAGGTACACGCGCTTAGCACCGTTTCTTCCTTGGTCACCAAACTAGTCCCTCTCTTCTTGATTAACTTGCCACATCAGACTTTATGCCTATGTGGCAAGCTTAAGCACCTGTAGGAGCAAGTAAGTACAATAGTGTGCTTTGCCACTTTACATGGCATTTTTGCATATGTGGAGGAAAGAGAGGCAAGGAAAAAGTAGAGAAGTGGGCTCTCATGCAAGAGCCAGCCTCTACTACTACATGGTGGAGCATTGGGAGAGGCACCTGTATGAAGGTGGTCAGGAATCAGGAGACTCACGCCGGTTGTAGCGCCGCAGTTAAAATGATAATGGCAAGTCAAATCACGGGGGCCCACCTGTCTAGCAGTAACTCGCTGTCAAATCACACATCCCTACGTTTGCAGTAGCCTACTCCCTCGTCTTCTCGCATCTCTGTCGAACCGACTAGGCGGAACTGTCCCGCCGCCTACCGGGCAGGAAAATCCCCGCCCTCGACTTTTAAATAGTATACAGTATACTAATTTTGTATCCATGGATTGCGCTCGCGCCATGGAGCAAAGCGTCTAGAAAACGGTGGTACACATGTACGGAGTATACAGCACGCACGTCGCGTTTGCGTCGCACCCCAGACGGTCGGTCGGTCTGGCACGCTGCTCTCCGAATGGAACGCGCGTCATATTGCGTTCGCACACACATGTGGGACGGCAATTGAGAACCGACCATAGGCACACTCCCCGGCCCCGCAAGTCGGGTGACTTCATAGAAGAGGGAGACGAGTGATAGTACTAGAGAAGTGTTGTACTACGTTGGTGCCTGGACGATCCCTGCAAGACACGGAAGATCAGCTCGTCCATGCATGTGACCAGACTCCAGCAGACACGCCTGGATTGGCTATCGTCTACATATCGTGCAGGCTGTGTTGTACATGGCTGTAGTTGTGGTGAGAAATCTAAAAAAAGGTTTCTTGTCATCTCGCAAAATTATGTGTCATGTGCTTCGGATCACTACGAGGGTTAAACAGCGAAAACTGCGTTGGGCTAGTCATTGGGGGCACATGCACGAACAGTGACTACTCGGCTGCCATCTAGGTCAAGCCAGCTATGTTAATTAGACATCTATTGACGGACCCCTTTCCTATGGGTTTATCTTTAATTTGAGCTTTGTTCCTCGTCTAGTTTTTCCGTCGGGATTCATGTTGTCTCCTTTGGGCAGTGAGGTTATGATTTCTTGTCATGTGGCATTTTTTCGTGTTATATGTTATAATCCGGCGCTTCAGATCAAAATGACGACAACTGCGCCTTCGGGGCACGTGCATGAAGACTTCTCGACAGTCATTGACGAGGTCAAGCCGGCTCCGGTAGACAAAAGAAAACTATAAGTACTACTCCACTATATAGGCAGGAGCCTCCGCGCTTGCTTGCTAGTGTTGCTCTCTTCACACCGTCTCGGCCTCTCCAGATCTAAACACGACAGCGGTGGCCACACTCTCTCTCTCCCTCTACTCATCGCTGGTCATAGATCCAGCCGAATCCTCTCCACCGGGGAAGGTGAGAAGGTGCAACGTTCACGCGGTCATCCTCGGCGACGACTCTTACCCATTGCTAGGCGCGTCCCGATCAGCCTGCCTTGCCGTTCTCTCCCAAGGGAGGGCCTCCGACCTCTTCTTCCTCGCCGCCGCCCACCTAGCGACATCCCGACGACCATCAGGTATAACTTCCTTCGAAACCGGCCTTGCTCTACTTCCCGAGCTCCTGACGTCGCTGCATTTGTAACTTTTACTATTTCTTAGGCCCCCTCTTAGATAGGATCGATCGGCTGTTCGAAAACCACCTAATTTTTTACGTTTAAGAGGTAAAACTAGTTCATGCACTCGAATCTAGTACTACTTGGTTCAAACAAGGAAGAAAGGGGGTGGGGGTGTCGTAGGATTTGTTACCTGAATCTAGGCCTTGGTCGAAAGAGGAAATAATGGGGGCCAAAAGTAGCAGAGACTAGCTATCCAACTGGTCTCTAGGTCTAATAGGGAAATAAAGGGAAACGCGGTACAAACTCAATATAAACCCGATCTATTGGTTGAAAGAGGAAAGAAAGTGGGGACTGGGGGACAAGTCAACAGAGTAAGTCCAGCACTAGATTTGCTAGCCTCACACAGTATAAGGTGGCTATACCGAACAAAAATGGGACCAACCCAGATATCCTGTTCTGATGTTTGTTGCCCCGAGCCACTCTTATGTAATGCCACTGGTAAAGTATAGCAGTCGCACTGTTAAAAGTAAGGACACGTTAAACCAATGTTGTTTTCAATGTAATGCCTCCAGTAATATGAATCAATGGCACTTCTTTACATGTCCTGCTAAAATTTCCCATTAAGATAAGTTGGTTCTTTTCGTTAGAAATGCAACTGTCCTGGTCCGCCTACTCTCACGTGGCCAAAGTAATGTCATATTTAACGGTTGTCATAGTTAATCTTGATGCCCACACTAATATCTAGCAATGCCACTACTTTAGAAATTGCTACTGTCCTTGTAGGATTTCCATTCAGATAAGGAACATGCTTCTTTTCATTTGATGCATGTTTCATCACTTGTTACTTGTTAGTCACCCTCCTTTCCACCTTTTTTGTGCAAACAGAGATATACATTTCACGCTCGATCTTAGTTGAACTGCACAAATGATATCCAAATTATAGTTGAGCATTCCAGGAGCTTCACAACCAACCTTGATGTTGCTCAATTTTATTGCAACTAATGAAGAAGAAGCTCTGTGGGTTTCGTTTTCTGATGGAAATGGAACCGGGGCTGGATCCCTTTTCTTAATTTTTTTTGAAGAAGAAGCTGCTAGCTCACGGGACATTGCTTCATTTTAGGTGAACTGCACCAAAAGGTCCCATGAATTGAATCATCCATGTTGGTGACTGAAAGAGCCAGCTTCAGCATCCCAGTCTAAGCACCCCCGGCCTCCATCCTTGCGACGCACAGTACACCTCGTTTGCCACCTGCTCGACCCTAGTGTCACTGATAAAATGAAGTAATAATACAGTTAAAATAGAGCGAGTGTCATCTCTATCATTTCATTTCCAATGTAGATAAAGAAATTGCTTCTCTTTGTTAAAGTATGTTTCATCAACTAGTCCCATTGTTAATGTTTAAGCATTTCTGCAAACTGGGGTGCTTAATTTTAGTTGATATGTACAAAAATAGAGATTTGAATGTCTCAAGGCGCCTCCTTGTACTACTGATGTACACTGATGTTCATCGCTGGCAAAAGGTATATCTGGGAGACTTGGGACAATGTCCAGTATGAGGCGTCGCAGGGCCCATCTCGCCCTCGCAGCATGGCATACTACGATACTATCGCAATATTTTTTTTCTATTTATTTTGTGTGTTTCATCAACTAGTGCCACTATAATGTAATCATGCTTTTTCATTATCTGTGCAAACAGGGTTATTCAGCTGCATTTTGGTGGAACTGCACAAATGTACGTATGGAACAGACATATATGCAGAGTGCGAGGTGTGCCATGTAAAAATTACCGACACCAACCATGCTGCATGCACGCATTGGCATCCACCACAACCAGTGGGATGTGTGGCGCTCTATGTGGGCGGATCTTTCTCGGCAGCAAATCCTCTAACCAAATACTAGTAGCTTATATTGGCAGTTTTCTAGGGAGTACTCTTTTCTGAAAGAAGCACCAATCTATTTTTCTTTATTTGTACACTGTGTCACAACTTTGACCCAAAGGTCCAGAGCTATTTTAGGGTGATTGGCGTAGTACTCAGAGACTGATTGTAAGCATGATTTTGATTAGCTGTCACACTGATTGTAAGCATGAGTAGGTGGAAGATTAGGTTAGTGCGAAGCTTACCTTAAACCCTACCGCCACCATTGAAACGACGCGAGCGTCGAGGGAACCGTGGAGAACGTCGGGGAAGCGACGTCGCGCCATCTGGCCTCCTCTTGCGGTGGGAGAACGAATACTCCTGTGGCTTCGGCTGGCTCTGCACATTCACGAACGTCACACCATACTCGATCGATTCATTATCCTCTGGGTGCTCGACCTTCGACCTGTATGCCCACCACCTCCGCCTGACTATCGCCTCGGGCGAATCTGTCTGCTCCATCGCCCATAGGAGATACTCGATGAACTCGGAGGACTGCGGCGTGACTGCCGCCGAGGAGTACATGTACATCGCCGCCCTCATCGCCGACGTCTTGCTCTTTCGCATACATTGCCACATGGACCGCACCGTCCTCGAAATCTCCCACTCATTGTCAAACCAACTAAGGATCTCCTTCAACCTGGCTAACTTTGCCTGGTCGCCGCCGGTGATCTGCCTGATTCGCTGCTGCATCCTCTCCATAGATGTTGTTCTGAGTGGTCCGGTGCTAGCTTTGGAAGATGGGAGGAGAGACGGTGGTCTTGCAATAGAGAAGAGGGAGAGGAGAGGAGGTGGTTTTGGAATGGATATGATGGAGAGGAGAGGAGGTGGTTTTGCAATGGAGAGAAGATCAGAAGAGGGAGAGGCGAGACGGTGGTTTTGGAATGGAGATGATGGAGAGGAGAGGAGGTGGTTTTGGAATGGAGATGATGGAGAGGAGAGGAGGTGCTTTTGCAATGGAGAAGATCAGAAGAGGGAGAGGCGAGACGGTGGTTTTGGAATGGAGATGATGGAGAGGAGAGGAGGTGGTTTTGCAATGGAGAAGATCAGAAGAGGGAGAGGCGAGACGATGGTTTTGGAATGGAGATGATGGAGAGGAGAGGAGGTGGTTTTGCAATGAATAAGAGGGAGAGGAGCGTGCGGCAGCGATTTAGGATTGGGCGAGAGGGCCGGCGCGCTGTGACTGGATCAAAATCAAAATCAATTTACCCTTCAATTAAGAAAGCGACCCCACATTAACTAGTCTCCCTTTTATTCTGGGTCATAATTGACCATGATTTTCGCACATAAAATATATGTTATACGTTGCAAAAATAATATAATTTGAAAGTACATTCAGATATGAACCAAATGATACAATTTTTGGTGACATGCATTCACATTTTGCTTGTCACATACAGTACGTGGTCAAACTTTGACCCAAAATACACAAAATAACAAAAAAATACTTCCAAGACCAGCGCCGCTCTTCCACTCTTCTCCTGTTCCAATCTAAATCCACCGCCGCTCCTCTCCTGTTTTAATCTAAATCCAGCGCCGCTCCTCTCCTCTTCCATTTCAAAACCACCGCCCCTCCTCTCCTGTTCCAGTCCAAAATCAGCGTCGCTCCTCTCCCGTTCTAATCCAAAACCAGCGCCGCTCCTCTCCTCTTCCATTCAAAAACCACCGTCGGTGAGTGAAGGTGATGTGGAGAAGTAGATCGATGGAGGAGTACAACCGATACGTGAGGATCACAGAGGGCGACCCTGTGAAGCTAGCTAGGATGTTGGAGATACAGTCTTGGTTTGACAACAAGGACCAACTAGTAGCGACAGCGACATCCATGGCCAAATATCTACAACAAAGCGAAAAGGCGGCGATACTCCCAGAGGGAGTCGCGCCAGAGTACATAGAGTTGCTCCTCTGGGCCATGGAGCAAACAGATTCACCGAATCCAATCGTGAGGGAGCAGAGGTGGGAGTATCGATCCCAGATGGAGCATCCACCAGAGATTGAAGGATCGAGCATCTACAGGGTGCCGTTTGTGAGGGTGTCCTGCTAGAGCGAACCGGTGGAGTCTTCGTCGACCGAACCCAACTGCAAAAGGAGAAAAGCAGTTGGCCCGACGACGCTTCCCCGCCATCGTCTCCCTCGACGTTCACATCGTCTCACGGGGCGGCTATCTGCCGCCGAGGAATAGGAGGGGACTACCCCCCAGCCCAATAGTCGGGCAGGTTGTGAATTGTCAGGAGGAGCTTAGGGTTGTCAGTATTTGCAGGTTGTGAATTATGTTTTGTGTTGTGTATTTTGAGAGTACTTTCAGATATGAATGTCTTTTGAATTTCAGATTTGCAGTATTGAGCATATGAAGAATTTTATGAATTCTAGAGATCTATTTTTAGCACTTAAAAAAAGGTAGTTTCATGGAGTAAAAAAGTACAGACGAGAAGAAACTGCAAGTTTCAGTTTCAGATAAGAAACTGCAACTTTCAGAGGCAGAACATTTATATTAACACAACCTTTTCAAACAGGGTTAACATCATGTTGGAAGTTTTATTCGTGGTCGAAAATGGAACTACCAGCCAGTTAACATCATGCTGATCAACATTCATGCATAGCACAGTCAAAATGCTCACACAATGTTGAGTGTGCGAAACACAGAAAAAACGAGGGACGGAGTTTTGGCAAGTGTTGGACGTGGTTTTGGGCTGCCCCGTCTAGGCTTTCATTTTTAACATGCGCAGCCCACGACCTCGGATGGGAGGGCCTGTTTGTATTTTCTTAGGGCCATCATGTATCGACCGGCCTATGGACCTCCCATCCGAGGTTTTGTTTTTGGCAGCTCAATTTATGTATTTTTTTGAAGAAAACGCAGCGGTCTGTTCTATTTTTCTATATAAGAATAGGAATGCAAGGTACAACTTATGTTTCCCTTTTAACTATATTATATATATTTAAATTATTTTATATGTTATTATATATTATTTTTATTGTCATCATATATTTAACAGATACCTACATATGTAAGAAAACAATATCCCACATCTTATTAACTTATAAAAATAATTTCTTAACAAATAAAATTCTGGATTGTTTTGGCACGAAAATCCTAGAGATTGTGTACAAAAGCTTGGTAAGATTTAAGGACGAATGTAATAATGTCACTTATTTTTAAAATATATTTATAACAAAATGCTCAACCCTTTTTTATTTTTGATAACATTGCTGGCCCAACCCAACATTATAATTAGAATCAGCCCAGCAAAATCGTGCATCTAGATAAAGTGCAAATGGCCTGTAATTTTTTAGGAAATAAAATAAATGGGCCGCATGAAAGCTACATTAATTGTTCACCCAGCCCAGCTAATGGTTGTAATTCAAAAAAAGATCAAATTGACTGTAAATTCTACCGCGCAAAAGAAAGACTGTAAATTCTGAAAAAATGGGTTGAATACGTGCCGCATTTTTGGAGGCTGAAATGTGGGTCAATAGGTCGAAGCCAACGCAAGTCGTTGTAAATTTAGTCAACAAATGATTCTGACATGTTAGCCGTTGGATTTACATCCAACGGCCGGCATCCATCTTCAATCTCTCGTCTTCTTCCTCCAGCGCCGCCGGGACCACCTCCCGCCTCCTGCTGCTAGCAGCTCTGCTTAGCACGCTTCGCTATGAAGTGATACTCCATCGTTGGCCAGGCCAACCCTCCAACCCTCCACACCTCCTGTTATTCTCCACCTACTGTCGAACCACACCGCACTAGAACCAGTTAACCCTCGTACACCTCTTCGTCTGCGACGACTCTACTCCCGCGTCTTCCCATCTCCGGCTCGTTGCTGTTCGGTGCCTCGCCGTCGTCCACCACCTTGGATGCACTCGGCGCGGCGTGGTCAACGTGGTCAACGAACGACACCATCGGAAGTAGGCTGTGCATGGAGAGGCTGACAGCTGGGTCCACGGCCGCACACAAGGAAATGCCTCCTTATTACGCGCAAAATATTGATTCCTCCACCTGACATCTGGGACCCACCGGAAGGGCCTCTGTATTTCATGAAAAAAACGTGCCCCCCGCTGACTTGTTGGACCCACCAGCTATCTTCGCACGCAAGGAAGTGCCTCCTTATTACGCACAAAAAAATGAATACTCCCCCTGCCAGCTGGAACCCAGCATACTGGGAGGCTGACTTGTGGGCCTACCAAGTTGACGGGGACGAAGGGCTTTGTCAACTTAGTCAATATGAACGATTCTAGCTCCTGTTACCGTACGATGTTCATCCAATGGTTGTAGTGCTTCTTCAACCTCTGGTCTTCTTGCTCCAGCCGCCCAAACCAGCGCCGGTCGTGCCGCGTGCTCCTGCCTCCCATGGCCGGCTGTGATGCCGCGGAGGCCTCACCGCCCCCTACTACTCTCACCGCTGGCCAGGCCATCCCTCTACTCACCCACACCCCCTGTTAATCTACGGCGACAGCAGCCTCACACCGCAGCCGAACCAGTGAACCCTCGTAATCCTCTTCACGTGGGCATCCACTGCTGCGTCTTCCCCAGCTCCGAGTCGTCCCCTTCCTAGGCCTCGCCGTCGTCCACCGCCGTGGTGCTCTCGGCGCAGCGTCGTCAACGTGGTCAAGGAACGACTTCCATCGGACGTGGACTATACGTGGAGAGGCTGACAGCTGGGTCCACGGCCGCAGCAAGGAAGTGCCTCCTTATTACGCGGAAAATAATGATTCCTCCACCTGACAGTGGGGACCCACCGAACGGGCCACCGTATTTCGTGAAAAAAAGTTTCCCCCTGACTGCTGGGGCCCACCAGCTACATCTTCACACGCAAGGAAGTGCATCCGGGCAAAAAAAAATGATTCGCCCCCCTGACTGCTGGGACCCACCAGCTACATCTTCGCACGCAAGGAAGTGCGTCCGGGCAAAAAAATGATTCGCCCCCCTGACTGTTGGGACCCACCAGCTACATCTTCGCACACAAAGGAAGTGTGTCCGGGCAAAAACAACGATTTGCCCCTCTGACTGCTGGGACCCACCAGCTACATTTTCGCACGCAAGGAACTGCCTGACAGTCGGGACCCACATGGTCGAAGCGTACGTAGCGTTGTCATTCTAGTCGCGAACTTGTACGTACATATATACTGGTCGATGTAGAGGCGAGCATGTGTCTTAGTAGAGGCCTGTACGTGTCGTAGTAGAGGCGCGCACATAGCATGTACACATACGTACAGCGGCCAGGGTGCAAGAAAGAAAATACGGCCACGTGTGTGTACATATGGGCGGGGTCTCGAACGCCTAGTCGCGCATACGTACCGCAAGGGCTCGTGTTCATGGGGAGGCAACGGAATGCGTCGTGTTCATGAGGAGGCAACGGAATGCGTCGTGTTCATGGGGAGGCAACGGAATGCGTCGTGTTCATCGGGAGGCAACGGAACGCGTGGGAGCCAACCGGCTTGGACAGAACAGGCAATGGAAACGAGGCCTGACGTACCGCAGAACGGAGGAAACGGACCTCCTACGGTCGAAACAGGGGTCCTGTTGATCGGGAGGGGTGTGGAGTACTGCAAAACGGAGGAAACGGACCTCCTACGGTCGAAACGGGGGTCCTGTTGATCAGGAGGGGTGTGGCGTACCGCAAAACGGAGGAAACGACCTCCTACGGTCGAAACGAGGGTCCTGTTGATCGGGAGGGGTGTGGCGTACCGCAAAACGGACGAAACGGACTTGTGTTGGAGCGCTACGATCGAAACGGGGTCCTGTTGATCAGGAGGGGTGTGGTGTACCGCAAAACGGATGAAACGGACCTCCTACGGTCAAAACGGGGGTCCTGTTCATCGGGATGGGTGTGGTGTACCGCAAAATGGGACTCCATGGGATACTGTTCATCTCCACCGTCGACCTCCTCCAGCCTCCACGGGCTACCGTCGACCTCCTCCAGCCTCCATGGGCTCCTGTTCATCCAGCCTCCACCGCGCGCTACTCTACCGGCTACTGTTCAACCACCCCTCCACCGTCTACTGTTCATCCAGCCCTCCACACCACGGGGTCCTGCTCAACCACCCCTCCACGGCCACCCCTCCACCGTCTATTGTTCATCCAGCCCTCCACACCACGGGTTCCTGTTCATCCAGAGGCAACGCCACCGCTCACTGTTCATCCAACCCCCCCCCCCCCCCGCAACGCTCACTGTTCATCCCAGAGGCAGCATCGATTGGCTTCAGTTAGCAGCAGTAGTGAAGGAATCGCTCCATCGGGTTCAGTTAACAGCCATCGATCGATCGCTCAGGTTCAGTAACGCGTAGCCTACAGTGCAATCGCTCGGGTTCAGTTAGAGCCCAACGCCTCGCTCGACTTCAGTTAGAAACAGCGCCTCGCACACTCGCGCGTACGTACGAGAGAAACGCGGATCACTCCGCCCCCGACCTCCCACCGTAACCGGCAACTCCACGAAATTTTCCTCCCCCTCGCTTCTACCACGGTTTTTTCCGTCATGGACGGCCCAAAGAATGTCATGAAGCTGCGTCTCCGGCCCGCCCAGGACGAAAAGCCCATTTTCTGTCAGGATTTTTTGTCATAGAAGTAGGAGCCCACCACATCTATGATGATACCGGGTTTTGTCACAATTATCGTCATAGAAGTGTCATATGTATGACAGAAAAAAATTCATTTGGCCCAAAATGTCACGGATGTGTCTTTTTTTTGTAGTGCTTGCACTGGACATAGAGGAGAAAACCCTTGAATGAGGGTAAAAATACCCCATAAGAGGGGTCGGCAAAGGACGGAGGCGTTGAGCCCAAGATGAAGAGCTCCGGCTCCGATGGTGGAGCTGGTGCAAGCGGCAGCAGTGCTGCATTGGCCAGTGGCAGCGATGTGGTGCAGAAAGGGGATGGTGCACGTATTGCCTCCGCGAGATCCTATCCAAAGGCAGAGAGGCCGACAATCCACCTCTCTTGTATGTGATTGCTGCAGGCGATGACAGGAGTGGGTGGGGCGCGGCGAGACAACGGCTCTGCCATCAGAGATACCGAAAAGGCGGTGAGGGGAGGGTGTGTGTGTGTGTGTGTGTGTGTGTGTTTGTGTGTGTGTGTGTGTGTGTTTGTGTGTGTGTGTGTGTGAACTATCGAGGGTGGTGACGGGAAGCAATGTGGGGAGTTATGAGACGTCCCATTGTCTCATGCGCTTCCCCGAGCGTGCAGGCGCTCGCCACGTGTGGCTCGAGCGAGCGTGGCTCGCCAAAACGTCCGATTCGACCGTTCCTCCAAAGTCAGGCCCAGATCTGTTTTGAGGTTCGTGCGGGCCAGGAATCACATGCGGCGCAGGCAACCAATCAGGACAATTTCTTCCCGCGCGCGCCTGGCTAGACCTAGGAGCATCTCCAATAGAAGATGCAAATTCAAAGATGTAAAAATTTACATCTTCGAAACGTGCATTTTAGATCTTCAAAAAAGAGGCAACTCCAATAGATGATGTATATTGGAGATGTAAAAGAGCAACTCCAACAGATGATGTATTTCAAGATGTAAAACTACTACTCCAACGGATCAAGCGGCGGCGGCTAAGCTTCGAGAGGAGCGCCGGCGGCCGAGCAACAAGGATCGGCACGGCGCCCGAGCGTCTTGCCGGCGGCGATAACTCAAATCGGACATTGGCGTCGGGGAGGGGGAGTCGAATTAAGCGGCGAAGGTAACTCGAATGGCCGGCGGTGGTAAGTCAAATTAGGCAGCGATGTCATGGCGGCGGAATGACGCGAGAATCTCGAATCAAACGGCGTTGGGAGCTCGAATGGCCAACGGCGATAACTCGAATAGGGCGGCGGAAGAGCGGCGCGAGAAGCTCAAATCGGGCGACGGAAGCGGCGGTAGCGTGGCGGCGGGTATGTGGGGGAATCTAGCAGCGGCAGGGGGAACTTGAATCGGGCGGCGGTGTCGCCGCGGCGGGGCTGCGAAAAAGCGGTCGACGCAGCCAATTTCCAAGCAGAGGGTGGCGCGCGACAATGAAACTAGCAACGACGAGGTGGGTAAAACTGGCGGCAGTGGCGGCGGGGTCGCCGGAGTCGTCATCGCCCGAGCGGCGGGCGGCACATAGGAGGCGGGCGGGCGGCAGGGGGTCGAGTGGAAAGAGAATGAAGGTAGTTGGGCGGTTGACGCGCGGGCGTTTTTACATCCTCTGTAGGTGAATATTTGCATCATGAAGTGTTGTATTTTTAATTCTTTTATATCTACATCACCGGTTGGAGATGGGTTTTAGAATGTCGAAGATGTATAAGCATCTACGGGTGTGTTTGGTAGGGTACATGAGGGCAAAAGTTTCCAATCTGACCCACTTTTGCTTGTTTGGTAGGCTTCATGGGCACACCTGGGCTATCCTCATTTGATGCATAAAAGGGCCCTCAGCCATGCTCATCTCATGCACCCCAGAGAGGGTGCATGGAGGGGAATTTTCTATATGACGCTCTCTGCATCAAACTGTCGAGCGAACGCATATACGAGCGACCCGAGCAAGCGATTTAGGCCGACCCATCCAGCCGGTTTTTTCTGGTAACCTTCTAGAAGGTTCCTAAACCGTTTTTTATTTTCATTTTTTTCTGTTTTGTTTTTCTTTTCTTTTTTGGTTTGTTGTTTCTTTTACTTTGTTGTTTTCCTTTTTCATAAATGTTATCTTTTTCCAAAAATGTTCATATTTTCAAAAAATGTTCGATTTTCAAAGTTTTGTTCACGTTTTCAAATTTTGTTCCGGAGTTTCAGAAAATTGTTTGCGTTTTCACTTTTTGGTCGGTTGTTTCCAAAAATGTTTCTGATTTCAAGAAAAATTCACATATTCAAAAAATGTTCACTTTTTAAAAAATTGTTCACGTTTTGAAATTTTGTTCGGGAGTTTAAAAAATGTTTGGTTTTTCAATTGTTTTTTATATTACAAAAAATGTTCCCGTATTCAAATTTTGTTCATAGATCCAAAAAATGTTCGTGCTTTTGAATTTGGTTCGGAGTTTCAAAAAATATTCCCGTTTTCAATATTTTTGTTAACAAATTACAAAAAATGTTCAGGCGGTTTGAAACATGTTCCCGTTTTAAATAAAATTTCGCAAATTCAAAAAAAAATGTGCATAGTTTCGTTTTTGAGTTTCAAAATTATTCAGTTTCAATTTTTTCTTCACAAACTTCAAAAAATGTTCGTGTGGTTCAAAACATGTTCCCGTTTTGAAAAATTGCTTGCAAATTTAAAAAATGTGCATATTTTTTTCAGGAGTTTCAAAATTGTTCTGTTTCAATGTTTTGTTCATAACTTTCAAAAAAATGTTCGGTCAGTTGAAAACATATTCCCGTTTTCAAGAATTGTTTGCAATTTTCAAAAATATGCATGTTTTCATTTATTCAGGTGTTTGAAATTGTTATATTTCAAAATTTTGTTCACCAATTTCAAAAAATGTTCTTGTTTTCACATTTTTTTAAATATGTTCATGTTTTCAAATTTTGTCTTGGAATTTCAAAAATTGTTCCATTAAAATAAAAATGTTCCCGATTTTCAAAAATATTTCACTTTTAAAATATTATTTTATTTGCATTTCATTTTCGAATCAGAATTACAAAACATCTTCACTCTTCCAAAAAAAATGCGGCATTTGAAAACTGCTCACAACTTTCGAAATATTTTCCAAATATCAACGCTGTTGTCTGTTCTTATATATATCTGCACCTATGTGTGCACTTCATGGTGTGTGGTGTAGTGGCTAATGGCTCGCGGTTTTAGTGTGTCGTGGTGGGATCGATTCCTGGTACTCGCTGTTTAGTTTCAGCTTTTTTGTCGCGCACGAAAGGAAGCTAAACAAAGAGCGGGTTGGTCGCTGTTTAGTTTCAGCTTTTTTGTCGCGCACGAAAGGAAGCTAAACAAAGAGCGGGTTGGTGGGCTAGCCCAGTCCGGCCAAGTCGTGCGTCAACCTTGTGCGAACACCCGACTATTCGACGCAAAATCTATCGCATAGGACGTCCCGCATGGAGGCAGACCAGACCACGTCCCCACCGACCAGACCACGTCCAGATATGTTTATATTTAAAAAAAAAGTTTAGAATTTTAAATTTTGTTTAAATATTCAAAAGAGTTCAGAATTTGGAAATTTCTTTAAATTTTTGAAAAATCTTATAATTTCAAAAATATTTAAATTTTCAATAAATGTTCAGAATTTAAATTTTTTTTAAAATCCATAAATGTTCGGAATTTCAAAAGAAAATCAAAATTTGATTGAATTTTGAAAAAAAAAATCAGAATTTCAAATTTTTATAAAATATTCAAATTTCCAAATTTTGTTTAAATTTTCAAAAAAGCTCAGAATTTCAAATATGTTTGAATTTTCAGAAAAAATCAGAATTTCAAAATATATTTTAATTTCCCAAAAATGTTTAGAATTTCAAATTTTGTTACATTTTCAAAATATGTTTAAATTTCTGTTGATATTTTTTCGGTTTTGTTCATCATTCAAAAAACTATATTCGGAATTCGAAATTGTTCAGCATGTCTAGAATGCAGGCTGCCAAATAAAATTTCAGCTAAACATGTCTCAACGCATACATCATTGCTAAACAATAACAACTGCATGGACTCGGCATGTCTACACTCAGCATGTATGAGAGGAGAACAACTAGACTGTCTACACTCAGCATGTATGAGAGGAGAACAACTAGACTAGGTCTATATTGGTACGGGAGTGCTTCTGGTCGTACGTCGTCATCTTTTTTTTACGGTAGTTTCTTTCGCACGTAGCTTATCATACGTTGACCCTCGCTTTCCGCTCGATCCGTTTCTGGTACGTCCCCTCCTTGCTATTGCCTCTGGCTGGGCCTTTCTGGCGCCCCAGGTGGGCCTAAGCGCGCACACAAATTAGCCCAATTAATCCAGCCCACCTATCCCCAATTTGAGGCAAAAATACTTGCTGGTGACAAGACTCGAACTCTGAACCTAACGCCCATCAAAAACAGCACGGCCAACCAAGCTAGCATGTGTTATTTGTAAAAGTACAAATCGATTCAGATAATAAATAGTCCCACCTCGTTTTTTTACATCCAAACTACTTAATTTATATACGTTTTTGAGTTCCCTAGGTGTCAGGAAGCCGTCTCGGAAATCATTACAGAAAAACAAGGAAGGAAAGAGAGGCTAATTAACTGGAAAGCGAGGCAACGAAATAAGGAAGGAATCCTGAGAGATATATTCTCAAATCTAAATTGAGAAGGACATGAGGTGACAAATCAAAGATGAATTAAGGAAGGAAATTGGGATCCTGAGCCATGCTGACGAATACACGATAAACAATTGTTCAACATATTTTCTTTTACAATCAGAATGATGAAGAGAAATGCATTCTTGTGTTTTTACACAAACACATTTAGGCAATAAATCCTGACAACACTACCATGCCAACACAAAATTAATAGTTACTTTGATGCAGTTGCCATATCATGTGACCAAATGAGAAGTCCACTTGCCTTATCTCATTCGCTTCTTGATTCCTTAAGATATCCACATTAGATTGCTATTTCTAAAAGATGTTTTATCCTGACAAAGAAGTAGAATATATTAGTCGGTGGTACAAGGTATACAACTGTTCAAAAATAATTTATGGTATATATACAACCGAGGGTTCGAGATGATGATAAAAGTATCAGGTACAAAAGTAAAAAGAACTGTCACATAACACAATGAAGATTAGGAGCTACCTATAGATATGATTTTCAATATCTATAGAGAACCATAGGATTCTGAATTTTGGCATCGGTGGATAGAATTCCACGCAAACTATAACACTGTTTGTTCTTAATAGCGGTATCAATCTGACCGTCAAACTGAACCGGATTAGTCAATGATCCACTGAGCAGGAGTTTACCCAGTTTCAAATAACATAATCTATGCTCCAGTTTTAATGTGAAAAGGGTACACATGTTAGCACACTTCATTCATCCAAGTACATTCAACATCTACCGAATTGTCATTGCATGAGAAATTCAGGTTTTTATCTGATGCATAGAACCTCATGTAGCCTGAATGGTACACTTCAGATGCATCCAACATCAAATGAAGTGTACTAAATGGATCTGGATCTACTATTCAGTTTCAATTCGGTTGTTGTTATTCATATTCAAACTGATGCATACAAGCTCATGTAGCCTGAAATTGTCAGCACGTGAGATTTCAAATAAAGTGTACCCTTCAGTTTTAATCCAAATAAACATCCAGACCCGAACTCTGAATAAAAATGCATAGAAGCTAATGTAGGAATTGCCAGCACGTAATTCCCCAATTCCTTCATCGAGACCCATTCAACATCAACCGAATTCAGGAACACATATTATATACACTCTGAACGAACACCACAAAAATCAAAGAAATTACAAACCACACAGTAATCGAGAACCCACCAAATTAGGGAAGCTCACTGGTGGTAGACTGCTTTGTATCCTCACTGCAACACCTCGTGCATCATACGGAAGGAGGTGGACCTGCGGCAGGATGTTGGTGAGAAGACCGGGGAGATGAGACGACGAGCAGGAGAGTCATCAGCGGCGCAGCGCAGCGTGGGTGCCGGGAGCAGCAAGCAACAAAGGCAAGCAGCAGCGACAAGCAAAGCAACCACCAGCAGCAAGCGGCAAAGCAAGCAGGCAGCAGCGGCAACAATAGCAAGCCAGCAACGAATAGCAGCAGCAAGCAGACAGAAGTGGGCAGAGGCGACTCCTCACCTTGTTGTTCGTTGCAGCCGAGTCGGACAGATCAGGGAGGCGAGAGGACGGACAACAGCGAGTTCCGGACAACGTCAATGGCGGTCAACGGTCGAGGAAGCTGTAGGAGGGACCCGTGGCTTCGAGTCCGTGGTCCAGACGCGGACTCCTTCATGGTCCCTGTAGCTGCTCGGGGAGGACGATGACTGTGGCGGGGTCGCAACGACGACCGACGGAACCAAGAAGGTGGCCTTGGTTCAAGAGGTTCCTGCACGCCGGCGCCCGGAATCACCATTAAAGGGACGGCAGGGGCAACAATGGAGCTAGGGAAATACACAGGAGCATGAACGCACGGGAGAAATGAGGTGGTTCACGGCGGCGCCTAGCGGACATGCATGTCGGAGCCGGAGGCGTGGACGTCGATCCGGACCGACGGCTGGCGGATCCTACCGGCCCCTGCAGCTGGCGTTGCAATGGCGAGCGGCGACATCCCCGGCAAGCTTGACGAGAAAGGGGATCCAGGGAGGGAGAAAAGGAGTGAGGAGTGAGGTAATGGAGTGGAGAAGGAGAAAGATGAAGGGACAACCGGGCAGGAGGTGGCGCGTGTGCCTTGGAGATGACGCTGCTGGACTGACCTAGGAGACCCACTGGTCAGTGGCAAAGGAGAGGTTGAAAGAAAATAAAAATAAACAAAATTAGCTGGTATATCTCTTCCTCCTCTACTCCTTCATAGGATCTCAGGATTAGCATAATCTAAATCTCTCGGTGCTAAAAAATACAAAATATATTGGAAAATTTCACAGATGTTACTACTTATATAATATAAATCTAAAAGTTTTTGGAGAGTATTTGATTGCCCTTTTTCAAATTCGAATTTAAATCTGCCCCAACTTTGGGTTTGAACTATAAGTAGGTGATATAAGATTCCAATGCTCATGGAATGTTTATGGATCTTGTAAATAACATATGACCTCCATTTATAAATTTTCATGAACTTTGAACAAGGGAATCATCACCAAACAAATATATTGCAGTTCTGGCATTTTCTTGAATTAGAACAAAAGCACTTGATTCAAATATCGTAACAAATATATTGTAGTTTAATTCTATGCATGGATGGCTCGATCTCACTGTCATCCAAATATCATCTTATTGGTGTTGTGTTCATATATTCAATAATGGCTTTAGTTTCAGTTAAAAACGTCAACTGGACTTCCATGATTGCAGTGTCGTATTATTCGGCAAAAAGTAGTATTGTCGCTTTTTAATATTTTCATTCACACCCATGGTCATATATGCTGCTTGGACAAAAAAATTGATCA
Source organism: Triticum aestivum (assembly GCF_018294505.1). Lineage (NCBI taxonomy): Eukaryota > Viridiplantae > Streptophyta > Magnoliopsida > Poales > Poaceae > Triticum > Triticum aestivum. The sequence continues at coordinate 694,130,729 of NC_057798.1, read as the reverse complement.
ACTCTGACCGTAGCTGGTAGGGGCACCAAATGGCGACTGCTCGCCCCGCCTCGGTGCCTCTCCCCTCCCAACCCCATGGGGAACCCTCCATTACGGTGCGCCACAGGAGGAAGGGATAGGCCCATCTCAACAGAGGAGGTAGACACGGCGTGGATAGCGGCACAGGGCGCTTCAACATGGGACACTTGAGAATGGGGAACGATAAGCAGGATGAGTTTGCGCGTCCTTATTTTATTAAAAGTTAACATCAAGTGCTTTGTTTGGACCAAGCCTAGATAGGTAAAAAAGAATAAACTCTTCCTAATTAAACAATCATCTGTAAAAATTTCCTAACAAAAAAGCTATAAAAGATATGTGTAAATTTTTTTAACACAATAAAAGAGAACTTCAAAAAGTTCACAGTTTTACATATGTTCACACTATCTTTGTTAGGAAATATGTTCGCATTTGTTTACAGAACTTAAAAATTCCCAAAAACAAGTTCCATTTTTTACCAAAACAAAGTCCATCTAAAAATGTACAACCAAAAACAAAACATTCTTTTCATCAAAAACACCTGTTCAAAAAATGTTCTTTTTTCCGTAAAAAAATGTTCTTTTCTAGAGGAATGTTCCAATTCTCATAAAAACATTAACTACTCTTAAAAAGTGTTCCAATTTTTATGAAAATGTTAACTTTTATTTAAAATAAGGAATTTTGGCGTTTAACCTTATTATGGATGTTTATTAAATTTGGATATGAAAACTGATGCACAATGGCACATGAAGCTGGTTGTGCCTTTTTTTTGCCCGGTGCAACGCACGGGCATTTGTACTAGGGAGTGTTTGGTTGCATTTTGCAACATTAGTTGCATTGCAAGTCCATCTCTAGCCAGCCTGGTTGCTGAAAAACAGTCTCAAATGCAGTAGATGCAACATGTTTGGTTGCCTGCATCGCATCGAGAGGCACTTACCCCCCTGCTGTTTAGTTGCCTGCATTTGTGCTTAGGGTGTGAGCAGATGCAAACTTCAGCTGTTTGGTTGCAAACAACGTTTGTGTTCTCCTCACCTCATTCAAATGTGGTGGCCTTACCACCACACGTGATCAGCACAACAGCAACAGCACAACAACAAGATCAAACATAGCAAACTGAACACAACAAGCAAGCAAATAACAGCAAACTACTTAACTAGATAGCATAAGTCTAGATTAAGAGCATGGGCATCCTCCTTCCCTGTTGTGCCAGGGTGCTGCTCCTGGCCAAAATATGAACAAGTTCCCAGCACAAGTCTCGATCGCCACACACCCTAAAAGTTCTCCACTAACACCTGACTTAACTTAACTACATAGCCTGCTCGATGCCACCAAGGCAGTTGTGCTTGCTGCAACGATACCTACACATCACCGACGAGTCGTGGTTGTAGATCTGAACCTTCAGTCCCAGGCCGGAGATGCAACACAACGACGAGGTCGCCGGGGACGATGCGGTGGCGGCGGCAGAAGTAGTTCCACCCCCGGCCAAGCACCATGTGGCCCTCGAAGTTCTAGACCTGCACCCAGAACACGCACCGCTTGTTGGCCAAGAGCCTGACCATGCGCGGGAGGCGCTTGATCACCAGCCATGTGTTCATCATCTCCACGAACTTGGGAGGGACGACGAGCATGGCGAGGTCCTCGTTGTCCTTGACCTGCTGGTAGAATCTCATCGGCTCCCTGGCTCCCTCCTCGTGGCCCTGCCTCGGAGATCATCCCCTTGAATGAGGCATGCTCATGAAGGCGATCCTGCCAGGCAGGTCCACCGTCCTAAGCCACCTGTTCGTGGGGATGAAATCCTCGACGCGCTCAGCTCCAGCCACGACCCGGGCTCCTCCACCTGCCACATCCCAGTCAGTCTTCAGTATCTTGTCAGGCAACATGACAAGTATTAGTATCAAACAAAGCAAGCAAGCAAATGCCAATGATTAGTGATGAATGCTAGAATGCCCAACAGCAAGTGCCACTGATCAGTGGCACTGATCAGTGGCACTTGGTGTTGGGCAAGAGCACTAATCGACTTGCTGTAGTGCAAATGGCACTGATCAATGACACTGATCAATGACACTGATCAATGACTTGCCCAATAACACAACCATGACACTGATCAGTGACTTGCCCAATAGCACAGCCATGACACTGATCAGTGACTTGCCCAATAGCAAGTGCCATTGATAAGTGCCATTTTGCCCAACAGCAAGTGTCATTGATAAGTGACATTCGCCCCTAGGCAAATGCCACTTATCAATGACACTTGTTGTTGGGCAAGTCACTGATCAGTGGCATCTTCTTTGCTGCAATAGGCACTGATCACTGCACTACCTAAACAAGGAAACATCCTAAAATAGCAACAACAAGTGTCAATTGTACCCATGTGCAGCCATGCAGAGTTGGGACCATCCTAAAATGGTCCTACTACATGCACGTATAACATCCACTCATGTCACAAACCCTAGCTTCAACATGCAACATGAAACAAGGACATGATCCTAACATGAACATGCCATCAGTCAACATGATGCTAGCATTCATCACTCAACATGAACATGATTCGAGCATGAACATAGCTACTAGCATGTAGCACAAATCTAGCATGTAGTAGTGAAAGTGCAACTATCCCTAGGTGGTTTTGGTAATTCCTAACAACATATAGCTCATTGAGCTAATGCTACTTCAAGTTAAATATTTTAGGAAAGCTCAATGATTGGCATGGCATGGATGAGAAAAGTGGACCCCTCAAAATACTAAGGATAAAAGGATTGGCTCAAGCTCAAAGCTCAAGACTCTACATTTTATATTTTAGTGATCCAAGATCACATTGAGTCTATAGGAAAAGCCAATACTATCAAGGTGGGATGAGGTGTTGCTTAATGAGATTATTGCTTCATAGTGCTTAGTGATATGCTCCAAAACCCTCAACCACTTTCCCACATCCACATATGACCTAAACCAAAAGTCAAACTCGGCCCTACCGATTCTTTCTATCCGACGCCACCGAGTTCAGATGTCATAGCCACTGCCACAAACCCTAGGCAAATCGGTCTCACCGATAGGGATCTCGGTCTCACCGAGATGGGATTGTAATCTCTCTGTTTCCTTCATAACGTTTTGGTACCACCGAGATGAGCGATCGGTCCCATAGAGATTGTAATGTAAACTCTCTGTTTCCCTTTCGTAACACTTCGGTCCCTCCGAAATGAGCGAACCGATCCCACAAAGTTTACCTGACCAACTCTCTGGTTAGCTTATTACCAAAATCGGTCCCACCGAGTTTGTGTAATCGGTCTCACCGAGATTACTTTATGCCCTAACCCTAGCCATATCGGTCCTACCGAGATGCATGTCGGTCCCACCGAAAATCCTAACGGTCACTAGATTTGCTGAATCGGTCTGACCGAGTTTCTCAATTCGGTCCCACCGAGATTGGCAAGTTGTGTGTAATGATTAGTTTTTGTGTGGAGGCTATATATACCCCTCCACCTCCTCTTCATTCGTGGAGAGAGCCATCAGAACGAACCTACACTTCTAGCATACATTTTCTGAGAAGAACCACCTACTCATGTGTTGAGGCCAAGATATTCCATTCCTACCATATGAATCTTGATCTCTAGTCTTCCCCAAGTTGCTTTCCACTCAGATCTTCTTTCCACCAAATCCAAATCCTGTGAGAGAGAGTTGAGTGTTGGGGAGACTATCATTTGAAGCACAAGAGCAAGGAGTTCGTCATCAACACACCATTTGTTACTTCTTGGAGAGTGGTGTCTCCTAGGTTGGCTAGGTGTCACTTGGGAGCCTCCGACAAGATTGTGGAGTTGAACCAAGGAGTTTGTAAGGGCAAGGAGATCGCCTACTTCGTGAAGATCTACGCTAGTGAGGCAAGTCCTTCGTGGGCGATGACCATGGTGGGATAGGCAAGGTTGCTTCTTCGTGGACCCTTCGTTGGTGGAGCCCTCTGTGGACTCACGCAACCATTACCCTTCGTGGGTTGAAGTCTCCATCAACGTGGATGTACGATAGCACCACCTATCGGAACCACGACAAAAACATCCGTGTCTCCAATTGCGTTTGAATTCTCCAAACTCTTCCCTTTACATTCTTGCAAGTTGCATGCTTTACTTTCCGCTGCTCATATACTCTTTGCATGCTTGCTTGAATTGTGTTAAGATTGCTTGACTTGTGCTAAGTTAGCTAAAATCTGCCAAAGACTAAAATTGGGAAAAGGATAAGTTTTATTTGGTCAAGTAGTCTAATCAGCCCCCCCTTCTAGACATACTTTTGATCCTACAAGTGGTATAAGAGCTTTGGTCTCCATTTTCTTTGATTTCCATAGCTTTTGGTAGTCATGGCCTTGGTTTCACAACCTAGGAGAGTATGGTGTCTAGCAAGGGAAATTATCACCGTAGAGGTCCTTACTTTGATGGTACTAATTTTGCTAGTTGGAAGCATAAGATGAAAATGCATATTCTTGGATATAACCCCGCCGTTTGGGCTATTATGTGTATTGGCTTGCAAGGTGAATTCTTTGATGGGAGAGAACCAAACCGTGAAGCTACCGCGGAAGAGTTGAAGATGCTGCAATACAAAGCTCAAGCTTGTGATATCCTCTTCAACGGATTGTGCCCCGAAGAATTCAACAAAATCAGCCGTCTTGAGAATGCAAAGGAAATTTGGGATACTTTGATTGATATGCATGAAGGTACCAACTCTGTCAAGGAACCCAAATTGGATGTGCTTCAAAGTCAACTTGACAAGTTAAAATGAAGGATGGTGAAGGTGTCGCTGAAATGTACTCTAGGCTTGCTCTTATCACAAATGAGATTGCCGGCTTAGGAAGTGAACAGATGACCGACAAATTCATCATCAAGAAGATCCTAAGAGCTTTGGACGGAAAATATGATACTGTGTGCACATTGATCCAAATGATGCCCAATTACGATCTCAAGCCAATGGAAGTCATTGGAAGAATTGTTGCTCATGAGATGTCACTCAAGGATAAGGAGGAACTTCACAACAAGTCAAGTGGTGCTTACAAAGCCTCATGTGAAGCCCCCACATCATCAAGTGAGAAACAAACCTTCAATGAAGAATTGAGCCTAATGGTGAAGAACTTCAACAAATTCTACAAGAGTAGAAGCAAAGAGAGAAGCTCCAAGTCAAAGTCCTACAATGACAAAAGATCTTCTAGTCGAGAGCGTAATTGCTATAATTGTGGAAGACCCGGACACTATTCCAATGAGTGTACGACACCCTACAAAAGAAGAGAAGGATCACCTAAGAGGAGAAGTAGAAGAGAAGAATCACCACCAAGAGAGAGGAGGAGTAGAGATGATCGTTATGAACGAAGAACATCCCGGAGAAGCAAGGATTCGGAAAGGAAGGACAAGTCATCAAGGAGCTACACAAAACGAAGACATCAAGCTCATGTTGGTGAATGGGTATCCGGCTCCGGCTCCGACTCTGACAATCACTCCGAGAGAAGCTATCACTCCGACTCCGAATATACTCAAGATGAAGGTGTTGTCGGTCTAGCACTTGTGTCAACCAACTCCTACGACATATTTGATTCACCAAATGAAGGACTTGGAAGATGCTTCATGGCTAAAGGCCCAAAGGTAACACACCCCGAGTATGTTGATTTCAATAGTGATGAAGATGAGTTGTTAGGTGATGATGATTTACTTGTTGACAACTCTAGTGATGAATACTATGATGAAACGTCAATTAATCATGCTAATCAAGATAAAACGAATGACGATGATAAGGAGAAGATTGAGCTCCTAACTAAAGAACTAAACACCCTTAAGTTAGCTCATGAAACTATCTTAGAAGATCATCGAGAACTTTTAAGGACTCAAGAGAAGTTACGCTTTGAAAAGCTCAACCTTGAGCAAGAGCATGAGTTCTTAAAGGCAATCAATGATGATCTTCGTAAGAAAAGTTCTTCTTACATTGCCAAGCGTTTACTTTTATCCACTTACATGCCTCAAGTCAAGTCTAGTAACAAGAACAAGAAGGATTCTTCCTCTAGTAGTAACAATAATCATGCTAAATACAATGTTGTTGCTTCTAGTAGTTCTCTTGATTCCACTAATGATTCTCTTAGCCAAGTTACACTTGAGCAAGAAAATAGCTTGTTGAAGGGAATTATAGAGAAAGGTGTTTACAAGAGCCTTGCCGGGAGTAAGCAATTCGAGGAAATTGTACGCAAGCAAGGAAGGCATTGGAAGAACCAAGGTGTTGGTTTCGAACGAAAGTTCAATGCCAATGGAGTTGAGTGGGAAGAAGATCAATACCCCAAGACAAAGTTTGTTCCTCAACAAGAGAAGTATGATCCTACTTCCTTCAAAGGGACACAAGCTCAAGATGATCTTCCTCCACAAGACCACAAGCAAAAAGGCAAGGATGAGCTTCAAGAGGAGATTGATGCATTTGAAGAAGCTCCTAAGGCCTTGGTCAAGTGGGTTCCCAAGACTACATCAAGCTCTACTTCATCAAGTACGACTATGACTCCAAGGATTCCCATCAACATGGTGTGGATCCCGAAGAAGAAGAACTAGAGAGTTCTCAAGGGTGACTCCGCCAACATATTTTCACTCATATCATTTTGGCAATAACAAGTGCAATCAACTTCCACATCTTGCACTAGTTCAAGGAGTCACAAACCCTCTTGTTGGTAAGATAAGGGACAAGGTAACCTAAAGCTTTCATAGACATCATCTTGTGTATGCATCACTCTATGTCTATGGATATCCTCGTTTGTTCCTTATGGGACTAACCCGTGTAGGTATTGAAAGTGCAACTCACTCCAAAGGATTGCTCCAAATGATCTACATCAACATTGAGCACCCACATCTTCAACACCTACATGAAGTCATCATCGACAAAACCCAAGGTTAGTTCATCCCTCTAAGGGGGGATCTCACATCTAGGGGGAGCTTTACTCTAAGAATTGAGTCAAAGCAACTCTAATGGTGTGAACACATCAATGCATTATGTAAAAGTGGTAACCCCACTTGAGCTTAAACGATGAGTATGACCTATGATGAAATGTTCTCATTTGAATCCTAAGTCAATATACTCATATATAGATGACCTAGTCATCGCCAATTGCTTGATAGATGCTAAAATTGGTTGTGCATGCTTTGCCACATATTTCATTTGCCATTTTATTGTGTGAGCATGTTGGTTGCATATTTTACTCATTCGAGGACATCCACTTGTTGTTTTGATTGATTGGTTTCTTTTTCTTTTGCCAAGTGGATGGACAAGAATGCCTAAGAACCTTCTCTAGCTATCTATGATTTTCTTGTCTCAAACTCTACTCATGCTACATCACAAAATTTGATCAAGTCAGATTCGAACCACTCTGTGTGAGGAGCACTCGGAGTCCCCGATTCGTCATAGACTTAAACTTCCAAAACTTATTTGTGCGTTTCAGTCTGACCGATTCTTCCATTTCGGTCATACCGAGATCACTAAGTCGATCTAGGTTTTCAATCTCGGTGCAACGATTTGAACTTTTCGGTCACACCGAGTTGCTGTAACTGCTAGCAGTTATGCATCTCGATGCCACCGTGTTGTTCCACTCGGTCACACCGACAGGGTCAGGCTATATATATCCACGGGCCAAATTTTGGAAATTTCTCCGAACTCTTCCGCCCGCGCTCAGCCTGCTCTGCCTCCCCTGGGTCTCCGGATCGTCCTTCGCGCCACCAGCTGCCTCCTGCCGCTGGTCTCCGCCGCCGTCAACGGAATTCGACTCCGCTGTTGCCGCCGTAGCGAGTCCATTGCCGAATTAGGGTATGGACTTGATCACTATGCTATCCCTATCTGATTCCTAGCACATTGTGTTCGCCATGAATCTTGCCACGAGTGAAACTATCTTATCTAGTCAAAACACTCCATAGATTAGGATTGGATTGAAAATTTAGGGTTAGGTTTCCGCCGAAACCATCTCAGACCAACCGAGCTGTAGAACTTTGTACCACCAATTCGACTAAGGCCATTGCACATGTAATTTGGTCTGACCGAGAATTGCAAATCGGTGTGACCGAGTTCAGGACTTTGTGAAACCCTAGCAGTCTTGGTGCCACCGAACCGTGACTCGGTCTGACCGAGTTCACTAGTTTAGGTTCCAAAAGCTGCTTCGATATCACCGAGTTTACAAATCAGTAGATTTGAAATGCTTTCTGTGGAAAAACTAAAACTAAGTTTTTGACTCATTCTTTTGCAAAAACCTCTGTATTTTGTGATGCTCATCCACTCTATCTCATCTATATCTATTCACAAGGTCTGCTGTCAGTGTTTGCAATATGTCTGATCAAAGTGACAGCCAGAACAGGGAAGAGGAGCAGGTTCACATGAGTGAGGGCACTAATCCCTCTAGCAGCTATGCTGATGGCAGCAGGAGCACCCCAAGGAACTTACCCAAAGCTGCCACCAGGGCCAGAAAGAAGAGAACTTTAGAATCTGAGGATGAAGACTATGTGGCTATTGAGGATGAGGCCACTTCCAAGAAGAAGGTGCTCAAGAAAGAATATGGTTCAGCTGCAGCCACTAAGCCTAGACAAAACAGGAAAATTCCAGCCAAAAGGACTCCTATGCTGAAGGTCAGAGGATCCACAAAAGAAACTGAGAAATCTGATCCCAAAGAGCCAGAAGTGACTGAGAAGAAGAGGAAGGAAAGGGTCAAGAAGACTATGGCCAGGGTTGTTGGAAAGCCTTCCATGATGGAAGAGGAAGAAGAAGAGGTTGCTGCACCAGCACCTAAAGCCCAGAAGCTTATGGGTGATGCCATTAGGTCAGGGGCTGCTTCATCAAAGCCCAAAGAAGCACCCAAGGCTGCTTCCAAGCCCAAGACTGCACCTAAGAGGAATACCAGGAACATATCAGCTGCTGAGAAGAACAAGGCCCCAGTGCCTCAAGCTATTGCTGAAGAGGAAGATGATGAAGAGCATGTCTTGAGAAAATTGAAGCCTAAAATTCCAGATCATAATGATGCTCATCCTGTAGCTGAGAACATGAAGCTGAGAAAGGATGCAGGCCTCAGACAGTGGAGGTTGACTGATCCTTATGCAGTCAGGAGGAGAACTGCTGTGGACTACATGTTCCATACAAAGGAACAACATGATTTCTATGAGAAAGTGCTGCTGGACAAGAAGCCAATAGTGTGTGACATGAGATGGGTGAACTGGAAATACATCAACGAGAATGAAGAACACTATCCTGGTGTGTATGACAGCTTTAGTGCTTGTGGAGTGGCAGACTTTGTTGGGCAGAAGCTCACAAAGTGGAATGATGAGCTAATAATGCAATTCTACTCCATAGCACACTTCTATCCAGATGGCAGGATAGTATGGATGTCTGAAGGTACTAGGTACCAATCATCAATTGAAGAATGGGCTAATCTGATCAATGCACCTAAGGAGAAAGAGGATGACTTGGATGTCTATGCCAAGAAGAAGATGGATCACAACACTATGGCACATATGTACAAGGAGATCCCAGATGCTACTGTTGAAACACACAAGTTTGGATCAGTACATTACCTTCTGTCAGGACTGCCAACCATCAACTGGATCCTCAGGCACACTCTTTTGCCCAAGTCAGGTGATCACAATATGATCATAGGCCATGCAATAAATCTGCTACACTTATTTGATGTGCCACAAAAGTTCAAGGTCATGAGTCTTATAGTTGAAACTATCAAGAGGACAGCTGTTGACCAAAAGAGAAGTTGTGGGTATGCCCCACAGATCCAGGAGCTGATTAACTCCAAGATGAGCACTAGCACATACTTGTTGGACAGGGATCACATGCCTATCTATCCAGATTTTGAGGACAACCAAGTGGTTATGGATGAAGATGAACCATCTTCTGTGCAAGCTCAAGCAAAGAAGGAGAAGGCAAGGACTGAGAAGGTTGCCAAGATGCCAACAATGGATGAGGCATCTGAGTACTTCCTGAAGAACAAGCAAGATCAGCTTGGCTACTTGATTGCATCCACTCTAAGGATTGAGAAGGGGTTGGCCACCCTAACTCAAAACCAGGAGAGCCTGGAGAGGATCATGGAGCAAAAGTTCTATGACTTGGATGTGAAGGTAACTGAGATCCAATCTGTTGTTGAGCAACTCTGGGATGATATGCAGGAGAGGAAGGGCAAGACAACCACTGATGCTTTTGCCAGAGTGCCTAGAGCTCAGAGATCAGATGCAGTGCTAGTGACAGACACAAGAGCAACTTCATTTGCACCAGCTACAGCCTCAGTGCAACCAGCTCCAGCACCTACTCCACCAGCTCCATCCATATCTACTGAAGTCTTCGTTCAAGGAGCCATCTCTACACCACCACCTGAAGACCAAGCCTGAGCGACGATTTAGTGCTATGCATTTTCTATGAACTTTTTGGTAACTTGTTGCCAAAGGGGGAGAAAAATGTATAGATCATAGGCTTCAAGAGAGAGTGTTGCTTTTTATTCTCTCTTGTTTTGGTGGTTGAACTTTGTTTGCTTTTGCTTGTTTGAGATACTTTATGTCTGTGTGATACTTGGATGATCATTTGTTTGACCATATGCCACATTAATGCCTGTTGGATGACATTATCCTTTTATCCCTATATGATATTCACTTTGCTTGGTGATGAGTGCATGTATTCAATTATTATCTTTTTGAGCGCTCCACCAAGATGTATGTGACATGGAAGAGTAACCCATGAGCCTAACTCTTTGTGCATTTGCAGTCCAAAGCAAATCTTAAACTATGCACAAATTTAGGTGGAGCTCTTGCTTATCACATACTTCTCAAAGCGACAATGTTTTTCACTCTTATTATCATTTGTCGAAGCTTTGATCTATATGTTGTCATCAGTTACCAAAAAGCGGGAGATTGAAAGTGCAACTATCCCTAGGTGGTTTTGGTAATTCCTAACAACATATAGCTCATTGAGCTAATGCTACTTCAAGTTAAATATTTCAGGAAAGCTCAATGATTGGCATGGCATGGATGAGAAAAGTGGACCCCTCAAAATACTAAGAATAAAAGGATTGGCTCAAGCTCAAAGCTCAAGACTCTACATTTTATATTTTAGTGATCCAAGATCACATTGAGTCTATAGGAAAAGCCAATACTATCAAGGAGGGATGAGGTGTTGCTTAATGAGATTCTTGCTTCATAGTGCTTAGTGATATGCTCCAAAACCCTCAACTACTTTCCCACATCCACATATGACCTAAACCAAAAGTCAAACTCGGCCCTACCAATTCTTTCTATCCGGTGCCACCGAGTTCAGATGTCATAGCCACTGCCACAAACCCTAGGCAAATCGGTCTCACCGATAGGGATCTCGGTCTCTCCATTATTGGATTGTAATCTCTCTGTTCCCCTTCGTAAAGTTTCGGTACCACCGAGATGAGCAATCGTCCCCACCGAGATTGCAATGTAAACTCTCTGTTTCCCTTTCATAACACTTCGGTCCCACCGAAATGAGCAAACCGGTCCCACCGAGTTTACCTGACCAACTCTCTGGTTAGCTTATTACCAAAATTGGTCCCACCGAGTTTGTGTAATGGTCTCACCGAGATTATGTTATGCCCTAACCCTAACCATATCGGTCCGATGCATGTCGGTCCCACCGAAAATCCTAACGGTCACTAGATTTGCTGAATCGGTCTGACCAAGTTTCTCAATTCGGTCCCACCGAGATTGGCAAGTTGTGTGTAACGGTTAGTTTTTGTGTGGAGGCTATATATACCCCTCCACCTCCTCTTCATTTGTGGAGAGAGCCATCAGAACGAACCTACACTTCCAGCATACATTTTTTGAGAGAGAACCACCTACTCATGTGTTGAGGCCAAGATATTCCATTCCTACCATATGAATCTTGATCTCTAGCCTTCCCCAAGTTGCTTTCCACTCAAATCTTCTTTCGACCAAATCCAAATCCTGTGAGAGAGAGTTGAGTGTTGGGGAGACTATCATTTGAAGCACAAGAGCAAGGAGTTCATCATCAACACACCATTTGTTACTTCTTGGAGAGTGGTGTCTCCTAGATTGGCTAGGTGTCACTTGGGAGCCTCTGACAAGATTGTGGAGTTGAACCAAGGAGTTTGTAAGGGCAAGGAGATCGCCTACTTCGTGAAGATCTACCGCTAGTGAGGCAAGTCCTTCGTGGGCGAAGGCCATGGTGGGATAGACAAGGTTGCTTCTCCGTGGACCCTTTGTGGGTGGAGCCCTTCGTGGACTCGCGCAACCGTTACCCTTCATGGGTTGAAGTCTCCATCAACATGGATGTACGATAGCACCACCTATCAGAACCACGACAAAAACATCCGTGTATCCAATTGCGTTTGAATTCTCCAAACCCTTCCCTTTACATTCTTGCAAGTTGCATGCTTTACTTTCCGCTGCTCATATACTCTTTGCATGCTTGCTTGAATTGTGTTAAGATTGCTTGACTTGTGCTAAGTTAGCTAAAATCTGCCAAAGACTAAAATTGGGAAAAGGATAAGTTTTATTTGGTCAAGTAGTCTAATCACCCCCCCCCCCTCTAGACATACTTTCGATCCTACAAGTAGGACTCGGACTAGCATGATTCTAGGATTCTAGCATGAACATGAATCTAGCATGTAACACGTCTACTAGCATTCTAGCATGAACACAAGCAATAGCACACGCACCGTACAAAACAAGAACAGATCAGTCCGATTGGATTAGATTGGGATCGCATCCAATCGGATCTGCTAGAATCCTATCAATCAGAGCACATGCCTAATACATTAACCGCTAATCTACATCTAGGAGCAAGATTGGAGGGGATTTGACTCACCAGAGCACGCGCAGCCGCGGCGAACCGAGGCCGAGGTGAAAACCCCGGCGGGAACGACAGAGGTGGCGGAGCAGAAGACAAGCCGGCCCCGGCGACGGCCTGTGGCATCGGCCCCATGCTCAACGCCATGCCGGAGGTCGAGAAGGACGGCCCGCCGACCGGAGAAAACCCTTGGACGGGGGTCAAGAAAACCCCCGAGACCAATGGTGTCCCGAGAAGGGGCGGCTCTGTCGACGGCGCTGGTGCCGAGCCCAGGACCATGATGTCCGGAATCGGCGGCGGAGCAGGAGCGGCCAGCACCGCATTGGCCGGCACTCGTGGAGGAGGCGGCCGGCAGCAGATGGGGGACGGTGCCCGCAGCGCTGATGCCAGGTCGCGGCCTGAGTTCTGGAGCCCGGCCAGCGAGTGCTCCTGGATGCTGGCTATGCGCTGGTTGACCGGGGTCAGAGGGCGGCGCGGCGGTGGGCGTGGTGGAGCCATCGGAGGAGAGGAGAGGGAGCGGCGGTGAGGGAGAGCGGGAGTGGTGGGAGTGGTGGGAACAGTGCGCGCGGGGCGGTGAAAGGAGAGTGGGGGGTGAGGGAGTCCTAGATTAGGGGGTATCCGGACAGCCGGACTGTGTACAACGTCCGGACTATTGAAGCGTGAAGATACAAGACTCAAGACTTCGGCCCGTGTCTGGATGGGACTCTCCTTTGCGTGGGAGGCAAGCTTGGTGATCCGGATATTGTGTTTCCTTCCTTGTAACCGACTCCATGTAAACCTAGCCCTCTCCAGTGTCTATATAAACCGGAGAGGTTGGTCCTTAGAAGGCCGATCACAATTATAATCATACCATCATAGGCTAGCTCTTAGGGTTTAGCCTCTACGATCTCGTGGTAGATCTACTCTTGTATTACCCATATCTTCAATATTAATCAAGCAGGAAGTAGGGTTTTACCTCCATTGAGAGGGCCCAAACCTGGGTAAACATCTGTGTCCCTTGCTTCCTGTTACCATCAGCCTAGACGCACAAATTGGGACCCCCTACCCGAGATCCGCCGGTTTTGACACCGACATTGGTGCTTTCATTGAGAGTTCCTCCGTGTCGTCGCTGCAGGGCTCGATGGCTCCTTCAATCATCGTCAACGACATGGTCCAGGGTGAGACTTTCCTCCCCGGACAGATTTTCGTGTTCGGCGGCGTCGCACTGTGGGCCAATTCGCTTGGCCATCTGGAGCAGATCGACAACTACACCCCTGGCCACCAGATCAGGTTCGGAAACCTAAACTACATGACTGACCTTCACGGAGACTTGATCTTCGACGGATTCGGGCCTGCGCCAGGAGCACCGGACAGTCACGTCGAGCATGGCCTTGACCTGCTGTCGGACAACACTCGGGATATTACCCCTGCAGTAGCCCCGGACTTAAATCCGGAGCAGGTTGCGTCACCTAAAGACGAGGTGTTAGACTCCGTCCCGCAGGCTGCACACTCATCGGCGGTGGAGCCGAACACGGGTCTCACCTCTATGGTGGCCTGTGACTTTGGACCCCCGGATTCGTATCCGGTTGTTGGTTCCAGTCCGTGCACTCTCGAGCCAACCGAGCCAGGTTGGGCTCCAATAATGGAGTTCACTGCTGCGGATATCTTCCAGCACTTGCCCTTCGGCGACATGCTGAACTCGTTAAAAACTCTCTCTTTGACAGAAAATTCTGGGCCGAACTATGTCGGGAGTGGGAAGCAGGCGACGAGGAAATTCGTTACCTACCACCCACCCACTTAATAGCCACGGTTGAGGATTTAACCGACATGCCTGACTTCGACTCCGAAGGCATCGACGGTATGGACGACGATGCAAGAGAAGATTTAGAATCTATGGGGTGCCGGACTTCCGCCTCGTCACACGACATATACATGGTGGATACGCCCAAGGAGAACGACGGCGACTGTTGGTGTCAAAACCGACGGATCTCGGGTAGGGGGTCCCGATCTGTGCGTCTAGGCGGATGGTAACAGGAGACGAGGGACACGATGTTTTTACCCAGGTTCGGGCCCTCTTGATGGAGGTAAAACCCTACATCTTGCTTGATTAATATTGATGATGTGGGTTACAAGAGTAGATCTACCACGAGATCAAGGAGGCTAAACCCTAGAAGCTAGCCTATGGTATGATTGTTGTTCGTCCTACAGACTAAAGCCATCCGGTTTATATAGACACCGGAGAGGGCTAGGGTTACACAGAGTCGGTTACAATGGTAGGAGATTTACATATTCGTATCGCCAAGCTTGCCTTCCACGCCAAGGAAAGTCCCATCCGGACACGGGACGAAGTCTTCAATCTTGTATCTTCATAGTCTTGGAGTCCGACCAATGATGATAGTTCGGCTATCCGGACACCCCCTAGTCCGGGACTCCCTCAGTAGCCCCCGAACCAGGCTTCAATAACAACGAATCCGGCGCGTATGTTGTCTTCGGCGTTTGCAAGGCGGGTTCTTCTTCACGCTCCATGTATTTGCCGGATAGTGTCCGGTGGCTTCATAAATGCTGCGCTCCTTGGCTTCCGCGTCCAATAATGGCCTTCTTCCACGCGTCGCACGAATGCGAAAAGCTAGGGTATTTTTATGTTTTACCCCCTAGTTGCGCAAATAAGCTGCCTATAAGAGAGGCGAGGATCCAGATCCAAATCACACCATCCTCCTTCCGCAAGTACTCATCGAGGCGCATCTGACACCAAACCCATTCCAACATGGACAGTCGACACGGCTCCTCTTCTCGCGCTCCCAGCCCTAAGCCAGGAGATTGGAGGAGATGCTCAGTCCCGTACAGCGAGTTAGTGACGCTCCAAGCAGAGGGATATCTTCCCCTGGCCTTCATGGTTCCGGTTCGAGCTGGACTGGCCACCTACAAAGGTGGGAAGCAGGCGGAGAGCGCCCCCAATCCCTCCAAAGGAGAGCGGGTGTGCTTCATCTCCTACTTAATAAGGGGACTCGGATTTCCTATACATCCGTTTCTCCGGGGGCTCCTGGAGTTCTACGGACTCCAGCTTCATCACCTTACACCTGCCTCCATTTTGCACATCGCGGGCTTCGTAGCTCTGTGTGAGCTGTTCTTGGGCATTGAGCCCCATTTTGCGCTGTGGAAGAGGCTGTTTTGCCTCGTACCCCGCTCTCACGAGGGGTCGATATATCAAGTGGGCGAAGCCGAAATATGGCGCATCGCTGGGACCGGATACCTGTCCGGGACCCCGAAGAAGGCGTCCGAAGACTGGCCTTCGGAGTGGTTTTATATGGAGGACGCTCCGCTGCCGGATCCAGTCCGGATTGGCCTTCCGGAGTTTAGCAACGCTCCTCTAAAGAAACGCCTAAGTTGGCGCCCAAGGAGCCCTCAACGAGAAGATGATAGGAGCGTCTATTACTTGATGGGCCGGATACGGCTGCTAGCCCATTCCGGATTAACCATGATCGGAGTCATGGCCACATGCATTATGCGTGGGGTGCAGCCGCTCCAATATAGGGGCTTCCCCATGTGGGACTTCAACGGAGACGATGACGCCACCCATCACGGCCGCAAGTGACCTGGCTCGGCCGACGATCTGGTGAAGATCCTGTCCGGCTTGTACAAGGGGGAGAAGGAGGACTTCCTCCGCACGAATCCTCTGAACGGATTTTCCATGAACAACCCTCGGAGCTGGGTAAGCGGTCGCATGCATATCTGATCCGTGCCTTTAAAGGCAGTTGTCTTATTGTATGATTTTGACACAGGAACTATGTTGGGATGTGGAGGGCATAAAAAGCCCGGCCCCACAACCCGAAGACCCAGAAAGGTCCCTTGATCCGGCCTCTGAAGAGGATCCGGACTTAGCGGTGGAACTGATCGACGGGGTGTACCACCAGCTCAGCATAGATAATGCTTTAGTCGCCATTATGGCTGACTACCCCGGTTTGTGTCTGGCCTCCCAGGTGACTACGACTGAGGTCTTGACACCATCATTTAATCCATGCTCAATTCTGACCATCCCATACTGATGGTGCATCGCAGGAGGTGCCTTTAAGGCGGGAAGCCGAACCCGCGGTGGCCGGCCAACAAGGGTCAGTCCGGCCCAGCAGGCGGAAGAGGAGTGTGACGCGAACTGAAACGTCGCCGCAACGGTACGGAGTACCGCTATTTCTAAGGGAAGGATTCCCCGGAGGTATATTAATGCTCATAACTTTTCCAGAAAGAGCGCTCGCCGGACAGTGTCCGGAGAGGTTGCCAATCAAGCCTCCGCCAGCCATGCTCCAACGCATGGCCCGGGAGGGGAGGCGAATACAAGGCATGAGTCGGAGGCTCCTCCGACGGAGGATGCCGACAGGCTGTCCGCCACCCGGTCTGAGATGGAGAGCGCCATGAATCACAGGCGTCGTCGGACAGTTCTTCGTGACGCGTGTTTCTCCCCGAAGGCGTTAAATGCCTTTGACGCGGGAAACACGCACCTCCGTGCCGCTCAAGATGGGTTAACCAGAGCCACGGAGCAGTATGTGAAAGACATACGTGTAAGTAATTTTAATAGTTATATATGCCAGTAGCCCCCGAGACTTAAAATAGTTAACTGATTTAAGGATCAATTTTTATGCAGGATCTTACGGAGAAGAATACCCATCTGTCTCAGGAACTCCAAGAGTGCAAGGCCCAACTTGAGGCCGCACTGGCCGCCACAGGGGGAGCCACAGAGACCCCCGCTGGTAAGACGTACTTTGAAAAGATAATTAATTAACAAAGTGCGTCGTGAATCTGACAATAATATTGTAGAGGGTGTCGGACTAGATCCGGACAAGCAACAGCTACTGCGTCAGCTAAAGGCCGGCGAGAGGGTGCTTATGAAGGTGCAGCAGGAGAGAAACAAGCTCCAAGATGCCCACACCCAACTAGGAGAAGAGCTGAAGGGTGCTCGGGCCCAGCTGTCTGGCTCCGTGAAGGAGAATCAGCGGCTTCGTCGTGGCATTTATAGTAAGTGCTTGAGCAAATTCCTTTGAAAAGAAGAATTCGGCGAGGAAGTCGATTGACAGAAATATGTCTTTAGGTGTGCTCACAGGTCGCCCTACGGAGGAAATGCCTGGGTCAACGGGTGACCAACTTCTCAAGCTGGTGCAATTGTTCGAACGTGTTCGGCAGGCGATGCGTGGCGTCGTTCAGGCTTTATGGCCATCCGTCTCCCTACCCGAGGGCCTTGGTGAGCTTGCTGAGAAGCTTTAGGGAGCACGGCGACGCCTCCGTTTGTGGAAGATATCAGCCTGCCGTCAGGGCGCCAGGGAGGCCTGGGCCATGGTGAAGACGCGATACCCAAAGGCTGACCCAAACCACATGTCCGAGGTCGGACCCGCGGGGCTTGATGGGAAGAAGATCCCTGTGAGCTTGATGTACGGCCAAGTAGAACTGGCCGCGAAATATTCCCAACAGGACTGTAAATTAGACAGTCTGTTAGATGGGATTGAGGAGGAGTACAATCAGTCGGTTTGATGATGTAATTTGAAATGACATGTAAGATGCCTTCTAGCCAGATTGTAGATCGTTTGTCTTTGCGGACCGTTTCGCTTCAACCTCGGGACCCAACAGTCCGGAGTGTGTCCGAATGCCCTTACGGTTATAAAAGAACTGGGGCATGCATGGAGACAAGGCGTCAGGGTCATAATTGCTTTATCAGCCAAGTGCCCAACTACTTATGTTATATTACATGGTTAGTAAGAAACATCTTCCAGGGAGAATAGTTCCGTTAAGGGTTCCTTTCCCTGGGAGGCATGCCCTAAGGTGCAATGCCGGACTGCGAAAATAGCAGAAAAAGCATCTGGGGGCAGATAAATAAGTAAGTAATAAATCGTCTTTCAAGTCACCGACCGAATATTCTCTTAAGAACGCTAGCTTTCGGCTTCACCCAATCTGAGGTACACATCCGGCTGACCCGGCAGTAACAATCGCAGAGGTGCTCCCTTTACCTCCTAGCCGAACAATCGGGAACGTAGGGGTAAGCACAGGAGCCAGGCAACCCAGCTTGGCCAAAACTTAAGTCATATCGATGCATATAATGGTGAATAAAAGGTACATGCGGAAGTATGACACATGTATTGGGCATGAAACCCATATAAATAAGCTTCTGTTAAAGAAGCCCCCAGGTATAACGAGTGCGAATAGCACATCGAGTGAGTGCGAACAAAACGCAGGTCAGCCCTCAAGAGGGTTGTGATGAAAAAAAAGGGGGGGAGAGAGAAGGGAAAACACAGACAGCAAAAAGGTATAAAAGGTGGACGGAGAACAGAGACGAACCCTGAGTCCGGCGCTTAGGCGTAAAATCTTCGGAGACGGGCTGCGTTCCATGGGTTTGCCTCGAGTCGGTTGTCAGATGCTTTGCGTAGACGGTATGCACCGCCGGTAAGGACTTGGTCGATGATGAAGGGACCTTCCCATTTGGGTGTAAGTTTGTCCTTTTTCTTGTCCGGCAGGCGTAGAACTAGCTCGCCAACATTGTAGGTTTTGGCCCGTACTTCTCTGCTTTGATATCTTTGAGCCTGCTGTTGATAGAATGCGGAATGGGATTTTGCCACGTCGTGCTCCTCCTCCAAGGCGTCCAAACTGTCCTGCCGATCTAACTCGGCTTCTCTTTCCTCGTACATGCGCACGCGAGGTGAGTCATGAATTATGTCGCAGGGCAAAACTGCCTCGGCGCCGTAGACCATAAAAAATGGTGTGAATCCGGTTGTGCGGTCTGGCGTGGTCCGCAGCCCCCAGAGTACGGAGTCGAGCTCCTCTACCCAGTGCGTGTTAGATTCCTTGAGGGACCGCACTAGTCTGGGTTTGATGCCGCTCATGATTAGACCATTTGCTCGCTCGACTTGACCGTTAGTTTGGGGGTGATAGACTGAAGCGTAATCGAGCTTGATGCCCATGTTTTTGCACTAGAGTTTAACCTCGTCGGCCGTGAAGTTCGTGCCGTTATCAGTGATGATGCTGTGGGGGACGCCAAAACGGTGTACTACCCCGGATATGAAGTCTATCACCGGTCCGGATTCTGCCGCTTTAACCGGCTTGGCCTCAATCCATTTGGTGAATTTGTCCACCATGACCAATAAGTATTTGTGCTTGTGGGTTCCCCCTTTAAGGGGTCCAACCATGTCAAGCCCCCAGACCGCGAACGGCCAGGTAATGGGTATAGTTTTGAGGGCGGTGGGTGGCATGTGGCTCTGATTAGCAAAGAGCTGGCAACCGACGCATCGTTGGACTAAGTCCTGAGCATCTGCCCGGGCTGTCGGCCAATAAAATCCTGTACGGAAGGCCTTGCCTACAAGGGCCCGGGCTGCAGCGTGGTGCCCGCCGAGTCCGGCGTGAATTTCAGCCAGGAGATTCCGCCCCTCCTCTTCGGAGATACACCTTTGAAGGACTCCGGTTGTGCTTTTCTTATAAAGTTCTCCCTCATGGACCTTGTAGGCTTTAGATCGCCGAACTATGCAGCGGGCCTCACTTTGGTCTTCGGGAAGTTCCTGCCGAATTAAGTAGGCTAGGAATGGTTCTGTCCACGGGGCAATTACTACCATTATTTCGTGAGCTAAAGGTGTTATTTCATTGGCTGAGCCGCCGATTGTGTCAGGATGGTCTGAGTTAGGTGATGCAGCTGGCTCCGAATTGTTATTTCCAGACTCCTCTTCCCATAACACGGATGGCTTAAAGAGCCGTTCCAGGAAGATGTTTGGAGGGACGGCGTCTCGTTTCGCGCCGATGCGCGCTAAAACGTCTGCTGCCTGGTTATTATCCGGGCTACATGGTGGAATTCGAGTCCTTCGAACCGAGCTGACATTTTTAGGACGGCGTTGCGGTAAGCTGCCATTTTTGGATCTTTGGCGTCAAAGTCTCCATTTACTTGGGATATTGCGAGGTTTGAATCCCCGCGCACCTCTAGGCGTTGAATGCCCATGGAGATTGCCATCCGGAGGCCATGCAGAAGGGCCTCGTATTCGGCTGCGTTGTTGGAGTCCATGTACATTATTTGAAGTACGTATTGGATTGTGTCTCCAGTTGGGGACGTCAGGACGACGCCAGCCCCCAAGCCAGCCAACATTTTGGATCCGTCGAAATGCATGATCCAATTGGAGTATGCGCCGTACTCTTTAGGGAGTTCGGCTTCGGTCCATTCGGCGATGAAGTCAGCCAGAACCTGCGACTTTATAGCTCGCCGTGGTTTATAGGTTATGTCAAATGGTAAGAGCTCAATAGCCCATTTTGCAATCCTGCCCGTTGCGTCGCGATTGTTTATAATATCGTTGAGAGGTACTTCGAAGGCCACTGTTATGGAACACTCTTGAAAGTAGTGTCGCAGCTTCCGGGATGCCATGAACACCGCATACGCTATCTTTTGATAATGTGGGTACCGGGACTTGCATGGAGTTAGAACGGTGGATACGTAGTACACTGGTTTTTGAAGAGGGAATCTGTGCCCTTCTGTCTCTCGCTCTATGACGAGTACCGCGCTGACAACTTGATGTGTTGCTGCAATATATAATAACATAGGTTCGCCCAGGTTGGGCGCGGCCAGGACCGCATTTGTTGCCAGTATGGCCTTTATTTCTTCGAGTCCGGCTGTGGCAGCATCCGTCCATTCGAAATGTTCGGTGCGCCGGAGGAGGCGGTAGAGGGGCAGAGCCTTTTCTCCCAAACGGGAGATGAAGCGACTTAAGGCCGCTACGCATCCAGTTAGTTTTTGTATTTGCTTGAGGTCCTTTGGAATATCCAATTGTGACAGAGCTCGGATTTTGGCCGGGTTTGCTTCAATTCCTCTACCGGATACGATGAAGCCCAAGAGCTTTCCGGCTGGTACGCCGAAGACGCATTTTTCCGGATTGAGCTTAATTTCATATGCTCGGAGGTTGTCGAATGTCACCCTCAAGTCTTCTACTAGAGTTTCGATGTGTTTGGTCTTGACGACCACATCGTCTATGTATGCCTCTACTGTTTTGCCTATCAGGGTAGCCAGACATGTTTGAATCATGCGCTGATATGTTGCGCCGGCGTTTTTGAGTCCGAAGGGCATTGCGTTGAAGCAGAATGGCCCATATGGAGTAATGAATGCCGTTGCGGCCTGGTCTTTCTCCGCCATCTTGATTTGATGGTATCCGGAGTATGCGTCGAGGAAGCACAATGAATCGTGTCCTGCGGTAGCATCGATGATTTGGTCGATGCGAGGGAGGGGGAAAGGGTCCTTTGGACAGGCCTTGTTAAGGTCTTTAAAATCGACGCAGAGGCGCCAGGATTTGTCCTTTTTTGGTACCATTACTAGATTGGCTAGCCAGTCCGGATGTTTTATATCTCTGATGAATCCGGCTTCTAAGAGTTTGGCTAGCTCCTCTCCCATTGCCTGTCTTTTGGGTTCGGAAAATCGCCGAAGAGCCTGTTTGACCGGCTTGAATCCTTTTAGGATGTTTAGGCTGTGCTCTGCCAGCCTTCGTGGGATTCCTGGCATATCTGAAGGGTGTCAGGCAAAAATGTCCTAGTTTTCCCGAAGGAATTCTCGTAGTGCGGCTTCAACATCAGGACTTAATTGTGCCCCAATGGAGGCCGTCTTTGTGGGGTCCGTTGGATGGACCTGAAATTTGACTATTTTGTCTGCTGGTTTAAAAGAGGTGGACTTGGACCTCTTATCGAGTATCACATCGTCCCTATCCACCGTGGAGCGCAACGTAGTTAGTTCCTCTGCCGCTAGGGCTTCGGACAATGCCTCTAGGGCCAGTGCGGCTGTCTTATTTTCAGCGCGGAGTGCTGTATCTGGATCACTGGCAAGAGTGATTATCCCATTGGTCCGGGCATTTTGAGCTTCATGTACTCGTAGTGGGGTATAGCTTGGAAGATTGTGAATGCCTCTCGCCCTAACAAAGCGTGATATCCGCTGCCGAATGGGGCCACTTGGAACGTGACCTCCTCGGACCTGTAATTGTCCGGTGAGCCGAACACTACATCTAGTGTGATTTTTCCTGTGCAGCGTACTTCTAGACTAGGGATTATCCCTCTGAAGGTTGTGCTACTTCGCTCGATGCGGCTCCAGTCAATATCCATTTTTTGAAGGGTTTCCTCGTAGATGAGGTTTAATCCGCTGCCGCCATCCATGAGTACCTTGGTAAGGCGAAAGCCGTCCACTATCGGACTGAGGACCAATGCTGCTGGTGCTCTAGCTGTTCGGAATTTAGGTTCGTTGCTGGCGTTGAAGGTGATAGCCGTGTCACTCCATGGATTTGCTGTTGCTACTTGGTAGACTTCGGCGAGGCCGCGGATTGTTCGTTTTCGCATGTTATTTGATGCGAAAGTCTCGAAGACTGTTAATACCATACCGGTACTGCTGGGCTATTTGCCCGGGGCTAAAAAGCCTTCGCCACTTTTGGCCACCTGCCGTAGTATCCAACATGCTCGAAGGTTGTGTGTTGGAGTGGCGCCCTCCGTACTGTGGATTTTGCAGGGTCCGTTGAGCCAGCCCTCCAGTACGGTTCCATGCCCTTTAGGGGGTTTTTGCTTTTTGGTTTTTAACCCAGGTGCTTGAGTATGGCGCACCCTTTTACTTCGGACTAGGGTTGTAGTCAAGGCCGGACTGTCCCAAAACCTAGTTTCGGTGTTCCTGGCACTCTCCACCGCACAGTATTTTTGTACGATGGTCGCTAGGTCGACGAAGCGTGTAACTTCGCGACGACTTATGGCGTTCATGATTCCCTTGTCCGTGCAATTGTTGCAGAAAATTGAAATCGCGCTTTCTTCGCAGCAGTCCTTTATCCTGTTCATAACCAGGAGGAATCTGGCCCAGTAATGATGTACTGTTTCATCGGGCTCTTGCCATATTCTAGATAGATCGCTTATGTTTGGGTGGGCGGGTGGAATCAAGTTCGGAACCCCGCCCGATCTGAGGCTCAAAGGCCGAGAAGCTTCCGGATTTGGAAGCTTGACTTGCTGGATGCTTTCTAACGAATCTAGTCCGATGCCTGACTCTAAGTTCAGTATTTGATTAGCGTCCGTCCCTCCGCGGGAATCCGGCTTGGAGGGATCGGGAATCCGGACATAGTTGGTTTTCAATATAGAAGAAGGGTTGCCGCATTGTTCCTCTACCACGACAACGTGGTGGGTAGCCTGAGGAGAGTTAATCTCTCTCAGATTGGTTTTAAGCCCAATCTGATCGTAGTCTGTAGCGACTCCCAGGGCGGCGATGCGATCCAAGAGCTCGTTTACAGAGGAGAGCTCAATTGGATCTAACCGCTCGGCGAATTCCGAGCTGACGTGAAGATCGCTTTTGATGACCTGAGAGGTCATCGTCGCAGCGGTGGCCGAACAGGCGGTCATAAGAAAACCACCTAGCCGGATAGTTTGGCCGGCGGCCAAAGCTCCCTTGACGACAGTGCCGTCTTTAAAGACGGGAAAAGGCATCCTTCCTGATCGCGACGGCACAGAGGAACTCTCAATGAAAGGACCAATGTCGATGTCAAAACCGGCAGATCTCGGGTAGGGGGTCCCGATCTGTGCGTCTAGGCGGATGGTAACAGGAGACGAGGGACACGATGTTTTTACCCAGGTTCGGGCCCTCTTGATGGAGGTAAAACCCTACATCCTGCTTGATTAATATTGATAATGTGGGTTACAAGAGTAGATCTACCACGAGATCAAGGAGGCTAAACCCTAGAAGCTAGCCTATGGTATGATTGTTGTTCGTCCTACGGACTAAAGCCATCCGGTTTATATAGACACCGGAGAGGGCTAGGGTTACACAGAGTCGGTTACAATGGTAGGAGATCTACATATCCGTATCGCCAAGCTTGCCTTCCACGCCAAGGAAAGTCCCATCCAGACACGGGACGAAGTCTTCAATCTTGTATCTTGATAGTCTTGGAGTCCGGCCGATGATGATAGTTCGGCTATTCGGACACCCCCTAGTCCGGGACTCCCTCAGCGACGATCCGGAAGATAAAACCCCCGGGCAAAAGCTAAAGCGACGGTGCAGACGCTGTTCCAAGTCCAGCGACAGTAAAAATAGCGGCAAGAGCGCCAGAAGGATCGATACTCCGGTCAACCCCGAAGGCAACAACGATCACACGGAACCAACGATGGAGCAGGACGAGCCAGGTCACGCCGAACACAGTTCGGAGCAAACGCCCGAGGACAATGATCCAGAGGGACGAGTTCATCAAACCGGCCGAGGACAAGAAGACAGTCCGGACGATGATGCATTCATCATTCCGGAAGAACGCGTGGAATGAGATAACCTCCACAGAAAGCTTATGGCCACAGCGAGAAGTCTGAAGAAGCAGAAGCAATGGCTTAAAGCCGCATAGGAAACGCTCAATCGCAGATGGAATAAAGTGCTAGACACTGAAGAAAGATATGGCGACAATCGCCATACAAAGAGCTATCCAAAACGCAAGCTACTGCCAGAATTCGACGACAAGGCCGTTCCACCAAAGAGTAACACGACCAGGAGGCCAGATGTACCACTTCATAACTGCAACAAAGCAGCTACCGACGCCGCGCATGATCTACGTGAGCACCTGGATAAGAAAGCTGGCGCAGCCAGGTCCATCTACGGATCTAAAGGACACACCCCGGCGAGGGATTATGGTCATCAAAACGATATGCCAATCAAATACCAGTTCGGAATAAACACCAGACACAGCAACAATCGACGACATGCCACAGCACGCCCAGATATAGAGGGGCTGCTCACCCCCTGTGCTTTACCGAAGAAGTACTGGACCATGAATTTCCACAGGGCTTTAAACCTGTGAACATAGAGGCATACGACGGAACGACAGACCCAGGGGTCTGGATCGAGGACTTTATCCTGCATATACATATGGCTCGTGGGGATGACCTCCACGCCATCAAATACCTTCCCCTCAAACTAAAGGGACCAGCTCGACACTGGTTGAAAAGCCTCCCCAAAAATTCAATTGGGAGTTGGGAGGAACTCGAGGATGCTTTCAGGGCCAATTTTCAAGGGACTTATGTCCGGCCTCCTGATGCTGGCGATTTAAGTCACATAATCCAACAGCCCGGAGAGTCCGCCCGCAAGCTTTGGAACAAATTCCTCACTAGAAAGAATCAAATTGTCAATTGTCCGGATGCCGAAGCCTTAGCGGCATTCAAACACAGCATCCGCGACGAGTGGCTCGCCAGACACCTCGGCCAAGAAAAGCCAAGGACAATGGCAGCCCTAACAAGTCTTATGACCCGCTTTTGCGCGGGTGAAGATAGCTAGCTAGCCTGTAAAGGCACCAGCGACCCCAGCACATCCGAAATAAGGGATGGCAACAGGAAGCCACGGCATAATAAAAACAAACGCCAAAACAAGGAAGAGAGCCTGGATAACACAATGGTTAATGCCGGATTCACGGGCTCTCGACCTAATCAGCAAAATAAGCCATCTAAAGGCAGTAAAGAGGGACCGTCCGGTCTAAACAGAGTCCTGGACAAACTATGCCAAATTCATGGCACCCCTCACAAACCTGCGAACCACACACACAGAGAGTGTTGGGTCTTCAAGCAGGCCGGCAAATTAAATGTCGAACACAAGGGAAGGGAAACACCAAGTGAAGACGAGGATGAACCTCGCCAGCCGAACACTGGGGGACAGAAAAAATTCCCGCCAGAGGTTAAAACAGTGAATATGATCCACGCGACTCGTACACTCATGAGAAGGCACAAATGCGCGCATAGAGACGTGCGCGATATAGAGCTCATCGTACCCACACCTAACTACTGGATGTCTTACCCGATCACCTTCGATCACTTGGACGACCGAACTAGTATTCGGCGCGAAGGATCAAAGGCCTTGGTGCTTGACCCAATAATCGGCGGATACCATCTCACCGACGTCCTCATGGACGGCGGCAACAGTCTCAATCTAACATATGAGGACACTGTCCGCAGGATGGGGATAGACCCATCCAGAATTAGTCAAATTAACACCACCTTTGAAGGGGTGATACCAGGCGTTGAAGCCTACAGCAGGGGCTCCGTCGTACTGGAGGTAACATTCGGCTCTCCAGGCAACTCCACAAGCGAAGAACTACTCTTCATCATCGCACCCTTCCAAAGCGACTATCATGCATTGCTTGGAAGAACGGCCTTCGCTCGCTTCAACGCATTGCCGCACTATGGCTACCTTACACTCAAGATGCCCGGTCCACGTGGCGTCATCACTATTAGCGGAATAACAGAGCGCTCCTCACGAGCAGAGGAACACGCGACGGCCCTGGCGGCCGGACTATAAGCGACCTCCAATATCAGAAAACATGACTGGTCATTAAGACCACAGACACGGTTAGACGAGTCCGGTAGCCCAGACAAGATTGAACCAGGGCACCGTATATGTAATCCCATAGAGGATACCAGGGGCTATAAATATTTAATAAAGAGCTCAACTTTATTAGCAGGCCAACATCTTACACTTTTATTATCCATCGCATACTTACATTGTACTCTCCTACGAGTTCTCTTTTTCACAGACAACGTTCGCGCGATACCCTTCCAGGATACGGCACAATGGAGACAAAGGCGCAGACGTGCAGCAGGGCCCCGCTCAACAGGTTTCTTTTTAGATTAAGCCCCTGTGTAAACCTTTTCTATTGCCTCTTGTTGTTTAACAATCCCATGGGTTCCATACCCACAGAGGATACTGTCGTTATTGGCATTTCACCATGATAGACTTATGCATGTACCTGGAAACACAGGGTTTATAATGAATGGGCATTCTTGAGCCCATCATCTGTTATAAAGTCCGAATACCTTCGGGAGTGTTCGGCGTCCCGAGTTTTGGCCTTATATGCATCAGCTCTGAATCATGCCTTTGGTCAAATGTTGGGTTTGCCCGGCTCTTGGGTTTGCCGCCTTACGTTCCATTATTATCGGCTAAGGTGGCCAAAGGAGAACTACTGCGATTGTGCCCTGGTTATTCCGAATGAGCACCTTAGTAGAGAAAGCCGAAAACTGGCTGTCATGATACAACGAGAGACTGATCAACCACTCGAAGACTCACCGGAATCTTTAGGATTCCTCCGCATTAACGAAGGGCCATTTCCCGGTCATGTACATACGCGCCCGTATTCGGATACACGCAAAGGTACCAGGGGCTACATAGTAGCCCCAACTTTAGACTCCCATGGCTAAGCGAAAGTGTTACAACTATATAGTCCAGTTGCCTAGTTCGACGTGCGATCACCTCCTTAATGGACCAAGACGTTGGATCAAGTGTGATTAAGCATATTTTTCGCGAACAACCCCGCATTGTATGCGTGGGGGCTGAAGCCAACGACTGCTAACTTTCGGATTACATATTTATATATATTTATATATAAACGGCCACACAGGGGACACAATCATATTTTCAGGCAAACAGTATAAATATAGCCTCATAATCAAAATAAACATTGTTTTCACAATGATTCGATTCATCACTCCAATAAGATATTCTTCGAGCACTGCGCCTCTATTAGGCGGGCACCTTCTGTGACCTGCGCCAAGTAGTGCTAGGCCGGATATTGGCCCCCCACCGGATCCTGGGTCGCTATAATGGTGGCCTCCATATCCGTCCAATAGGATTTAATGCGGGCAAGGGCCATCCGCGCACCCTCTATGCACGCCGACCTTCTCATGGAATCGATCCGAGGCACGGCCAAAAGGAACTGTTGCACCAAGCCAAAGTAACTGTCCGTCTTAGGCCCCTTCAGCCAAAGATGGTCTATTACAGACCGCATTGCAAGCCCGAACAGCCTGTGAAGCTCCGCTACAGCAGCCATCTTGTCACTTAATGGCAGCGGGCGAGTGGGAGCATTGAATTGCGACCAGAAAAGCTTCTCCACTTCCTTGTCACCCTGATCTTCGAAGAACTTGGCAGCGTCAGCTGTACTCTTCGCCAAATCCGCATACGCGTCCGCGGGACTCCAGCGTCCATCTAGGGGAGCGTACTTCGGATCGAAAAACTTCGTCCGCAGCAAGTAGGAGCCCCCGGCCTGTTGAAGCTCCTCCCGTGCACCCCTTAGCTCGGTCCACATATCCTTGGTGGCATTCAGTGCCTTGTTCAGATCGGCCGAACTATCCTTATGCTCCTTTTTAAGGAGCTCATACCGGTCAGCGGCATTTTTTAACTCCAAAGTCATTTCAGCTATCTTTTCCTCGCTTCGGCGATGAGCAGCCTGTTCGGCTCTCAATTCCTCGGCCGCCTTTAGGGCAGTCGCATTGCTCACTCGAGCTTGTTCCTTGGCTTGAGCTAGTTCCGCCCTCAGGGCCTCCATGGCAGCAGCACCATCTGCATTAATATTATGTCGCCTTCATATTTTCCTATACAAAGGAAGGTAGAGCACATACCTTGTGATTTATCCAGCCGCTCGTTCACCAGCGTGATATCGACATCAATCAATCCAATCTGCCTCGTTAGTTCGGCAACTTCAATGGACTGGTCAGCGGCCGGACCCACAGGTACCTACACGTATTTTCAGATCAATCATTGGTTTATGATCCCCCGTTTGCCGCCTAGGGCGGGCAACCAGAGTCTCAGGGGCTACTATCTATATGGAGCACACCTAGCGCGTGCCTCACAACCAAAGAAATAGTGTATTCTTCATTACATACCTCAAAGCCTCTGAGCAGGCTTGTAAATGCTTCATTCAAACTGCTTGTAGCGGATGAAATCTTCTTGAGCACCGCGCTCATTAATGAGTGGTGCTCCTCCGAGAGCGCAGCTCGCTCCAGTAGGCCTGTTAGTACGTCCGGCCGGACATTGAACTGTGTCGGACCCTCCTCATCGCCCCTCGTGGGAGCCAAATGCTCCGGGCTCAGGGTGGCTGACACATTGGCTTCCGGCTTCGGCAGATCCGGACTCCTCCGTGACGACACCTTGGTGTCGCCCGCTTCATGAGTCGGAGAGGTGGGAGGGGTATCGCTCTCCATCATCTCCGGAGGAAGATCCCCCGAAGACGAACTCTGTTAAGAAGAGCTGCTAGCCAGATTGCAAAAGACGAATTCTGGTTATTGAACTAGGAGAAACACAATACCTTCAAATTAATGATTGACTTACAGCTCGGTGGAGGGCTGACCCGTTGGTGGGCGTGACGCGGTGAGGGTGCCCATCGGGGCAGGGCCCCTGGGGATACCTTTTCCCCTGGTTCGGGCATCTCCGCCTCCAAGTCTTCGGAGGCGGCCCTATTCTTCCCGCGCGGGGAGGAGGCCTTAGCCTCCCTTTCCCGACTATCCTCCTTAGGGAGGTAACAATTCCCCCGGTTCGGATGCATAGTGTGTGGAGTTCGGTTTCTTCGTTCTCCCCCTTGTCTTTCCCTGAGGGCATTCTGCTGAGTACCTGGTCAAGCATCTTAGCCATGGTGGGACCAGGCGAGCCTTCGGGAAGTGGCGCCGGACACCTGATTCTCTCCGCCTTGCTAAGCCATTCCTGGCCACGGATGAATTTCAGAATAAACAATTGTGACAAATACAAAACAAGGTGTCTGGTATCAAGGTTACTTACTTGGGTATCTAGGCGATTGCAGCTTAGGCCCGCATCCTCGGTGGTGTCCGGACACTCTACTTTTGGTTCGAAGAATAATTTGCACATCCCTTCGAGCTTCAAGCCGAAGAAATGCTTGACAGTCCGCGGACCCTCCGGATTGAACCCCCACATCTGGAGAGGCCGGCGTTGGCATGGCAACATCCGCCGGATTAACATCACTTGCATTATGCTGACAAGGTTAATGTCCCTCTCAAGAAGCTCTCGGATGCAATTTTGCAGTACTGGTACATCACCAGCGGGCCCCAATTCCGTCCTACGTCGGTCCAAGACGCTAACTGTGACGGAGGGCCCGAGCAGAACTCGGGGGCAGCTACCCACTTTGTGCCCCTGGGAGCCGTAACATAAAACCACCTCCGCTGCCATACATCGGATACTTCTGGGAAAGAACCCTCTGGCCATGGGGCATCAGCGTTCCTGCTTATTATGGCACCTCTGCACTCCACATGTCGCCCCTTGATCATCTTCGGCTTCACATTAAAGGTCTTGAGCCATAAGCCGAAGTGTGGGGTGATGTGAAGAAAAGCCTCGCACACGATAATGAACGACGAGATATGGAGGATAGCGTCTGGAGCCAGATCATGAAAATCCAACCCATAGTAGAACATGAGCCCCCTCACAAAGGGGTCGAGGGTGAAGCCCAAGCCGCGGAGGAAGTGAGGGACAAACACGATGCACTCATTGGGCTCCGGTGTAGGGATGACCTGCCCTGGAGCAGGAAGCCTGTGCTGGATGTCGACGGTCAGGTATCTGACCTCCCTAAGCTTCGCAATGTCTTCATTTTGAATCGAGGAGGCCACCCACCGGCCTTGAGGGTCAGATCTGGACATATTGGAGGATCTGGGGTGTTGGACCTTAGGTTTCGGGTGTTAGAACTCGAGGTGCGAGAAGGCGCGAGGAAGGTGGAAAAGAGGCATAGGCCTCGACCCCTTTATAAAGGGGGTGAATATCAAGAGTCCTCGGTGTGACCGTTTGAGGCTTATCTAAAAAACACACGGAGTTATACCAACGGCCGTCGTGGGGTCATGCACGCCCATATTAATGGGAAATCCCGTAATAAGAGGAACACGATCTCTGCCTCGACGGGACGTGCCAATAAAACCGCCTCGCAACACGAGTCGAGGTGGGGCAAGAAACGCCGGTTCGCATTGGACCAGGCCACGATGCAAGGGCACGATGTAGGAAGATTGCCAGCGGATCAGATTTATGCTATGTTCCCTACAATGGTATGTGAAGATCATCTTGCAGATCTGGACACGGTTTGAGTGTTCGATAATTACTTTGGAGTATTCGGAGAAGGAACCCGCCTTGCAATGCCGAAGACAAGACTGCGCGCCGGACTCATCGTCATTGAAGCCTGATTCAGGGGCTACTGAGGGAGTCCTGGATTAGGGGGTATCCGGACAGCCGGACTGTGTACAACGTCCGGACTATTGAAGCGGGAAGATACAAGACTCAAGACTTTGGCCCGTGTCCGGATGGGACTCTCCTTTGCGTGGGAGGTAAGCTTGGCGATCCGGATATTGTGTTTCCTTCCTTGTAACCGACTCCATATAAACCCTAGCCCTCTCCGGTGTCTATATAAACCGGAGAGGTTGGTCCTTAGAAGGCCGATCACAATTATAATCATACCATCATAGGCTAGCTCTTAGGGTTTAGCTTTTACGATCTCGTGGTAGATCTACTCTTGTACTACCCATATCTTCAATATTAATCAAGCAGGAAGTAAGGTTTTACCTCCATCGAGAGGGCCCGAACCTGGGTAAACATCTGTGTCCCTTGCTTCCTGTTACCATCAGCCTAGATGCACAGATCGGGACACCCTACCCGAGATCCGCCGGTTTTGACACCGACGAGGGGCAGTTATGAGGCGTCTCGTCTGTCTCCCCGCTGCCCGAGGCGTCCAACCCCCTCACACGTGTGGCCGCGCCGAGCCAGGCTCGCGAGAAACTACCGATTCGGCAGTTCCCGCCAGGCCAGGCTGGGGCCTGCTTTAAGGTCCGTGCGGGCTGCAAACCACATGCAGCCCAGACAACTAAACAGGCTACGCACATCCCGCGCGGATCTGATTGGGCTGCATGCGGGCAACCAAACACGCCCCTAGTGATCTCTAACGCAGCCTGCCAAACGCATCCAAAGCTGACCTCGAGAGCCGAGCAGAGCACAGAACGGCGCCATGGCCACAGCGCGCAGGACCCTTCCAGGCAGGCAGCCGAGCCACGGAAGCCACCAGCCGTCGCCACCGGGAGGAGCTCCGCTGCGCCGCCGTGGCCCACCAGACCGCGGCGCCTAGGCCTATCGAAGCCGGCCCGCACCAGCTCCCATGCGCGAGAGGGCGAGAAGTCCCGCCGCCGCCTGCGCCGGGCAGGCTTCGCCTGGTCGCGCCCCGTGGCGGCGGCGGGGGAGGAGAGAAGGCGGGAAGGGGGTTTGCTCGGCTGCGGGGGCGACGCGGGAGGGGAGAGGGAGGGTGGTTGTGTTGTTCCACTTGTCTTTTCAGCTATTCCTCTCTGTTACATACTGGACAGCTCCTATATCCGGTGGCTCGCCGCCGCCCGGCTGCCTCACGTTCCGGCCGGCGAGGTTAGCCCACGCGATGCCAGTGCGTTCCGGGAACGGAACGCCTCGGGGGCGGGCTAGGCCAGGTCCGCGCCCTCCTCCCGTGCATCTACACGCTGCAGCAGGAGCAGCAGCAGGGCGCCGCAGGAGAACCTCCCCCCGCCTCCTGCGAAGCGCCGGGCGGCTATGAGGAAGCGCTGCGGCCAGATCCTTGCCGCAGAAGGACATTGCCGAGGTCGACGATGGCTCTGGCCCTCTGAGGCTGCGAATGGTGATGTTCCTACATGTGTTGTTCTCGTTTTCAGTTAGTGCATATGCAAATTGGACTCTCAGTTGTTCTGTTTTGTTTTGTCTTGTTATTTACAGGAGAGCGAAAATCCTGAGAAGACAAATATAGTGGGGGCTGAGCAGGTGGATGAGTATGTAGATATTGAGGATGAGACCGCTGACTTACCAATCAGTGGAGGCCGAGAATGGTGCTGAGGATACGGGTGTCTCTGGTGTTCTTCTTCATGCTCAGTGATACTGTGGAAGCGGCTGTTTCTTCTTATCCTTTTTGAGAAACACCGTTTATTCTTCATCCAGTGGTACTGTCGAACTCACTATATATTCTCCTCTTCTCCAGAAACATTGTTTATTGTTCGTGAATTAAACTTCCTAAAATGTTTCCCGTTTGACACCGTTTACAGGTTCAGGGTCAGGGAGCTCAGGGGACAGCACCTCAGAAGCTGGCAATGCTCGTTCTCTAGTGTAGAGGAGGTCGTTCTAACAGTAGGATTTGAGTAGGTGGATGATGTGATTACTTATTTCTGGGATGTGCATGTCGGTTTAGATTTAGTTAAGCTAGTTCCTAGTGGATGGCTGGTTTTGTGGGTAATCTCATAGCTCAGCTCGACTATGTCTATAGAAGTGAAAAGTGGAGGGTACTGAGTCATGTTGTAGTTCATCTGGCCTTCTGATCTGAAGGTGGCTTTTGTATTGATGTGTTTTCTCTAGCACATCTGTTGTGTACTTCATGCTTATGGGCGACATAACTATCGCATCAGAGTAAGAAAATGTTGAAATCATCGTTTTCATCTTTGTCTGGTGACTTATATTGATATGAGAATGGTTTAATCTTTCTCAGAGGTATATAAATGATAAAAAAAAATTAGTAGCCATGCAAACATGAGTTGATTGGGACTCTTTTGTCCTGGTGACGCTGCTCGCCTTTTCTGAAATTATACCCTTGATTTCAGTTAGAGTATGTATTATTTTTAACTGGCTTGTTATTACTGGGTAAGAGAACTTCCTGTTGCTGTAAGCTTTTCCCAACATCTAACTGGAGTGCCAGTAAAACGTGTTTTGTGTGCTGGTGCAAATTTCTGAGTTGAGTTACTCAGCTTGTGTTTGCCAGTGCGGCAAATTTGCCCCTTGTGAATGTTCTTCTTTTCTTTGCAGGGATTGATATGGTTCATCAAGTGCTTACATGGTCGAAATGTTCAATAAGGCGCTCAAAAAGAACTGACGAGCTGCGATGATGAATGGGGACATTGCTGAGGTCAACGATGCTGTTGGAGCTGAAGCTGTGAATGGTGCTGTGCCTACATTGGTTGACAATGCTGACGTGGTAATGGCAGTAGATGAAACAACATGTGTTCTTCTTGTTTGCAGTTGGTGGGTATGCAAATTGGATTCTCACGGCTGTTGTTTGTTTTATTATTTACAGGAGAGCGAGAATCCTGAGTACACTGTAGTATCTGAGCAGGTAGATGAGTATGTAGATATAGATGATGAGATGCCAACCGCAACTTATCAATCAGTGGAGATCGAGAAGGGTGCCGAGGCCATGAGTGTCTCTGGTGGTTCGGGTAGTGGTTCTTCATCATCCAGTGGTAGTGCCAAACCCACTGTTTATTCTTTCCCTTTTTGAGAAACATCGTTTAATCTTCATGAATTAAACTTCGTACAATGTTTCGCATTTGACTCTGTTTACAGGATCAGGGTCAGGGAGCTCAGGGGACAGCACCTCAGAAGCTGGCAATGCTCTGAGGTTGCGAATGGTGCTGTTCCTACATGTGTTGTTCTCGTTTTCAGTTAGTGCATATGCAAATTGGACTCTCAGTTGTTCTGTTTTGTTTTGCTATTTGCAGGTTACAGGAGAGTGCGAATCCTGAGAAGACGAATGTAGTGGGGGCTGAGCAGGTGGATGAGACCGCTGACTTACCAATCAGTGGAGGCCGAGAATGGTGCTGAGGATACGAGTGTCTCTGGTGGTTCTTCTTGATGCTCGGTGATACTGTCGAAGCGACTGTTTCTTCTTTTCCTTCTTGAGAAACACAGTTTATTCCTCATCCAGTGGTACTTTCGAACTCACTATATATTCTTCCCCTTTTCCAGAAACATCATTTATTCTTCGTTAATTAAACTTCCTACAATGTTTCCCATTCGACTTTCTTTACAGGTTCAGGGTCAGGGAGCTCAGGGGACAGCACCTCAGAAGATGACAATGCTCGTTCTCTGGTTTAGAGGAGGTTGTTCTAACAGTAGGATTTGAGTAGGTGGATGATGTGAGTACTTATTTCTAGGATGTCCATGTCGGTTTGGATTTAGTTCACTTAGTTCCTAGTGGACGGCTGGCTTTGTGGGTAATCTGCTAGCTCAGCTCGATTATGTCTATATAAGTGAAAAGTGGTGGTAGTTCATCTGGCCTTCTGATCTGAAGGTGGCTTTTGTATTGATGTGTTTTGTCTAGCACATCTACTCTGTACGGTAATTTTATATATGCTTATGGGCGATGTAACTATGGCACCGGGAGTAAGAAAAGATTGAAATCATGGCTATCATCTTTGTCTTGTGATGTACGTATATGGGATATGATTATGGCATATGCATGATATAATGTCAGTAGCCATGCAAGGGTGAGTTGATCAGTTGAATGTGAATTTCCATCCCTAGTAGCAGTATAGGGTACCGTAAAAACCACTTTGTAAGATTATACCCACCTTTGATTTCAGAAGTGTCTAACTATATTATTATGAGATACGTCAAGCTTAAACTGGCCTGTTACTATCCTGGAACTTGATAATTTCCTGTTTTTGTAGGTTTTTTCTTGATTATAACTGTTGGAATGTCAGTACCTGGTGCAGCCGTGCAGGTGAGCTTCTTTTGGAAAAATGGTGCAGCCTAGCTGTTGCAATTTCCAGGAAATTAGATTGTTTATGTTTCTCAATGTAACACATTTTGTCCTTGCTAATGTTGAGCAATTGCTTAATGGTCGAAATGATTGATGCAGTTTCAACGCTGGTGTGAGATGAGGTGATAAGTTTGGTCTCCATGAATTGAAGCGATGAGTTGATGCTTCTTCTTCTCTGATCTAATCGTTCACTCGGGTAACTAATCCTGGGCTTATATTTGATAACAAATTTATTTGCGTCGCACATTCATGACCTCAGCTCCAGCAAGCTTCAGGCTATGCTTGAAGGAAACAAGCACCACAAGTCCGCAAAGCAAACAACCACTGACGCAGTGATTCCAGACCAGGAGCAAATTGTGTGAAGATACAAGAACAGTTTGATAGTTGAAGTATCACAAAGGCAAAAAAACAAAAGCGAAGAAATTAACTCGTTATTTTTTTTCAAAACGGAGGCAAAGATTGCCTCATCTATTAATTAAGCAGAGGAGAATTGCCCAGTTAATTACAGAAAACCGGGCAAAAACCGGAACAACAAGGGCCAAGCCCACTCCCATAGACTGAAACACACAGGGCAAAGCCCACCCTAATCGACGACAAGTCGACATGCGGCCAGACAACGCAGCTCCGACTCTGACAAGAACTCAGAAGAACAAAACCAGGCACGGCTGGCGCCACGGAAAATCGCCGAACGGGCCACCTACAGCCAGTCATCGTACACCACAGGGCTCCGCCGCCGCAGCTTCGACTCCACAGCAACAAGCAAACCGAGGTAAAACCGTGGACACGCCGAAGAAGAGCCGACTACCGCAACCATTGCCGCGTCGCCGACATCGCTCCCACCATCATCGTTGCCACAAAAGTCTGGTCGCCACAGTGATTCTCTCGGGGCCGCCGCCCCGACATCCACCGCTCCGTCGCGCCCAGTGCAATCAACCAACACCGCCTTCCGGG
This sequence comes from Triticum aestivum, assembly GCF_018294505.1. Classification (NCBI taxonomy): domain Eukaryota; kingdom Viridiplantae; phylum Streptophyta; class Magnoliopsida; order Poales; family Poaceae; genus Triticum; species Triticum aestivum. The sequence continues at coordinate 694,093,689 of NC_057798.1, read as the reverse complement.
GCCGCCGCCCCGACATACCACCGCTCCCCTCGAGCAGCAACGCCGCACAACCCAGCTGCCTGCAGCCCACGCTGCTCAGGGCAACCGCTCGCAGACCACAAACGTCGCACCACATCCGGGGCCGCCGCCCCGACATAAAGTCAGACCGCCCCCTCTGGGACGCATCGACCGAGCCGACACCCCTACCGCCCAAGCGGGACAAGGATGCCACCCAACCAATGTCGAGATAGAACCCCATCTCATAGAGTTGCCACTCACATTGTTCCCGAGATCGCCATTTCGACGCACAATCAGAAACCATCCGGAGCCACCGCCTCGACGTCCACCTCTGACGACGCACCCAGCCGCTGCCACACCGAATCCGACCTAGGCCGGCCAGATCCGGCCGCCACGCGCCTACCGCCGCCCCTCAGCCGCGTCCCACCGCCCGCGCCGGAGCAAGGGAGCAACATCGAGGGCCGACTCCGTCGGACACCCGGAGCAGCCTCCGCGACGCTAGTCGCCGCCGAATCGCTCCGGAGCGGCCGGGATCCGCACGCCGCGCCACCCAGCGAGGTGCCCCGCCGCCACCCTCCCTGGAGCCTGCCCGGGCTTTGCCGGCGGGCTCCTCAGGCGGCGGCGAGACAAGGGGAGGGGGTGAGGGGAGAGGTGGCGGCGCTGGTGGGGCTCCCCCGAGTCGCCAGAGCAGAGGCGACGCGGAGGTCGCTGTACTGGCAGAACGCCTTTCCGACAAGTGTGCTTTGACATAAATTAACTCGTTATGATGTACCAAGATAGATAGCACACACACGCACACATGTCGTCATGTCTGCATCACACATATCAGAATATCAGAACAAAGGAAACTACTCCGTAGTAATCAGCGACGGCACCACCAGGTTGCTGACTTCTAACTGATAAGAACATTTATGTAATTAAGAGTACACCCAACACATTCTTATCGTATAAGACGAGTGCTAGAATGCTGATCTCTAAAGTTCATTATTGTAGCTGCAGAGCACATGTGGATGGTGTAGCAATGAAATTCTGGACAAACAACATAACGAATCTTCCCGTTTATCCAATGTTTCTGAAACGGAGACAAAAACTTTGCCTCATCTCATTAATTAAGAATAGTTTTGAAATACATGACCGACCGTCTATGGACGGTCCCAATTCGGTAGCCTACTCTCGCGGCGTAAGAGAACTCAAATGCTTGGCCCCCGCCAACCCCCCAAGCCTGGCTTCGCTCTTAATTCTAGATGTGATTACATATGGCATGGAGGACACATTCCTAAACACTCTCGCGTCCGTCCGTTCCAAATCTCTCATGAAACCAATATGACGACAAATGTGAGGCCCTTTCTCACATTGGCATTGACACCCACCATGTGGTGCCACCAGTCCTTGACGTTGTCGAAGCTACTCCAGTCGGCGATGTCCACATTGGTCAAGCCCATCCAAGTCTTGATCTCCGCCCAAATGCGCTTCGTGTATCGACACCGGAAGATGATGTGTGCCGTCGTCTCTGGCTCCCTCTTGCATAATTGGCATAGGTCACAGTTTGGCCATCCTCTCCGTTGAAGCCTGTCCGCCGTCCAAACACGGTCCTAAATGATAAGCCAAGCAGAGAATTTGTGCTTTGGCGGCGCCCAATTGTTCCACACAGCCGGCTTCATTTGTGATGTAGTGGAGTCCCCAAGTTGAGCGTTGTAAGCCGAGGATGCCGAGTATTCACCGGAAGGCGAAGACTTCCAACTGATCTCATCGTCCACATCCTCATCGAGAAAGACCTCCTGTAATCTGACCCAAAGCTCATAGTATTCAAGGAAGTGTTGAACCGTGAGCCCAGAATTCATGTTGATGTTGGCAATCCACCTGTTGAGATCCAAAGCCTTATGAACAGTGTCCTTCTCATGTTTGGAAATTGCAAAAATGGAGGGAGCGATGTCGTTTGGCTTACGACCCCCAAGACAAGGGGAATGCCAGAAAGAGGCCTTTTGCCCGTTACCAACGGTGATGGCAGTGCAGTCATAAAAAAGCGTCATGTCCTCTTCATCGCACGGATGCCCCAATTCAACCCAAGCTCTATCCGGGTCCTTCCAAACCAACCAAGGCCATCTGAGCCGCAAGGCACGAGTGAATTTGTCCATGTCCAGGATGACAAGGCCTCCCATATCCTTGGGTGTACAAACCTTTTCCCATTTTATCTTGCATTTTCCCCCGGAAACCTTGTCTGTGCCTCCCCATAGGAAAGCCCGTTGCAGCTTGATAATGGAAGTCATTGTTCCTTTTGGCACCACAAGCGAAGTGAGGTGGTGGATGGCCTGTGAAGTGATAACCGACTTGACCCAAGTGGTCCTCCCAGCCATCATAATGTACCTTCCCTGGCCAGCCATGATCTTTCCAGCAATCTTATTGAGTAAATGTTGAAAGTCCACAGCCCGCAAGCGATGAATGGATAGCGGACGGCCAAGGTACCGCAAGGGGAATTGAGCTCGGACTGCTGGGAAGGCACCCAAAATCATGTCAAGGTCAACATTGGAGCATCTAATAGGGGCCACCAAGCTCTTTTGAATGTTTGTAACTAGGCCGGTGATGTTGCCAAAGCTTTGAAGTATGGTGGCAAGCATGTCCACATCCTCCTTGATAGGCGCCAAGAAAATTGCAGCGTCGTCCGCATATAGAGAGGTGCGTAGACAAGCACCACGGCCTCGTAATCTATGCAGGTCTCCATTTTCCGTTGCCACGTCCAAGATTTTCTGTAGGGGGTCCATAGCAAGGACAAACAGAAGGGGCGACAACGATGTGGTTCTCTCTTTTCTAGTACTAGTAATCATCTTTTTGAGTTGACAAAACGATATGAATAACAAACAGCACAACATGCCGGAGTACATGATATATGTTTTGCAGCTTGAGTGCGTGCAGAGACAGCTCGTTCTGCAGTGAGCACACCGCACATTTATGAGGATACGTCAGGTCTGAGGATATATCGCACAAGATTACCTCAAAAGCAACGCAGCTATATATGCTGTGTGTGTAAAAATATTGCTTACATGGCCTTGAGTAATCAAATCAAAAACACAAATCAATTTTAACATTTAGCTTGCCCCGTGGTAGCATTCTGCATTGATCAGCTAGCTCCCTGCTGCAACAACAGATTTCCAGTTCTTTCAGTGAGAGTGGGAGGCCTGTTTCCGGCAGCCTTGAGATGCCCCTAGACCCATCTACCTTCAAACTCTTCAGGGATGGAAGGTTGTGCAGCCCTGCAGGAAGATCTACGAGATCGGAACAATACTGAAATTGGAGCTTTTGCAGGGACTTGAGGAGCACACACGCTTGCTCTTGCTCATCTGTTAGTCTCGTCACTTTCAAGAAAAAAAGATATAGGTGTTGCAGGGAGGTGAGGTGCCTGCAGAATGACGTGGTAAGGACAGATGGGTCATCGATGCAAAGCCTTTCCAGCCGAGGTAACAGCGTATAGCCCTGCCTTGAAAAGCTCTCCAGAAATGGTGGCAAGCCAGGGCACTTGAATACTGTCAAATGCCTGAGGCTGCCAAGGAATTGCAGACCATGCAGTGCAGTGAGCGATCCACAGTATCTAATTACCAATTCTTCCAGTGCTGTGCATGAGTGCAGCTGTAGAGATTGCAAACCTGGGCTGCGATGTACCTCTAACTTTTTAAGGCTAGTGATATCGCTAGGAAAGCAGGGTTGCAGCGTTACTTGGGAATGGCCATCGATTTCAAGTTGGCCAAGTGAGTTCGGGAGTAGCCATCCTCCGTCTGTATGCACCAACGACGAGAGCAGGTCAGGGCGGTCTAAAATGACTAGCTTCTCAAGGGAGGTAAATCCCGAGACGCCTTCCTTGCCCCAGTTAAATGTTAGATGAGGGCACCTCTCAATAGTTATCCTCTTTAGAATGGAGATGAGATTTAATGGGATGCACAACAGTCGGTCTAGAGCTAATCCGTCATCTGGATTTCCGGATGATGTGCCCTCCCTGGTTGAGCTAAGATTTGATATACTGTTTTCTTCCTCTTCTGATTTTTCTTCCTCTTGGGAAGACAAATACAATTCCTCTAGGCATGGCGCATGTTGCAGCATCAAAGATAGCCACTTCCCCACTATACCACATGAATCAATACTGAGACATTCGAGAGATGGGAAAGCCTTGCAATTCACAAGTGTCACATCTTCGAGGGTATGCTCTGGCATCTCATTTGAAGCAAAAAGTTTTTCACAATTTCTTATTTTCAAGCTCGTTAAAGAGACGAGGTAACTAAAACCTTTTAATGAAATGGAACTTAGATTCCGGCAACCATGTATCACCATCGATTTGAGGTTTTTCAGATTATGGAACAGCAAAATTTTGTCATCCAGTATCTTCAACTCATCGGAAGATTCGTCAAAACCATAGCCATACTCACCATCATACCCAATACATAACTCTTCATCAGATGATCCCTTCATGTACGGAAGTGTTGAAACGTCACAGATGAGTAACTCAGAACACATGCTTGAGCGTGGAAGAGGCTTCAACACTTTCAAATGGGGGCAATTCTCCAGACTTAGTTCCCTAAGACTAGGAGCCTATGACCTCTGCCCAGTTTCGAATTTATCGTTGTTCTCAAACAGATCAAACTCCTTCAGTGATTGACAATCCTTGATCTGCAGTGCTCTTAGTCTAGAGCTCATACCTTCCACGGAAGTGCATGTACATTTCTCCAACTTTGGCATTTTAACTAAAGCTAGCTCCTCCAGTGAAGGAACCAGTATTTGTATTACTTTAGGCAGGTTTCTCAACTCCAGCTTTGTCAAAAACCGAAACCTTTCCAAAGATGGAAGTATTTTCCATTCAATGCAATCGCATATGTGAACCGTCTGGGAGGAGGTAACCAAGATAATGTTGTCAACCATAATTGTCCAAGCAAAATTATACCCAGATATCTCGAGAACCCTTAAGTCCCAATGTGGTTCCCAACCCTCAACCTCCATGACCATGTCCGCAGGAGAATCCTTCCAGGACAAGTGCAACTTTTCTGAGAGTTCATTGTTTACCAGTCCTGCCTCATAAACATCTTCCAGAGTATTAACATGCATCCAATGTTCAGTGGATTGGAGTTGTGTTATCTCAAAGCCACTAGAAATATGAAACTTGAAACCATGTCGTTCCTGAAATGATAGCATATTATCAATGGTTGCAATGGAAGAGTACACTCCCTTGTGTACAACAAGATGCCGCAGGCTAACAAGATTATCAATACAACCAGGCATAGTACGATCATTGTATGAACCGACTAATACTTGGAGATGGTACAATTTGCTCAAAATTTGAGGGAAAGACCCATCCACCTCCTCAATCCCATGTTTGAGAAAATCAGCAGATGCTGCAGACATTTGTAGCACACGTAAGTTATGTGCCTTTTGGAATATATATTGGAATAATAGTAAGAAGGAAAAGTCATAGTGCCCAAGTAACACTAATGTCCTCAGTTCACTAACTGATGTAATTGCATTTTTCAGATTTTCTTCAAACTTCTCATCATGATAAATGTTCCCATGCTGATCTTTCTGGTATGCGGATCCATTTACTATTGACAAATGTCGTAGAGTTCGAGGCATTTTTTTGTAGGGTCGACCATCTATACTTGCACTGTCAGTCCTTGAAACCATCATCGCAAAATCATGCATGAGACCGCATATGGCATACATAACTTGACTGCCTAGATATGGTTCTTCTCTTTTAGCTTCTTCAAAGAAGCCCAGGTTAACCAAATCAATCAGATATCCCCGCCCTATATCCTCCAATCTCTGACTAGAGCCGTTGCACTTTACAAATCCCTGTGATATCCAGAAACCGACCAACTCCTCACTAAGAAACTGATAACTGTCAGGGAATATGGAGCAATATGAGAAACACCGTTGTAAATGGTACGGAAGTTGATCATAGCTAAGCTTCAGAGCAGCCATGATCCCTCTATTGTGATGCATGTATTTCCACTCTTCGTTCTTTAGAACGATTCTCCAATAATCGGTGTTAAGTTTCTTCCGTAATAGTTCTGCTGTAGATACAACTGCTAATGGGTTGCCCTTTAACTTCTCGGCTATTTGCCGCCCGATGATACTTAAACTTTGATGCTCCTGACAGTTCTCGTAACCAAATGCGTGTGATTTGAACAATAACCAAAAGTCATCATTTGCCAGAGCACCTAACTTGACTGGCTTGAGGGTGCCTAAGCTTTGTGCAACAGACATACTTCTGGTTGTGACTAGAATCACATTACCCTTCACATGACTTGATACCAGAGGAGCCAACATTTTATGGTGTTGGATATTATCGTTCATGTCATCCCAGACATCATCTAAAATGATTAAAAGTCGCTGTGAGTCGGCCTGATGCTTCAAGATCTCCTGAAGCTTCGCAAAACATTTTATATCTTCATGCCTTTCTTGATAAACAGAGTTCAAAATCTCCCTTGTTAGTCTCACTTCATCAAAATTGCGAGACACCCAAACCCATATCCTTTGGTCAAAATGATCATCCAAATATGGATCATTGTATACAAGTTGAGCAAGAGTTGTTTTGCCAACACCTGCAATGCCTACAATAGGCAGAACAACTAAACCACCAGACTTTTCTCCTGTTATCATCCTTACAATGGAGTTCTTTTCTGCAACTCTTCCATACACTTTTCTTGGACCAAGACTTGATGTCCGTAGGCGCTGATATAAGGTTGTATTTTGATGGTGATTTGAACTGGAAGATAAGTCTGATCCATGTAACTCGATAACCTCCCTCACTTGCCCTTGGATCTCTTGTAACTGACTAATAATTTTTCGTATCATATTGGATAATGTAGCCTTGTCCCAACAGGTGTGTGTATTAGCTGCAGTGATTTCTGCTGACTCCTCATCCACTCTCCTTCTTTTTCTTGTAGCTGAATCGTCATAAACCACAATATATGTCGCATTTGCAGTAGCATCACCAATGTTGCAGTAAGAAAAAGATCATGAACAAACGGCTATTAGAACCATGGTGGGGATTGTTTATAAAACAACATCCAAAAATTTGCTGATGCAAGGTAGCTACCTCGACAGGTTTGGTGGCTGGTCATTTGGTTCAGGTTTCTTCTTGCAAATCTTGTTATGGTTAAGCATACCCGCTGTCCCGGTCTTCATTCCGCACTTGATCTCTGTGTGGCAGTATTTACATATTGCTTTGGTTGGCTGTCCAATGTCATTTTCTATAACATCAAAATTATCCCATGCCTTGGACCGCTGTTTCTTTCCTTTTCCCCTGGATGAGCTGGCAATGGCAATAGGCTCAGCAGTGCTGCAGTAAGAAAAAAGTGGTGGGTTGGCTATTAGGACCAAAATTAGTGCGCTGTCAAGAAGATGTATATAACCATTCAAGAAAAAAGAAAGAGGTATATAAACGATTTCTAATTAAATGGGCTCATGCTCAATTCTTCTTTAGGTACCTTGAAGGGTTTGGTGGATGCGCTCCAGGAGGTTTCATCTTATCGGGATGCTCCTTCTCTAAATGTTTCTTCATAGATGATGTACCGTTGATCTTCGTATCACACTTGAACTCATTGCCACAGTGTCTACATACTGCTTTGGCGGACTTTCTGTCAACAGTTTCTGTGACTGTAAAGTTTTCCCAGACCACGGACCGTGATTTGCCAGCACTGTTACCTTCGGGCTCGTTTCTTGTAGCTGTGCCAACAGAAAAATGGACCAGAAAAGCATGGTCGTCCTTGATCAGATAATATAAATTTCATTAATTTGTCCTAAGTAAGATAGGATCATCAGACTAACAATTACTAGTAGTTTGTCACACTTGGATACTCGGCCTATGAAAGAACTTTGTGTTGGATCTACAGGAAGAAGTATGCGTACCTCCTTCTCCTTGGATGGGCAGGTTGGAAGGAACCAGCACGGTTGGATCTGCAGGCAGCCGGGGCCGGGCACCTTCAACCAGCTCTTGGAGCCTGTAGTAATCCAGCTCGTCGACCACGTCGTCGGCTTCGTAGAGTCGCTCCACGAGAAGAGCGAGAGATTCATCCAGCGACTCGTTCCTGATCCCTCTCTCCTTCACAGCCGAGACCACCATCTTGACTCTCCTGATCTCTGACTTGAGCTTTTCAACGTCATCGGCAAGCCCGACTTGCCGAATCCACGCATCGAGCTTATCGATCAGGAGGGTTGCAAGGATGGTCTGCACCAGCCATGCAATCGCGGCCTCCATCAGATCCGGCACGAGCAGTTCGAGCCGAGCGTGGTCAATGGAGGAAGGATGGGGAGCAGCCGAGCGGACAAAAGACGGTAGGATATACAACGAGGCAGGTAGGAAAGCTAAGAGGACGTTTGTCTCTGAACAATACGATATACAAATACAATGCCGCAGTCAGTGACGACGACAGATGGGAGCAGCCGAGCAGAAGGAGTACTTCCTCAATAAATAAATAAATACGAGTAGTACAATGCGCCGAATGCAGTAGGACGCGGAGAAGAAAACACACACGCTTTTTTTTTTGGGTGAGATTATACAGACACGCTTTCAGTCGATCGTTGGGCCCGGGAAGCTCTATGGGCTGCGTGAGTTCGGCCTGTAGATCTTCAAAATTTTGGGCGAGGCTAGTTTTTTCCGTCTATATTACATCTAGATGTGAGATAATATCTCACATCTAGTATGATGTCATCGGCACCTTTTTATTATTTATCTTATTTGTTCAATTTTGATTTGTCATAAAGCCTGAAACAAATGAACCAGTTTCGCGCTCACGTCCGCCTCGATGGGCCGGCCTATACGTCCGACAACTCGTAGTGAGGCTAGCTTTTTACGTTGTGCATCAGCCAGCCAAAGATTCCTTCTTGCTACATGTGTCTCTCCCTGTGCGTGCATGGTAGATCAATAGATCATATTAGATCGGACGGTGACGTAGCGAGAAGCAGCAAGCACCTTGGTAAGTTGTGTTGTGTCACTACTCGAAGCAAAGGATCAGATTCCTTTTTCCAGGAAAAGCTAGTGATCAGATGTATATCAGTGAAAATAAAGTAGTTCTACCATCGATTTGTTAGTTTTTGCGTTTTATTGCCCACTTTTTAGTGGCGTGTCTCTGATCGCTAGCTTCTAATAGGCTATAAATGATTTTTTTTGCCCTTTGGTTTTTGCTTTCCCGTTCCACTCTTTATATTTTATGCATTAATTTTCAGTAAAAGACAAAGTTTGATTAAAAAAATCAAAAATATGTTCACGAATTTGTGGTAATATACATTTTTTTAATATACAGTGAATTTTTTATATACAATGAGCTTTTTAAATTATATTCACTAAACTTTTTTAACACACTAAATATTTTTTAAATACAAACTTAACCTTTTTTAATATACGTAGAACCCTTTTAAATATACGGTAAAACATTTTTATAATATACACTAAATAATCTTTTAAACACATACTGAACAATTGATCATGCATCCAAAAGTGTTAACAATTGTTCGTGGATTAAGAAAATGTTCGCCGATTCAAAATAAATAAATCACAAAGCTCCAAAGTTTTCATGAACTGAAAATTGTTCATATATTTGAAAATGTTCAAAAAAAATTAAAAACAGAATGCGAAGGAAAAGAAGAAGAAAAAAGAAAAAAATAAATAGAAAAAACCAAAAGAATAACCAGAAAACCAATAGAGGATGGAAGTGCAATTGGGACGAAACAAACTACAAGCCTAGTTGCAAGTTGAGGGCGGACTTGCAACTCGGACAACTACACAAAACTAAAAGATCATTGGCGATTCAAGGATGGACTTGCAATTGGGAGAATAATAAACTACAAGCCCAGTTGCGTGTCGAGCGTGGATTTGCAACTGGGATGAAAAAAAATACATGTCCAGTTGCAAGTCAGGGGTGGACTTGCAACTAGGGTGAAAACAAAACAACACCCTCCTGAGTTGTGAGTCGAGGGTGGACTTGCAACTGGGCCAACAGAAACTCCTAGTTGCAGGTCGAAGGTCTAATTGCAACTACTATGGAACAAGAACAAAAAACAACACCCCCCGAGTTGCGAGTCGATGGTGGAAATGCAACTAGGGCTACAAAACTACACCCTCCCGAGTTGCGAGTACACGATTGACTTGCAACTGGGGCGATTACAAACTACATCCCTCGAGTTGCAAGTCGGGTGTAGACTTGCAATTGGGGTGAAAACAAACAACAAACGACACCCTCCCCGAGTTGTGAGACGGCGGTGGACTTGCAACTGGGGCGATTGCAAACTACATCCCTCGAGTTGCTAGTCGGGGGTGGACTTGCAACTGTGGTGAAAACAAAACAACACCCTCACGAGTTGCGAGACGAGGGTGGACTTGCAACTAGGCCGACAGAAACCCCTAGTTGCTGTTTGAGCGTCTAATTACAACTACTATGAAACAAGAACAAAAAACAACACCCCCTGAGTTGCGAGTTGA